>NW_016107422.1:530212-588353 GCF_001604975.1 Cebus imitator | reverse complement strand
GAGGTTGGGGTGAGCCGAGATCGCGCCATTGCACTCCAGCCTGGGTAACAAGAGCGAAACTCTGTCTCAAAAAAAAAAAAGAAAAGAAAAAAAAGAAATTGTCTGAGACATATTTTATGGTCCAAAAATAACCCACTTTGGTGTTTTGCACTTGAAAAGAATATGTGTTGCTTTCATTGAGTGAGTAATCTATAATGCCAATTAGGCCATGTTGGTTGATAGTGGCGTTTAAGTCTTCTATATACTTAACAATTTTCAGTCTGCTTTTCCTATCAAGTTGAAGTCTTGAAATTTCCCACTAAATGGTGGATTGTTTATTTCTTTTAGTTCTGTTTACTTTTAATTTTTAATATTTGTGGGTTCATTATAGGTATATATATATTTATGGGGTATATGAGATATTTTGATACAGGCATACAATGTGCGATAATCACATCAGAGTAAATGAGTAAATGGGGTATCCATCATTAAGCATTTATCCTTTGTGTTACAAACAATCCAGATACACTCTTTTACTTATTTAAAAATGTACAATTAAATTATTTATAGTGACTGTTGTGCTATCAAATACTAGATCTTATTAATTCTTTCTGGGTTTTTTTTGGTGTTCATTAACCATCCCCACACTTCCCCTCTACCAACCTGATTTCCCTTCCCAGCCTCTGGTAACCAATCCTTCTACTTTCTATCTCTATGAGTTTAATTAGATTTATTTTTAGCTCCCACAAACAAGTAAGAACATGTGAAGCTTGTCTTTCTTTCTTTTTTCTGAGATGGAGTCTCACTGTGTCACCCAGGTTGGAGTGCAGTGGTGCTTTCTTGGCTCACTGCAACCTCTGCCTCCTGGGTTGAAGCAATTCTCCTGCCTCAGTGTCCCGAGTATCTGGGATTACAGGCACTGCCACCATGCCCAGCTAATTTTTGTATTTTTAGTAGAGATGGGGTTTCACCATGTTGGCCAGGCTGGTCTGGAACTCCTGGCCTTAAGTGATCCACCTGCCTCAGCCTCCCAAAGTGCTAAGTTTACAGGCATGAGCCACCATGCCTGACCTGAAGCTTATCTTTGTATTCCTGACTTATTTCACTTAACATAATGACCTCCAGTTCCTTCTATGTTGTTACAAATGACAGGATCTCTTTTTTTTTTTTTTTATGGCTGAATAGTACTCTATTATGTATATGAACCACATTTTCTTTATCCATTCCTCTCTTGATGGACACTTAGATTGTTTCCATATCTTGGCTATTGTGAATAATGCTGCAATAAACATGGGAATGCAGATATCTCTTTGATATATTGATTTCTTTTCTTTTGGGTTCATACCTTAGCAGTGGGATTGCTAGATCACATGGTAGCTCTATTTGTAGTTATTTTTTTTTTAAGATGGAGTCTTACTCTGTCACCCAGGCTGGCGTGCAGTGGCATCATCTTGGCTCCCTGAAATCTCCTCCCCGCAGGTTCAGTTGATTCTCCTGCCTCAGTCTGCCAAGTAGCTGGGGCTACAGGCAAGTGCTACCATGCCTGACTAATTTTTGTATCTTTGGTAGAGTCAGGGTTTTGCCATGTTGGCCAGGCTGGTCTCAAGCTCCTGACTTCAGGTGATCCACTGCCTTGGCCTCCCAACGTACTGGGATTACAGGTGCGAGCCACTATTTTTAGCTTTTTGAGGAACCTCCACATACTATTCTCCATAGTGTGGAGAACAGTATATGAGGGTTCCCCGCCCACCAACAGTGTATGAGGGTTCCCTTTTCTCCACATCCTCACCAGCATTTGTAACTGCCTGTCTTTTGGATAAAAGCACATTTTAACTGGGGTGAGATAGTATCTCATTGTAGCTTTGATTTGCATTTTTCTGATGATCAGTGACGAGTTCTTTCTTTCCTTCTTTTCTTTCTTTCCCTCCTTCTTTCTTTTTCTTTCTCTTTGTCTTTCTTTTCTCTCTTTCTTGCTTCCTTTTCTTTCTTTCCTTCCCTTCTTCCTTTCTTCCTTCCCTTTCTTTTCTTTTCTTTATCTCTGTTCTGTAGGTCACAGTTAAACAAAGCTTGCCTGAGTTCTCTGCTTAAGGTCCCACAAGGCTGAAGTCAAGATGTCAGACAAGGTAGGCTCTTACCTGGGGGCTCTGGGGATGAATCCACTTTCATGCCCATCCAGGTTTGGGACAGATTTCAATTCCCATGTCCTTCCTAGTTGTCAGCTGAGAACTGCTTTCAGCTTCTAAAGGTTACTCACATTCTTCTCACATGCCGCTCTTCCATTTTTGAGCCAACAGCTTACATCAGACTCTTCTCGTGCTTAGAATTTCTCTGACTTCCTTTTCTGCCACCAGCCAGAGCAAATTCTCTTTTAATAGGGTCATGTGATTAAATTGGCCTCAGCTGGATAATCTCTTCTTTGATTAACCCAAAGTCAACTGATTTAGTAATATTAATTAAATCTAAAAATTTCCCTTTTTGCCATGTAACATAACATAATCATGAGAATGGCAACTCACATATTCATAATTCAAAGAGAGGAGTCTATACAAAGGCAAGGGTCATTGGGGGGTCATTCTTAGAATTCTGCCTACCACAAGTGAGGAAGTGGGAGGACTCAGGTGACTTTGAGATTTATGGTTAAGGTATCGGGTGGATGGTGGGGACACTCATTGAGGTAGGGAAATCCAGGGCAAGAAGTAGGGTCATTCATTCATTCATTCATTCTTTGACAGGATCTTGCTCTATCACCGAGGCAGAAGTGCAGTGGCATGATCCTAGCTCACTACAGTTTCGAATTCCAGGGCTCAAGTAATCCTTTTGCTTCCAAGTAGCTGAGACTACAAGCGTGTCCCACCACACCTGGCTATGGCGTGTAGATGTATTGACCTTGGGGTATCTTGCTACGTCTACGTGGAGACTCCAGAGATAGTGGTAGATGTAGACCTGAAGCTCAGGAGAGAGGTCTGGGCTAGAGATAACAGATTTCGAAGTAATCTTCAAACAATGATCATTAAAATTAGGTAAGTAGATGAGCTCACCTACTTGGTGATGAGCTCACCAAGGGTGCCTGTGGGAAACTGTCCGAGGAAAAGACCCTGTAGACATTTGCATGAAATGGATGGGTAGGAATAGGAGCCTGGAAATTGTTAGAGAGAACCATGAAGAACTAGATGAAGATGCATCCAGAGAACGCTAAAATGCAAGTGTGGGCAGCTGTGTCAAATGTAGCAGACAGAGCCCGTTTCAAATAGAGATTTAGCTTAGTAAATCAACCAAATCCAGATGATTTGAATAGTCCTTATTGGTGGGGAACAGAAAGTAAAATGTTGAACACCTTTTCATAAACCCGTTTGTCATTTATATATCTTCTTTTGAGAAATGTCTGTTCTGATCTTCTGCCGATTTTTAAATTGGATTATTAGATTTCTTTTTCCTATAGAGTTGTTTGAGTTCCTTGTATATTCTGGTTATTAATCCCTTGTCAGATGGATCGTTTGCAAATATCTTCTACCATTCTGTGGGTAGTCTCTTCACTTTGTTGATCGTTTCCTTTGCCAGGCAGAAGCTTTTTAACTTGATAACATTACTCCATCTTTGCTTTGGTTCCTGTGCTTGTGGGGCATTACTCAAGAAATCTTTGCCCAGTCCCATGTCCTGGAGAGGTTCTTTAATGTTTTCTTCTGGTAGTTTCATTGTTTGAAATTTTTAGATTCAAGTTTTAATTTTTGTATATGGTAAAAGGTAGGGGTCTAGTTTTATTCTGTTGCATATGGATGTCCAATTTTCCTATTACATTTATTGAAGGGCCTATCGTTTCCCCAATGTATGTTTTAGGTCCCACAAGGCTGAAGTCAAGCTGTCAGACAGTGTAGGCTCTTATCTGGAGGCTCTGGGGATTAATCCATTTCCATGCTACAGTGAAAAATGAATTCACTGTAGGTGTATAGATTTGTTTCTGGGTTCTCTATTCTGTTCCATCAGTCTGTGTGTCTGTTTTTATGCCAGTACCATGCATTTTGGTTAATATAGGTCTGTAGTATAATTTGAAGTCAGGTAATATGATTCCACCAGTTTTGTTCTTTTCGCAGCTTCTGCCGCCCTATGGCTTCCGCCTCGGCCCAACCTGTGGCCCTGAGCGCTGAGCAGGTGAAGGTGCTCCTGGCAGAGGTGATCCAGGCATTCTCTGCTCGGGATAATGCAGTGCACATAGACGAGCCTTAGGATAACACATGCAACAACATGGGTAAGATGCTGCCATTCGTGCTGCCCGTGGCCATGCAGATTCTGTGTCTTTTGATTGTTTTTTCCAGATTCCATATAAACTTTAGTATTTCTGTTTCTGTGAAGATTGTCATTGGTATTTTGATAGAGATTGCATTAAATCTATAGATTGCTTTGGGCAGCATGAACATTTTGACATTATTGATTCTTCAAATCCGTGAACATGGGATATCTTTTCTTCTTTTTGTGTATCTTCAATTTCTTTGATCAATGTTTTATAGCTTTCGCTGTAGAGGTCTTTCATTTCTTTGGTTAATTCCTATGTATTTTATTTCATTTCTAAATATTATAAATGTGATTACTTTCTTATTTTTTTTTTCAGATTTTTCACTATTGGCATATAGAAATGCTACTGTTTTTTGAATGTTGATTTTGTATTCTGCAACTTTACTGAGTTTGTCTCAGTTTTAATAGTTTTTCAGTAGAGCCTAAGTTTTTCCAAACATAAGGTCATATTATTTACAAAGAAGGATAATTGGACTTCTTTTTGAATTTAGATGCCCTTTATTTCTTTCCTTTGTATAATTGCTCTAGCTAGGACTTCCAGTATTATGTTGAATGCCAATGGTGAAAGTGGGCATTCTTGTCATGTTACAGATTGTAAAGAAAAGGCTTTCAGTTTCCCCCTATTAGTATGATACTAGTTGTGTGTCTGTTGTACATGGCTTTTACTATGAGGAATGTTCTTTCTATATCTAGCGTTTTGAATTTTGTTTTTTTAATCATAAAAGGATGTTGAATTTTATCAAATGTGTCTTCAGCATCAATTGAAATGATTGTAGGGTTTTTGTCTTCATTCTGTTGATATAATGTATTACATTGATTTGGATACATCAAACCATTCTTGTATCCCTAGGATAAATCCCGCTTGGTCATGATGAATGATCTTTTTAATGGGTTGCTGAATTTTATTTGCTAGTATTTTTCATAAGTGTTTGTCAGGACATTGGCCTATGGTTTCTTTCTTTATCTGTCTTTGTCTGGTTTTGGTAGCAAGGTAATACTGGCCTCATATAATTAATTTGGAAGTATTCCCTCCTTCTTTATTTTTTGGAACAGTTTGAGTAGGATTGGTATTAGTTCTTTAAATGTTTGGTACAATTCAGCAGTGAAACAATTGGGTCCCAGGCTATTCATTGCTGGGAGACTTTTTATTATGTCTTCAATCACATTATTTGTTATTGGTCTGTTTGGGGTTTAGATTTCTTCATGGTTCAATCTTGGTAGACTGTATGTGTCTAGGAATGTATCCATTTTTTCTAGGTTTTCCAATTTATTGGCATATTGTTGCTTATAGTAGCCTCTAATGATCCTTTGAATTTCTGTGCTATCAGTTATAATGTCTCCTTTTTTCATGTCTAATTTTATTTATTTGTATATTCTCTCATTTTTTCTTAGTCTGGCTAAAGATTTGTCCATTTCATTTATCTTTTCAAAAAACCAAATTTTTGTTTCACTAATATTTTGTATTATTTTGTTTCAATTTCATTTATATCTGCTGTGATTTTTATTGTTTCTTTTCTTCTACAACTTTGGGTTTGGTTTGCTTTAGGTTTTCTAGTACTTTAAGATTGTTAGATGATTTATTTGAAGTTTTTCTACTTTATTGATGTAGGCAATTATAGGTATAAACTTCCTTCTTAGTACTGCTTTTGCTGTATCTCATAGGTTTTGATATGTTGTGTTTCATTTGTTTCAATACATTTTTCAATTTCCTTCTTAATATCTTCATTGACTTACTGGTCATTGAGGAACATATTTGTTTGTTTGTTTGTTTGTTTTGAGACAGAGTCTTGCTCTGTTGTCCAGGCTAGAGTGCAGTGGCTTGAGCTTGGCTCACCACAACCACCACCTTCCGGGTTCAAGTGATTCTCCTGCCTCAGCCTCCCGAGTAGCTGTGACTACAGGCACATGCCACCGTGTCTGGCTAATTTTTATATTTTTAGTAGAGATGGGTTTCACTGTCTTAGTCAGGATGGTCTTGATCTCCTGACGTCGTGATCCACCTACCTTGGCCTCCCAAAGTGCTGGGATTACAGGCTTGAGCCACCACACCCAGCCAGGAGCATATTGTTTAATTTCCACATATTTGTATAGTTTTCAGAATTCCTCTTATTTATTTCTAGTTTTGCTCCACTGTGGTCAGAGAAGGTACCTGATATTATTCAATTTTTTGAATGTTTTAAGATTTGTTTTGTGGCCTAATATATGTGCTATCCAGGAGAATGATTCTTGTGCTAAGGAGAAGAATGTGTATTCTGCAGTTATTGGATGAAATGTTAGTAAATATTTGTTAGGTTCATTTGATCTGTAAAGCAGATTAAGTCCGATGTTTCTTTGTTGATTTTCTGACTGGATGATCTGTCCAATGCTGAAAATAGGATATTGAAGTCTCCAGCTATTATCATTTTGGGTCTCTCTCTCTCTTTAGCTCTAATAATGTTTACTAAACTGGGTGCTCCCAAGTTGGTTGCATATATATTTACAATTGTTGTATCCTCTTGCTGAATTGACTTCTTTATAACTATATAATGACCTACTATGTCTCTTATAGCTTTTGTCTTGAAATCTATTTTGTCTGATAGAGGTATAGCTATTCTTCTTCTTTGTGGTTTCCATTTGTGTGGAATATCTTTTGTTCTATCCTTTTTTATTCAATATATATATGTCTTTGTTGGTGAAGTGTGTTTCATGTAGGCAACAGATTATTAGGTCATGCTTTTTATCCATTCAGCCACTTTTTGTCTTTTGATTTTGCTTTCTGGTTGTTTTGTGGTCTTTTCTTCCTTCTTTTCTGTCTTTAGTGAAGGTGATTTTCTCCGGTGCTTTTTATTTTTTTGTGTATTCATTGTATGTTTTTAGATTTGATATTAACTTGAAATTTGTAAATACTATCTTATAACTCATTGTTTTAAACTGATGACAACTTGACACTGGTTGAATAAACAAACAAGTAAAAAGAAAACTAATAAAAACTCTACACTTTATCTCCCCCTTTTTAAACTTTTTGTTGTTTCTATTTATATCTTATTATGCTGCCTGTGTCTTAAAAAGTTGTTGTAGTTATTGTTTTTGATCAGTTCATCTTTTCATTTTTCCCCTTAAAATATGAGTTGTTGGCTGGGCGCGGTGGCTCACGCCTATAATCCCAGCACTTTGGGAGGCCGAGGCGGGTGGATCACGAGGTCAAGAGACCGAGACCATCCTGGTCAACATCCCCGTCTCTACTAAAAATACAAAATATTAGCTGGGCATGGTGGTGCGTGCCTGTAATCCCAGCTACTCAGGAGGCTGAGGCAGGAGAATTGCCTNGAGGTTGCGGTGAGCCGAGATTGTGCTATTGCACTCCAGCCTGGGTAACAAGAGTGAAACTCCATCTCAAAAAAAAAAAAAAAAAAAAAAAAAAACAAAAAAAAAAAAAAAAAAAAAAAAAAAGATATGAGTTGTTTACACACCACAATTATAATGTTATAATATTCCATATTTTTCTGTGGACTTACTATTACCCATGAGTTTTGTACCTTCAGATGATTTCTTATTGCTCATTAACATTCTTTTCTTTCAGATTGAACTCCCTTTAGCATTTCTTACAAGGCCGGTCTGATGTTGATAAAATCCCTCAGCTTTTGTTTATCTTAGAAAGTCTTTGTTTCTCCTTCATATTTGAAGGATCTTTTCACTGAATATACTATTCTAGAATAGCATTTTTTTTTCCTTTAGCTGTTTAATATGTTATGTCACTCTCTCCTGGCCTGTAAGTTTTCCACTGAAAAGTCTGGGGCAGATGTATTAGAGTTCCATTGTATATTATTATTATTTTTTTTTCTGGATGCTTTTAGGATCCTTTCTTTATCCTTGACTTTTGGAAGTTTGATTATTAAATGCCTGAGGTAGTCTTCTTTGGGTTAAACCTGCCTAGTGTTCTAAAACCTTCTTGTACTTGAATGTTGATATCCTTCTTTAGGTTTGGAAGTTCTCTTTTATTATCCCTTTGGATAAATGTTCTATTCCTATCTCTCTCTACCTCCACTTTAAGGCCAATAACTCTTAGATTTGCCCTTCTGAGGCTGTTTCCTAGATCTCGTAGGTGTGCTTCATTCTTTTTTATTCTTTATTCTTTTTCTCCTCTGACTGCGTGTTTTCAAATAGCATGTCTTCAAGCTAAATCTTTGTTCTGCTTAATTCTGCTATTAAGAACTCTGATGCATTCTTCAGTATATTACTTGCATTTTTCATGCATTCTTCAGTATATTACTTGCATTTTTCAACTCAGAATTTCTGCTTGACTCTTTAATTATCTCAATCTCTTTGTTAAATGTATCTGATAGGATTCTAAATTCTTTCTCTGTGTTATCTCAAATTGCTTTGAGTTTCCTGAGAACAGCTATTTTAAATTCTCTGTCTGAATAAACACATCTCTGTTTACCCAGGATTGGTTCCTTGTGCTTTATTTAGTTCATTTGGTGAGGTCACATTTTCCCAGATGGTCCTGATGCTTATGAATGTTCATCAGTGTCTGGCCATTGAAGAGTTAGGTATTTATTGTATTTTTGCAGTCTGAGCTTGTTTGCACCTGTTCTTCTTGAGAAGGCCTTCCAGGTATTTGAAGGGACTTTGGTGTTGTTATCTAAGCCATATCTTCAGTAGGACATATCTCAAGCCCTGTAATGCTGTGGTTCTTGGAGACTTGTAGGGGTTCTGCCTTGGTGGTTTTGGATAAGATATGGAAGAATTATCTGGATTACCAACAAGAGACTCTGGTTCTCTTCCCTTACTTTCTTCCAAAGAAATGGAGTCTTTCTCTCTCTTTGCTGAGCTGCCTGGAGCTGGGGGAGGGGTGACACAAGCACCCCAGTGGCCACCACTACTGGGACTGTGCTGGATCAGACCTGAAGGGTCTTGCTCAAGTCCTGCTGTAACTCCTACCTGGCAACTGCCTGCATTTGCTCAAGGCCCTAGGGCTCTACAATCAGCAGGTGGTAGAGCCAGCCAGCCAGGTTTGTGCCCTTCTCTTTAGGGCAGCAAGTTCCCCCAGTCCCTGGGTGGGTCCACAGATAGTGTCAGGGAACAATGACCAGGAGTCAGAAACCTTGGAAATCTACATGGTGCTCTATTCTACCGTGGCTAAGCTGACAGTGAAAGCATACAACAAAGTACCTTCCCACTCTTCCCTCTCCTTTCCCCAGGCAGAAGAGTCTCTTCCCATGTCAACCACCATCACAGGCCCACAAGGAGTAGTGCCAGGCTACTGCCAATGTCCACTTAAGGCTCAAGGGCACTTTAGCCAGTTTGTGGTGAAGCCTACCAGACCTGAATCTCTCCCTTCTGGGCAGTTGGCTCCCTTCTGGCTCAGGGTAGGTCCAGAAATGCTGTCTAAGAGCCAAGGCTTGGAATCAAGAATCCCACGAGGCTGCTTGGTGCTCTGCCCTACTGTACAGTTACCCTACTATAACTATAACTACCAAACTGATATCTAAGCTGCAAGACAAAGTCCCCTTTACTCTTCCCTCTGTTTCTCTCAAGCAGAAGGAGCCTCTCCTTGTAGCCATCACAGCTGTGAATGTGCTGGGTCATACCTGAAGCCAGCACATCTCAGAGTCTCACCCAAGGCCCATACCATGTACTACCTGGTTACCACTACTGAGTGTTCAGATCCTAAGAGCTCTTTAGTTAGCAGGTGATGAATCCTGCCAGGACTGTGTCCTTCTCTTCAAGGCAGTGGGTTCCCTTCTGACCTAGAGTGTATCTGGAAATGTCATTTAGGAGCTAGGGCCTGGGATGGGGCCCTCACAACTCTGCCTGGTGCCTATCCTGCTGTGGCTGAGCTGGTATCCAAGTTGCAAGACCTAGTCCTCTTTACTTTCCCCTGTTCCCAGGCAGTGGGAAGGGATCTCTTTCAGAGCTGTGAGCTGTACTGCCTGGGGTTGGGGGAGGGGTAGCTCAAGCACTCCATTAGCTGCCTTAGCTGGTGTCTCACTAGGTCACGTGCCCCCCAAGACTACTAGCTCTGAGCCCAAAATAGCACTAGGACATGCGGTCCTTGTGTCCTAGACTGCCTTTCAAGTTTATTTAGAGCACTTTAGCCCATGGTGGTCAGGCTTGCTGACACTCAGGTTTTGACCCTTGGGATGGGTGATTCCTCTCTGGCTAGGGCTTGTCTAAATACTCCCTCTGTGGGTGTTGGCTGAGTTCTGTCTGGAACTGGTAGAACTGAGTTTCAATGCAAAGTCCCACAATTGCTGTATTCTCCCTCCCCAAAACATACAGATTCTCTCTGCACACTTCATGGCTGCTGCTGGGGGATGGGGGAGGGGTAGCATGGCAATTCAAGACTGTCTTTTCTACCCTCTTCAGTATCTGCTTCAGTGATATTAACTTAAAACTAAGTACTATAATCACTCACTTGATTTTTGTTTCTTATGAAGGTACTTTTTTGTGTAAATAATTGTTAAATTTGGTGTTCCTATGGGGAGGGTGATCAGCGGAGGATTTTATTCAGCCATATTGCTCGGCCTCCCTTCCTTTTTGTTTTTTGTTTTTGAGATGAGGTCCTGCTCTGTCATCTGGGGTAAAGTGCAGTAGTGTGATCATAGTTTACTGCAGCCTCAAACTCCTAGCCTTAAGTGGTCTTCTTGCCTCAGCATCCTGAGTAGGTAGGACCACAGGTGCATGCCACCATGCCTGGCTAGTAAAAAAAAATTTGTTTTTAATAGATGTCTTCCTATGTTGTCCAGACTGGTTTTGAACTCCTGGCCTCAAGCAATTCAATTCTCCCACATCAGCCTCCTGTGTAGGTGGCATTACAGGCATGAATTATCATCCCAGCTTAGTTCTGTTTTTGTTTTATGTATTTTGAAGCTCTGTTATTAGGTATATATATGTTTTGGATTGTTATGTCTTCATATGAAACCGACCTTTTAATCATTATTAAATTACCCTTTTAAATTCTGATGATATTTTTGTTTTAAAATCTTTCTGAAATTAATGCTAGCATTGCAATTACAATTTTTTTAAGTGTTAGCATTGTATAACCTTTTCCTATCCTTTTACTTCAAATTTCTTTGTGTTTTCACATTTAAAGTGCACTTCTTGTGGGCAGCATATAGTTTGATGTTGCCTTTTTATCCAGTCTGACAACCTCTGCCTTTTAGTTGGAGTGTTTAAACCAGTTGCATTGAATGTGGTTATTAAGGTCACTGGATTTAAATGTGCCCCCTTGCTATTGTCCTCTATTTATCTCTCTTCTATTTTTGTTCCCTTTTTCCTTTTTATTTGTCTTCTTTTGAACTGAGTATTTAAAAAATTCCATTGTATCTTCTCTGTTGGCTTATTAGCTAAAATTTTTTGTTTTAATTTTTAAGTAGTTTTAGGGTTTATTGTGTGTGTCTGTGAAGTGAGTGTATTTTTAAAGTTATCACAGTCTACTTTTATGTAATATCATACATTTCATATGTAGTATAAGAACCTTACAATAATGTTCATTCATTTTTAAACTCCCAGATTTGTGCTAATTTTGTCATGCATTTTACTTAACATATGTGTTGAAATCCACATAACATGGTGTTATTTTTGCTTTAAACAGTTTTATTAAAAAAATTTCTCATATTTACCCACAGATTTACAATTCATGGTACTTTTCACTTCTTTATGTAGATTCGGATTTCTACTTCATGCTATTTCTTTCCTGCCTGAAGATATCCTTTAACATTTCTTATACTGCAGGTCTGCTGATGATGGTTTCTTTCACCTTGTTAAAAGAAAAAACTTTAGACAAACTACATTTAACAGAGTTTAATTGAGCAAAGAATGATTCAAGAATTGGGCAGCACCTGAA
The DNA here is from genome assembly GCF_001604975.1 of Cebus imitator. Lineage (NCBI taxonomy): Eukaryota > Metazoa > Chordata > Mammalia > Primates > Cebidae > Cebus > Cebus imitator. The sequence continues at coordinate 576,259 of NW_016107422.1, read as the reverse complement.
ACTGAATAGGTTCAGAGAGACTCTAGCACAGCCATATGGTAGAAGAAGATTTATGGACAGAAGAGGAAAAGTGATGTACAGAAAGCAGAAGTGAGGTACAAAAACAGCCAGATTGGTTCCAGCTCTGCATTTGGCTTATTTAAACACAGTTTGAACAGTTGGATGCCTTTGACTGGCTGGAACTCAGTGATTGGCTCATGAGTAGGCTACACACCCAGTTAGGTTAGAGTTCACTGTGTACAGAGAAACTGTCAGGCCAAACTTAAAATGTGTTAAGAGGCAACTTTAGGCTAATGTTAACAATCTTTTGCATGCTGAACAAGTTTTTGTATCAACTTATTTATTTATTTTTTTTGAGATGGAGTTTCGCTCTTATTACCCAGGCTGGAGTGCAATGGCGCGATCTCGGCTCACCACAACCTCCGCCTCCTGGGTTCAGGCAATTCTCCTGCCTCAGCCTCCTTCAACTTATTTTTTAAAGATATTTTTGGTGGCTCTAGGATTCTACATTAATTTTTTTTTCTTCTCTTAGTTCTTTAAAGACGTGTTGCCACTGAACTCTGGTTTACTTTGTTTCCAACACGATGTCTGCATCATCCTTGTTCCTCTACACGGAATGTGGCTTTTTTCCTGTAGCGACATTTAAATCTCTTTTCTCATTGGTTTCAATCAATTTGACTATGAGTTTGGTGTAGGTTTATTCATGTTTATTGTGCTTGTTGTTCCTTGACCTTCTTTAGTCTGTGTTTAGAGTTTTAGTTAAATTGGAAAATTTCTAATCATTAATTCTTCAAATATGTTTTCTTTCTCCTCCCTCCCTACTTTGTGGTCTCCAATTATATGTATATTTAGTCACTTGAAGTTGTCCCACAACTCGCTGATGCTTTGTTCAATTTTTTTCATTGTTTCATTTGGATATTTCTGTTGCTGTATTTCTGAGTTTACTAATATTTTCTTCTGTAGTTTCTAATCTGCTGTTAATCTCATCTAGTGTATCTTTAAAAACCTCAGATATTGTATTTTGTAACTCTCTGGGTTCAATTTAAGTCATTTAAACATCTGCCATGTTTCTATTTTCCAAGCTTAAATGTAAAGTAATTTCGGCATGCAAAAAAGATAGTTTAGATTTTTACCTTGTTGGGTGCTGATTATTTTGGTATTCAGTAGATATTCTTGATCTTTGTTCTTAGATGCACTTCAGTTGCTTAGGAACTATTTCTTTCAAAGCTTGATTTTAAAGCTTTGTTAGAGATCAGTCTTTTCTCCAGAGATAATTTTGACATATTACCGAAGTTATATCCTTCTGAGTACTTGATGCCCTGGGAATTATGTTATTCCCTCCTCAGCTTTCCACCAGGCTCTTAGAAACATAAATGATTTTTCCCCCGTTTGAGCTCTAGGGATTTTTTTTTTTTTTAAATCATTCAGATGTTATTTCCTGGGCCTTGGTTAGTTTCTCCCCATACATGTATCAGTCATTACTTAGCTGAAGACACAAATAGACCCACCTACAGATCTTCAAAGCTTTTTCTCAGTGCAACTCTTTTCTCCATACTCTGTCCTGCCATCTTGGCCTCAGTGGACTCCCAGCCTCGTCGACTCAACTCAGACCTCTGGGTTTGGCCTCCCTCTACTTGAGCCTGTAAACTTTTCTCAGGCAGTAAACTGGGGCACTCATAGGGCTTACTTCCTTTGTTAATAAGGGATCACTAGCCTGCACTGTCTGATGTCCAATGTCTAAACCGCCCCGCCGCCGCCCCCATATATGTGCACACATACACATATACATATCTGTTTTTGTGTTGTTTCAGGTGGGATGGTAAACACAGTTCCTGTTACTCAATTTTGGCCAAAAGTAGAAGTCTAGTGTCATAATTTTTAGCCTACGTTTTTTGGCTGTATATTTTTTGCTGAGAATATACTTTTTTAAATACAAAAAAAAATTGCCATGTAAACACATTGCTAAGGTCCCTTCTAGAATTTTGGAAGGGGTTGGTACAAGTGAGGGATTTCTGAAGCTTACACGTTATTAGCTTCACAGTAAATCCCTATTTTGATCTTATTTAGGAAAAAAGGAAGGATAAGAATTATCCTCAATCCAGCCCAATTAGACTTCTCCCAAGTGCAACGAGGCCAATGACAACCAGTGATGGAATCAGTGTTTACAAGGACCAGTCTCTTGACAGATCATTCAAAAACTCTTTAAAGATTCAGGGAAGCCACCCAGCCAGAAGCTTGATATCAAGACCCAGTGGATCTACCTGTGTCTCCAAGGTAAGGCAGCTTGGAGTCCTTACCTTGGAGACACAGGTAGATCCACTGAGGTGTCTCAGGAGCAGATAGAGGTATAACCCATTCATTTAAGAGATTGCTCATCTGCATGGAAGGGTCTCATTTTACTCCTTGAGCTGAATCTGTGTTGCATGCCTATATCTTTTTTGTCCTAACTTCAAGTTTCTGTGAATTGCGTGGTGTGAGAGCAAGCTGATATCAGAAACTTGACAATGACTATATTCAATAATAACTTAATTGTACATTTAGAAATAATTAAGAGTGTAATGGGATTGTTACAAAGGATAAATGCTTGAGAAGTTGGATACTCCATTTTCCATGATGTGCTGATTTCCCATTGCATGTCTGTAATAAAATATTTCATATACCCCACAAATACATACACCTCATAGGTACCCACCAAAGTTAAAAGCAAAAAAATAAAAAAAAAGAAACTTGGAGAGAGGTTAAACTGAGATACACTATAATCAGGATAATGTGATTTTAGAACAAATCATGAACCCAACAATTTAAGCGAAACAGTTTAAACTACAGCTAATGACTTAGATTGTTGTCATGTGTATAGTCTGATGATGTAGGGACAACTTTTGAATTTTGAAATTATATAGCTAGTGTGTTTGTTTTGAGAGTTCTCTAGGTTCATGTGCATGTAAGCTTTTCGTCATTGTTAATAAGAATAATAAACAGTAATAAATTAATAGCAATAATAAAAAATATGTTCTTTAGCTGTCTTCTCTGAAGCAAGAAAAGAATCTGGGAGTCTCTCAAAGAAACTGTTAAACCCAGGGAGGTGGGAGCAAGACTGCTACTAACCTCTTCGGTGCCTTTGTGCAATTAGAAAAAGGTGCTGCCACTGGGCGATGCAACCTCATGAATACATGGCTTGGCAAGTGGAGCTCAGTTTGGAGTTCAAGCTCCTTTGTCTCCTAGACTGGGCATGGTTGTACAATAAACAGGCTACAAAATTGTAGGTGAGGTACCAGTCGCAGGACGCTGCTTCAAGTCTCCTTTCTTCAGTCCTAGCCTCTGGCTGGCCTGTTTGGCAGGCAGAGGAACCAAGAGGTCAGTGAGAGATTTGTTGATTTAAAAAAAGAAAAGGATGAAAACCTAACTACAAAACCATAAGCCCATGTGAATATGCTGCAGAGGAATGTGAACAAATTGTCCACAAGCAACAGGATTTTAGAGCTTGAAAGGATCTTGGAAATAATGCAGTTCTGTTTTTTGTACCTTTGCTTTACAGCTTAGGAATCCCAAAGCCCAAAAGGGAAGTGAGGAGCCCAGACCCCACCACGAGGTAAGCAGCAGAATCTGGGGAGGGCCTGGAAGTTGTGATTCTAGGCCCTGTTCTTTCCATGACCCAGCACTCAACCACACATTCCAATATTTAATTACCACTTTTATAAATTAATATATGAATAGATTTTCTTCCAATATGCTTCTTACACTACAATTGATCTTGAAAATACAGACAAAAATGTAAGTTCTCTGGTTCAAGGATTGTAAGACTCCCAAACATCATTTATAGTATTTGAAAAATTATAATTTTAATTTCCATGGAAATTGTGGCTTCTGGCAGTACTAATTCCATTACTCTTGATGAACCAACTGAGATATGTGAGTTAATACAATTTGTATTCAAAGATGTCCTAAAAGGCTGATGTAACTTTATTATCGGTACATGACTTTCAAAGCTATTAAAATAAACAATGAGAACATCTAACATCACTCTAATACGATTTCCTGTTCTTCCAGGTCAGGTGGCAAAAGTTTAATGAAGAATTTAATTGCTTAATGAATCAAATAGGTCGTGTTTTTGCCCCAAGGGTTGAGATAACACTGGTTCAGATGAAATACTGTATTCGAGTTTGGGTTAGAGAGTTTTACCTTCGAGGAATAAGGCGTGTTTTAGAAATCATTTCCAGGTCTTCCAAATACTTTATTGTGCATACTTTCATACCCATACTAATTGTCATCCATAAAATCCACTAACCTTAGAGCTAGATTTCATTTTAGAAATATTTTGTTATCATCTAATTTTACCCAAATGGTAGAGAGTTGGCAGCCATAACAAAGTAATACAAACATGGGGGCTTAAAATAACAAAGTTATTCTCTCAGTGTTCTGGCTAGGCGTCTGAAATCAAGGTGTCAGTAGATCCACGCTGTCTCTGAAGGCTCAAGGGGTGAGTTTGTTCCATGCCTTTTTCTTAGCTTTGGGTTGCCAGCAGTCCTTGGTGTTGCTTGGCTTATAGACACAGCTTCCATTGTCACATGACATTCTCCTGGTGTGTGCCCTTGTGTGTCTCTTCCTCTTCTTATAAGGACACCAGTCATATCGGATTAAGGGCTGGTCCTACTCTTAACTACTACCTGATCTTAACTAATTACATCTGCAAAGACCCTATTTCCAAATGAGGTCATATTCACAGGTGCCAGGAGTTAGGGCTTGAACATCTCTTTTTGGGGGATGCAATTCTACCCACTGCAGCATGTACCCCACTTCTTCTATGAATACGGAACTCTACAGGCTGTCATTAATTACCAAAGTTTTCTGTGGGGCTCTTTGTGTTAGGTAAAAGTAGGATGCAGACGCAGGGTATGATTGCATACATATACCATTGCTGTCCTCAGAAAGCTTACAGTCGCAGAAAAAAACTGATCATAAATCAACCTGGAGATATTCATTAGAAAAAGTTAATATATATACCATCTTGGTCCATTTGGGTTGTTGTAACAAAATAAACAACAGAAATTCATTGTTCACAGTGCTGGAGGCTGGGAAGACCAAGATCAAGCTCCCAGCAGCAGTGATATGTGGTGAGGGCCTGCTTCTTCATAGATGGCATTTTCTTTTCTTTCTTTTATTTTTTGAGACAGACTCTTGCTCTGTCACCTAGGCTGGAGTGCAGTGGCACGATCTCAGCTCACTGCAACCTCTGCCTCCCGGGTTCAAGCAATTCTCCTGTCTCAGTCTCCTGAGCAGCTGGGACTACAGGCATGTGCCACCACACACAGCTAAGTTTTGTATTTTTAGTAGATATGGGGTTTCACCATCTTGGCCAGGCTGGTCTCGAACTTCTGACTTCATGATCCATGCACCTCAGCCTCCCAAAGTGCTGGGATTACAGGAGTGAGCCACCATGCCCAGGGTGATAGATGGCATTTTCTATGAGTCTTCACATGGCAGAAGGGACTAAAAGCTTCTTCAGTCCTCTTTTATTATATAAGATCATTAATCCCATTCATGAGGGCTTTACCCTCAAGACCTAATTATTTCCTAAAGGTCTCACCTCTTACTCCTATTGTATTGGGGATTAGGATTAAATATACGAATTCTGGGGAGACTCAAACATTCAGATGATAGCATGTAGTGATGGAAAATGCCAGGAGAACATGATTTACATAGTACCGACAGGGGCCTCTCTGAGGATATGACATTAAACTGAGACTTGAAGGATGGCAATGAGTCAGCCATGGGAAAGATAAGGAGAATGTTCCAGGTAGAGTTAACAGCAAATACTAAGGTTCCAAGGCAGGAAAGAGCTCACCATTTTCCAGGGACTAAAGAAACAAAGGGGGAGATGACAGAAGGTGAGATTAAAGATGTAGGCAGGGGCCATATCTTTACTCTTTAATTGCCTAATGGACAATGAGTGGCTTCCAAACTTCTCACTGCAACCCTACAGCTAAGAAATGTCTTCAACATACTACCTGGTACATAGATGTGTATATACACAAGTGGACAGTAGATGGGAAGATAGTGAGTCATTGTTAGATTTTTTTGTTGCCTTTTGGAGGCAGCATCTCAGGATCTCATGGATTGTGCTTGAGAAGGTGAAAGGATTCCAGATGATGCTCAGAAATTGAGCTTGAGCAATTGCGTTGAAGGTGGTGCCAATAAATGAAATGGCAGCCTGGGGGAGGAAAAGGATTTTGCTGGGGAGGGTGTGGCTGAAAATGACCAGTTCCATGTTTGACATATCATGTTTAAGATACGTGGATAGTAGAAGGAAAGCAAACTAACCGGCTGTTTTCCTCTACTATGCTCTCAACACTCAATACAGAAAACTTCACATCAGGTCAAAAAATGTGTCAAGGGATTTCTGCAACATCCAGTTCTCCAGTAGACACCAGCTCGGTGTCCTGTAATTCCATTCAATTCTGACACTCTAACCTGGAGTTACAGATACCACAGGTTATGGCTCCATCCCACAAGACAACTTCCTGTTTCTGATGTCTGGAGGGTTGTGACCAGGTTCAGGTTGTGACCCGTGCTTCTGATGACCAGCTACAAATTGGGGGATTCCCATGACCTCCTCCTCAGGTTCTCTCATTTGTTAGAGTGGCTCACAGAACTCAGGAAAGTGTTTTATTTATGTTGACTGGCTTATTATAGAATACACCGTAAAAGATACAGATGAACGGCCAGATGGAAGAGATGGTGCGGTGGTGCATGTCAGTAATCCCGGCACTTTGGGAGGCTGAGGCAGGAGGATCATCTGAGGTCAGAAGTTTAAGACCAATCTGGGCAATGTAGCAAGACCCTGTCTCTATTTAAAAAATAATAAAAAGTTAAAAATATATAAAATACATATAAAGGAAGAGATGTGTAAGACAAGAGATTAATAAGGCGTCTTAGAGCTTCCATGCCCTCTCTGGGTGTGCTATCAACCTGGAAGCTCTCTGAATCCTGCTTACGGTTGCTATGGAGGCTTCATTATGTGGGCATGATTGATTAAATCATTGGCCGCTGGTGATCAACTCAACCTTCAGCCTCTCTCCCCTTCTCGAGGAGGGTGGGGTGAGGGTGCCGAGAGTGCTAACCTTCTAATCACATGGTTGTTTCTCCTGTCGTCCTGAGGCTCTCCGGTAGTCTCCAGGCAGGGATCCTCCCTCCAACATACAAAAAGATACTCATAGCTTGGGAAATTCCAAAGGTTTTGGGAGTTCTGTGCCCTGAAACTGCAGGAAGACCAAAATATGTTATTTCTTTTTATAAATCACAGTATCACAGTTACTGAAGCCAAAATCACAGAAATTATCACTTAAATAAAAGGAAGCAAGCTTCTTTTGCTTCTGTTTTGCTGCATAGCTCTGAAACCCAGTCCTGCCTTTTGTAAGAGTAAGTGAGCGTGTGTGTGCACGTGTGCTGTGCTGAAGGGCTTTTCTGAGGTAAAGTGAAGTTCATGAGCCGAGACTGAACTGAGCTGTCCAAATTGGTTTCAGCTGACGGCCTTTGTTAGTGGAGTTCGAATTCCTGCTATCTGTCTTGTTATTTTTTTCATTTTCTTTCCAAATACATTTCTGGAGCTTAGGGCCTCAAAAATAACAAGTTGTTAAAATGACTGAGTATGCTCTCTGGCTCCACGGAGCCCAGCTTCTCCACTATGTGTCCTAAGCAGGACTGTGGGTCCTTATTTTCCAGACCAAGCTCAATGGAGCATGGAGGGGAACCAGGTCTGTTGATCCTGGCTTAGTTGGGGGAGGAGGGTGAGGCGGGGTGGGGGGGGAAGAGGGCGAGGCAGGTGGGGAGGAAGGACATGCAGGTTGGGAGGGCAAGAAAGCGAAGGTAAAATGCTGAGTCAGAGGCAGGTGGAGATGCTGGCAAATCCTAGCTTACATTCCAGAACGTTCTTTAGCAATCTTAAGATGGAACTGAAGTCTGGAATTGCAGAGCGGAAGTCTTTCGGTATCGGAGGCCTCTTTGCTCTGGCTCAGATCCTCCGGGACCACAGTCACTCGAGGGAACCTGCCCTGCACTTACAAAGACATGACCTCCCCAGACAGCGTCTGTCCTCTTGAAGATCTGCCCCCAAGATGTGTCTCCAGACCAAAACCAGAGTCAGACTGAAGCACAGCCCAGTGCAGAGGAAATACTGAACACAGATAAAAAATGTCAAGAGTTAAATGTAGGTTCAGCAGGCCCTGGCGGCTTGAGCATGGAAGTGGATCTTGAGGGGTTGGAACTGGGTTTGGGGAGACTAGAAGAGTGGGAAGGTGAGAATTCACGCACATGGGAGGCCTCCCGGCAAAGACACCTGGGCCCATTCTCACGCGCAGTCTGGTCGCTCTCAGAGCCACGGACACAGCGTGGGCCCACGTGGAAGGCAGAGCACACTGAGCACAGCACCAAGGAAGAGAGCTCGGTGAGCTGGGAAGGTCGGAGTGGTTTATTTGGTGAGGCCAAGGACCCCACCCCCTCCACGGTGTTCCTCCAGGAGGCTCCTCCTATCACCAAGGCAACAGGGAGTGCACTGGTGAGGGGAAGGTGGGCATTTTTCCGGAGGCTCAGGGGTGGCTGAAGGCTGGGGCTGACCCTAGGCCATGCTGCCTCTGAACTGGCCTCCCTAGTGTCAGTGGGTGTGACAGGATAGCCGACGGTGACACCAGTAGATGTGGTTAATCAAGTAGGCAGGGGAAATATCAAGGCTGGTTTCTAGTGATAAAGACTGTAGTGCTTTCTCCCTAGACGTGGCCTGAAGAACGTGCTCCTTCTCCCACAGTCCATCTCTCAGTGAACAATTTTGCCATCAGGCAGTAGCCCAGGCCAGAAAACTGCAGCCAGTAGCCCTAAGTTATGTCCCCACTGCCACCAAGCCCTGCTGTTTGTGAACGTTCTTCACACATGTGAGACGTCCTTGCCACTCTCTCCCCTACTGCCAGGTTCAGGTCCTGGTCAGCTCTGGTCAGCTCTCATTCCGATTCTTCCCGGAGCCTCCTCTCTCCCTCCCTATGTTTAACCACTGTGCACAGTGGTCTTTCAAAACTGTGGGCTGCTTATGCCACTTCCCTGAAGAAAATCTTTCAGTGGCTTCCCAATGCCCTCAGGGCAAAATCCCAGCTGGGGTGTGACATGCCAGGGGTGATGACTGAGGCTGTCCAGCCACTGCAGATCTACTGGGCTTCCTGAAGAAAGTTGGCCTGCAGCTGGGAAGAGTGAGGTCGACACCTGTTGGTGAGCACAGCTGAGGAAAGGAAAGAGAGAGAGAGAGGAGAGAGAGAGAGAGAGAGAGAGAGAGAGAGGGAGGGAGGGAGAGAGAGAAAGAGAAATTAAGGACATTTTTTCACTAGTATCCAAAATGCTTGAGGGCTGCAGCATCCCTGGATGGTCTAGTTATAAAGAGACAATGAATTCCCTTTTTATTTTGGAATTCACCTAATTTGAATTGGGCATCAGTTGCGTCCAGTGAACATGTCCTAATTCAGGCCCCATCAGCTGCTCCAACCCGCGTTCCTGTCTCCTCTGTCGATAGCAGACTCTGTGCTCCACACTCTGCTCCCTCCATGCGGCTCCCTTTCCTGCCCTTGCCTTCTCCCTTGCCTGCCCTACCCTTCCCTTGCCTTGGAATGCTCTCTGTGCCCCACGGCCTCCAATTCTACCTCTCCTTGAAGGCCCACGAAGAGTTCCCTCAGATATGATCGAATGGTTAGTTGTGGGTTCCTTCCCTGCACACTGCAGCTTTAGCCTAAAACATTCAGGCATAGCAAGTACTTTATGGTGTACAGAGAGCTCTGGTCTGTCAGGAATGAACATGCTATGCTCAGACAGGGCTGCCAGCAGTGCCCCAAGACAAGACAGGATCCACACCATTTATCATAGAAATTGATTTTTCTCCAACATGTATTACTAAGACAGATCCATCTTACTTTGAACTTGGAATGGGCTGCAGCACAAAAATCACAATAAATATTCAGCAGCAAGGTCAGTCGAAGGTACGGATGCCCAGAAACACAAATTGTTTCATTCTGATCTCACAGAGAATCAAGAGTGGTTCTGCAGTTTTTGCACAAAGCTCCTTCCAACTATTTGAGCCTTTTCTTGCATGTTATTTGGGGTCTAAGAGGAGGCTTAAGAGCCATAGCCAAGACCTACCAGTTCACAAAACTTTTACTAACCTATACCTCTTTTTTTGTTTTGTTTTGTTTTGTTTTGCTTTTGAGACAAAGTCTTGCTCTGTCACCCAGGCTGGAGTGCGGTGGTGTGATCTTGGCTCACTGCAGCCTCCCTCTGCCTACCAGGTTCAAGCAATTTTTGTGCCTCAGCTTCCCAAGGAGCTGGGATACAGGCGTGTGCCACCGCAGGTTTTTGCCAGGTTGGCCAGGCTGGTCTCCAATTTCTGGCCTCAAGTGATCTGCCCATCTCAGCCTTCCAAAGTGCTGGGATTACAGGCATGAGCCACTGTGCTCCGCCTAGCCTGTACTTCTTTTGAGTTCATGGATTGAACTCAATTTTGAAATAAGCCAATTCAACCCAATATTGTCCATTGTAGAATTCAAGAATTAAAATGGGAGCACATTGCTAAGATTATTCCAGCTTGGATTCTGTGAACCGAGAATATGCTTCTGGGTACATAGAAGTTGGCAGAACTTAGTAAGTCTAATTACTGTCAATAAGACCAGTGTAAAAACCACTGTGACGCATTGAGTCTGTTCCCTCTTTTGTCAAAGAAGGAATATTATCTACCTTGCAGGGTTTTTGTAAGAATTAGAAATAATACTTGTAAAGCACACTATCCTGTAGAAAAAAGATACATAGTGGATTATTGCTGCTATTATTATTAATATTACTGGTTACTGTTTATTTTAAGAGCCTTCAGAGAGTTATAAACCCAATACTAATGGGGTGCCATAGAAGGAGAGAAAGGCCTCATGAAGGCGTCGTGGATTTGGAAGGAAGGAAGGATGGATAAAGTTGGGCTTCTAGGGCCAGAAGTGGTGGCTCATGCCTGTAATCCCAGCACTTTGGGAGGCTGAGGTAGGCGGATCATGAGGTTAAGAAATGAGACCATCCTGGCCAACATGGTGAAATCATGTCTCTGCTAAAAATACAAAAATGAGTTGGACGTGGTGGCAGGCACCTGTAGTCCCAACTGCTCAGGAGGCTAAGGCAAAAGAGTTGCTTGAACCCAGGAGGCAGAGGTTGCAGTAAGCCAAGATCTCCCCACTGCTCTTCAGCCTGGTGACAGAGCAAGACTGTCTCAGAAAAAAAAAAAAAAGAAAAAAGAAAGAAGAAAAAATTGGGCTTCTGTAGGTGAAGGTGAGAACAGGCCTTTTGGTCACAGGACTGGCTCTTGTCTGGAGAATATTCTCCCTGTCCCAATTCTTATCTATAGCATGAATGTCTTTCCCATTAATAAAGTTATATTCTAACTTCACCACCATGCCAACCCCTTCACCCTTCTCTGTTGACGTGATGGTTATATACTATGTCTACATACAACAAAAACCCTGGCAAACAATATTAGCACTTTTATCTTCAATTGTCATGCATATTTTGAAGAACCCAAGAGGATTCTTCAAAAGTCTCTAATAGTCTATTTTATTTGCCAGATATTTGCCATTTCTGTTTCTCTTCCTTTGTTCCTGACAATCAAAGTTTCCTTCTGGTATCATTTCCCTCTGGTCTGAAGAACTTTCTTCAGTCATTTTTAAGATCAAATCTATCAGCAATAAATTCTCTTAGTTTTCCTCCATCTGAGAATGCCTTTCTTTATCTTTGGTTTTGAGGGATATTTTCCTGGATATAGAATTCTAATAGTTCTTTTCTTTCAGCACTTACAAGTGTTGCTCCTCTTCCTTCTGGCCTCCAGGGTTTCTGAGGAGAAATCTGTGTTTATTCAAATTGTTCCCTATAAGTAGTGTATCATTTTTCTCTTAGAGCTTTTAAGATGTTTTCTTTGTCTTTAGTTTTCAATAGTTTGATTATGATGTGTCTGGGTGGGATTTCTCTGAGTTTTTCCTGGTAGGGTTGCTGAGCTTTTTCTATCAGTAGGTTTGTGTTTTTCACCAAATTCAGGACATTTTCAGTGATTATTTCTTCAAATATTTGTTTTATACCACACTCTTCCCTCTCCTTCTAAAAGTCTGATGACATGAATGTTAGACCTTTTGATATTGTTCTACAGGTCTCTGAATTAACTCAGGGATGCATTCTTTCTGATCTTTTTTCTCTTTGTTGCTTGAATTGTATAATTTCTTTTGTTCTAGCTTTATATTCACTGGCTCTACATTCACTGACTTGCTTCCTTTAGTAAAGGGGCTTAAATTTAAAATTTCAGTTACTGTATTTTTTTTTTTTGAGACGTAGTCTCACTCTGTTGCCAGGTGCTTGGCTGGAGTGCAGTGGCACAATCTCCGCTCACTGCAACCTCTGCATTCTGGGTTCAACCAATTCTCCTGCCTCAGCCTCCCGAGTAGCTGGGACTACAGGTGCATGCCACCACGCCCAGCTAATTTTTATATTTTTAGTAGAGATGGGGTTTCACCATGTTGTCCAGGATGGTCTTGATCTATTGACCTCGTGATCCGCCCACCTCGGCCTCCCAAAGTGCTGGGATTATAGGCTTGAGCCACCGCGCCTGGCCTTACTGTATTTTTTTGTTTGAAATTTTCCATTGGCTCTTTTTGTGCATCCCACTTTTATTCTTAGGATAAATCCTAACATATAATTACTGGGACAAAGACATTGTATACTTATTGCCAAATCATCCTTGAAAAAGATTGCACCTGTTTAGAATATGAACATATCCCTGCACTTATGTCATTTTTTTTTTTTTTAGGTGGAATCTCACTCTGTTGTCCGGGCTGGAGTGCAGTGGGATGATCTTGGCTCACTGCAACCTCCACCTCCTGGGTTCAAGTAATCACCATGCCCGGCTAATTTTTATATTTTTAGTAGAGATGGGGTTTCACCATGTTGGTCAGGCTGGGCTCAAATTCCTGACCTTGTGATCCTCCTGCCTTGGCTTCCCAAAGTGCTGGGATTATAGGCATGAGCCACTGTGCCCAGCTGCCAGTTATTATTCTGGAGTCTTTTTGTCCAGTATGCATTCTTTTAAAATATATTCTAATCTAAGAGATTAATATAGGCCATTTTAAAATTCCACTTACTGTTCTGTATATACAGTATTCCCCCCTTATCTGCAGGAAATATGTTCCAAGGTCCCCAGTGAATGCCTGAAATCTTGGACAGTACCGAATTTTCATCTTAGCTAAGCACTTATCCTACATGATAGCTATAACTTTTACAGTTTGGAGTTCGACAGCAAAATTTACACAAATTTCTTTTTCTTTCTTCACAATCTCACTAATAGGAGACTTAAAAAAAAATACTGTAGATCTTAGCAATCTCAGCATGTGATTTTTATCTTTACTTATTAAGTCAAGAACCTTCACCCATTTGCTTAAAGTTAAAAACACTTGATGCCTTCTCTCCAGCATACCCAAACTGCCAGCATCACTAAGACTGCACTTTGGGCCATTACTAGCTAAAATAAGGGTTTCTTGAACAAAAGCACTGTGATACGTCAGCAGTTGATCTGATAACATAGCTGGCTACTAAAAGATGGCCGGGTATTGTAGACAGTGTGAAGAGACCGAACTAAGGCATGATTCATGTCCCAAGTAGGACCAAGTGGGACACTGAGAGAGTCTATCATGCTGTTCAAATGGTATGCAACTTAAAAGTTATTAATTGTGTATTTCTGGAATTTTCCATGTAATGTTTTTGGACTGAGGTTGACTGTGGGTAACCAAAACTACAGAAAGTGAAACTTCTGGTAAGGGGAGACTACTGTACCTGGAAAATTATTTTTTGATTGATCAATATTTCAGAATGTATATGGAGCGTTTTGTTATTATTGGAAATTTTTGTGTCATTTTGCATAATTCTGTCATGAATGTATGACTTTATCACTATCAGTCATCAATCATCTATCTTTTTCCACAATCTAATTTTTTTTATACTTAATGAGACAGTTTATATAAAGTAAAAAAACAGGCAGAACTAATCTATGCTATTGGTAATCAGAATAGTAGTTTCTCTGAAGGGTTAATAACTAGAAGGAAGAGAAGAGGGGGTTAATGACGAGAGGTGAGCAAGCAGCTTGCTTGCAGGGGCCGGTAACAGTCTATTTTTTATTTATTTATTTTTCCTTTTTAAAATATACTTTAAGTTCTGGGATACATTTGCAGAACGTGCAGGGTTGTTACATACATATACACGTGCCATGGTGGTCTGCTGCACCCATCAAACCGTCGTCTACATTACGTATTTCTCCTAATGCTATCCCTCCCTTAGCCTCCCAACCCCTGACAGGCCCTGGTGGGTGATGTTCCCTTCCCTGTGTGCATGTGTTCTCGTTGTTCAACACCCACTTATGAGTGAGAACATGCGGTGTTTGGTTTTCTGTTCCTGTGTTAGTTTGCTGAGAATGATGGTTTCCACCTTCATCCATGCCCCTGCAAAGGACATGAACTCATCCTTTCATATGGCTGCATAGTATTCTATGATGTATATGTGCCACGTTTTCTTTATCCGGTCTGGGTTGGCTTCATGTCTTTGCTATTGTGAACAGTGCCACAATAAACATATGTGTGTGTGTGTCTTTATAGTAGAATGATTTATAATCTTTTGGGTATATATCCAGTAATGGGATTGCTGGGTCTAATGGTATTTCCAATTCTAGGTCCTTGAGGAATCACTACACTGTATTCCACAATAGTTGAAGAATTTATATTCCCATCAACAGTGTAGAAGCATTCCTGTTTCTCTACATCCTCTCCAGCATGTGTTGGACATTTTAATGATCACTATTCTAACTGGTATGTGATGGCATTTCATTGTGGTTTTGATTTGTATTTGTCTAGTGACCAGTGATGATGAGCTTTTTTTCATACATTTATTGACTGCATAAATATCTTCTTTTGAGACATGTCTATTCATATCCTTCACTTTTTGGTGAGGTTGTTTGTATTTTTCTTGTAAATTTGTTTAAGTTCCTTGTATATTCTGGATATTAGCCCTTTGTCAGACAGATTGCAGAAATTTTCTCCCATTCTCTAGGTTGCCTGTTCATTCCGATGATAGTTTCTTTTGCTGTACAGAAGCTCTTTAGTTTAATTATATCTCATTTGTCAATTTTGGCTCTTGTTGCCATTGTTTTTGGTGTTTTAGTCATGAAGTCCTTGGCCATTCCTATCAAATCAAATGTAGGTTTGGTCTTTTCTCATATTTCTTGGAGGCTTTGTTCATTCCTTTTTATTTTTCCTCAAATCTTGACTTAATGCTTTATTTCATTATGTTGATCTTCAATCTCTGATATCCTTTCTTCTGCTTCATCAATTTAGCTATTGATACTTGTGTGTTCTTCACGAAGTTCTCATGCTGTGTTTTTCAGCTCCATTAGGTCATTCATGTTCTTCTCTTAACTGGTTATTCTAGTTGGCAATTTGTCTAATCTTTTTTCAAGTTTCTTGGCCTCCTTGCATTGGGTTAGAACATGCTCCTTTAGATAAGAGGAGTTTCTGGAGCCTACTTCTGTCAATTCGTCAAACTCATTCTCCATCCAGTTTTGCTCCCTTGCTGGTGAGGGGTTTTGATCCTTTGGAGGAGAAGAGATATTCTGGTTTTTGGAATTTTCAGCCTTTTTGTGCTGGTTTTTCCTCATCTTCATGGATTTATCTACCTTTGGTCTTTGATGTTGATGACCTTTCGATGGTGTCTCTGAGTGGACATCCTTTTTGTTGATGTTGATGCTATTCCTTTCTGGTTGTTAGTTTTCCTTTTAACAGTCAGGCCCCTCTGCTGCAGGTCTGCTAGAGTTTGCTGGAGGTTTATTTCAGACCTTGTTTGCCTGGATATCACCAGCGGAGGCTGCAGAACAGCAAAGGTTTCTGCCTCTTCCTTCCTCTGGAAGCTTTGTCCCAGATGGGCACCCCCAGATGCCAACTGGAGCCCTCCTGTATGAGGTATCTATTGACCCCTGCTGGGAGGTGTCTCCCGGTCAGGAGACATGGGGTTCAGGAACCCACTTGAGGAGGCAGTCTGTCTCTTAGCAGAGCTTGAACACCATACTGGGAGATCTGCTGCTCTCTTCAGAGCCGGCAGGCAGGAATGTTTAAGTCTGCTGAAGCTGCACCCACAGCCGCCCCTTCCCCCAGTACTCTGTCCCAGGGAGATGGGAGTTTTATCTATAAGCCCCCGATTGGGGCTGCTGCCTTTCTTTCAGAGATGTTCTGCCCAGAGAGGAGGAATCTAGAGAGGCAGTCTGGCTACAATTGCTTTGCCAAAGCTGTAGTGGGCTCCACCTAGTTCGAACTTTCCAGCGGCTTCATTTACACTGTGAGGGGAAAACTGTCTACTCAGGCCTCAGTAATAGTGGACGCCCCTACCCCCACTAAGCTCAAACATCCCAGATCAACTTCAGACTGCTGTGCTGGCAGTGAGAATTTTAAGCCAGTGGATCTTAGCTTGCTGGGCTCTGTGGGGGTGAGATCTGTTGAGTAAGACCACTCAGTTCCCTGGCTTCTGTGCCTTCTTTCCAGGGGAGTGAATGGTTCTGTTTCATTGGTGTTACAGGAACCAAAGGGGTATGAAAAAAAACTGCAGGTCTGCTGGAGTTTGCTGGAGGTCCATTCCAGACCCTGTTTGCCTAGGTATCACCATCAGAGGCTGCAGAACAACAAAGGTTGCTGCCTGTTCCTTCCTCTGGAAGCTTTGTCCTAGAGGTGTCTACTCAAATGATTGCCCAGTTTTGTGCTTGAAACCCAGGACCCTGGTGGTGTAGGCACCAAGGGAATCTCCTGGTCTGCAGGTTGTGATGACCATGGGAAAAGTGTAGTGCCTGGGCCAGAATGCACTCTTCCTCACGGCACAATCCCTCATGGCTTTCCTTGGCCATGGGAGGGAGTTCCCCAACCCCTTGTGCTTCCTGGGTGAGGGGATGCCCTACCCTGCTTCAGCTCATCCTCTATGGGCTGTACCCATTGTCTAACCAGTCCCAATGAGATGAACGGGGTACCTCAGTTGGAAATGCAGAAATCACCCACCTTCTGCATTGAAATCGCTGGGAGCTACATACCAGAGCTGTTCCTGTTCAGCCATCTTGCCAGCCACCTCCCCATCAATCTAATTATTTATTTATTATAAGTTTAAAGAATGAGTTTAATGGATCAAAGATTATTAACTTTTTTTTGCAGACATATATATGTGTGTATATATATATGTATATGTAAATATATGATTTTTTCCTCATTATTAAAGTCGTGCTTGTTCATTACAGAACATTTAGAAAATAAAGATAAATATAAAGGAGAAGAAAATCCCACCTGTGGCAGAGAAGGCTCCCTTTACTGTCCACCAAATGTCTTATTCCTTTTTCCATATGTAGTTTCGGTATACATTTTGCAGCCCCTTCCTCTCTGAATCTACATGTGACCAATGATATGTAATCAGGTCAATTTCAAGCCAAGACTTTGAAGTTACCAGTGTACTTTCCTTAAGATCTTTTTCTGTCTGCTGGAAGGAAGCAATTGATAATTAGTCTCTAGGGGATGTGAGGAACCAGGAGATGGAAGGAGTCTGGATCCCTTAATCATTACATGATTGAGCTCCCCCTGCTGACTAAGACCACTGGGTTTCACTGTCACATGAAACTGTTAAGTTACTGAAATATGGTGGCTTATTCTTTAGAAAGAATCATTGTTAATATTTTGTTGTATTTTTTTCTCAGTTTTTTTCCTATGCACTTTTTTCTCTTTAGTTTAGATCATGTAATACATTTTTTAAGGCTATTAATATGTATTACCAAAATGCTTTTTAAAAATGCTGCTTTAATTTATACTCATGCAAGCAATACTGTATATGAGAATGGCTTTGACAGTATTGCTTATTTATAGTTGCTGCATTCTTATAAATATTCTTATAACAACATACTTAAAACCCTCTAAAATATGTGCCAATCTTCTAGATACCTTATTTCTCTTATCAAACTGAAAAGTTTTGACATTTGATGTTTGAATGTCCGTCATTATCAAAATAGCTTAATCTATATTTGTTTAATGACTTTTAAGCCCAATGTTCAGAATGTTTACTAAAATCTATTTGAACATGGATATAATATAGTCCAGCAAATCATTTTTGGCTACTTAGTTTACTTTCAGAACAATATATATACACATATATTATATATATATATATATATTATATATATATATATATTTTTTGGTCATCCTTTCAAGTTGACATTTAAAGGGTCACCACTGATTACATCATTTTAGAATCAGGAACACTACACAGTTCTCTGAGCTCATCTGGCTTCCCAGCCTCCAAGGTCACCTCTGCTTCATCCCATTCTCATTCATTGTTCACTTAATTATTCAACAAATATTTTTTCAGCGCCTGCTATGTGTCAGCACTTACGTTATGACTGTGAACAAAATACAGTCTTACTTTCTTTCTCCATGGAGCTTACATTTTAGAGTGGTACATTAAATAATTAAACATTAAATGATAAACACAATAAGTAAATTTAGATATTGTATTAGTCCGCTCTTGCTGTAAAAGAATACCTAAGTTTGGGTAATTTATTTAAAACATGTGGTTTATTTTGGCTCATGATTCTGCAGGCTGTACAGGAAGCATGGTACTGGCATCTGCTCTCGATGAGGGCCTCAGGAAGCTTCCAATCACGGTCGAAGGTGAAGGGGAAGCTGGCACCCCATGGCAAGAGTGGAAGCCAGAGTAGGGGGAGGTGTCACACTCTTAAACAACCAGAGGTTGCATGAACTCAGAGGGAGAACTCAGCACCAAGCCATTCATTCAGGATCCTCCCCCATAACCCAAACCCCTCCTACCAGGCCTCACTCCAACACTAGGGATTACATTTCAACTTGAGATTTGGAGGGGACAGACATCCAGACTATATCAGATATGTTAGAAGATATGGAGGAAAGAAAGGAAAAGCAGGGTAAGACGGAGGTTGCAGTTTAAAAGAGTGTGTGTCAGGGCAGGCCTCATCAAGACAGTGACATTTAGGCAAAGACTTGATGGAGGTTAGGAATATCAACGAGACAAATCATTCCAAACAAAGAAAACCGTCTGTGAAAAGCCTGAGGCAGGACTGGGTTGGTTCCCTAGGGAGTAGCAGGGAGGAGGGACTGTGTCTGCCTCAGGGTGAGGGAGGGAGGTCAGGCCCGGGGTGTTAGGCAGTAGGGCACAGGAAGGGGCATTCTAGGGCTTTGGCTCTTACTCTGAGTGAAATGGGAAGGAGAGGAGTGACATGACCTGATTTAAGTGACATGCTGACTGCTGTGTTGAGGGTAGGCTGCAGACAAGCAAGAAGAAAAGCAGAGGACCAAATGGAAGGCTATTTCAAAATCCAGAAGAGATGACCATGGCTTGGATCAGAACGGTAACAGTGGCTATAGGGAAAGAAGTAGGAATTTGGATGTATTCCCTGTGGACTAGATATGGGGGTTGAGTGGTAAAGGTCTGTATAGTACAGGTAGAGAGACTTTTCTGAAATGTAAATCTGAATTGTAAATGGCTTAACACCTTGCAATAGCTCCCTTTCATTCACCACAAATAAATGTCAAACAAAGCAAATAATTGACAATGTATAATGTAGCCCCATAATGTAGCCCAAGACTGGTCTCATCTCTCACTTTCTTGCATTTTAAACTGATAGGAACATATACGACCCTTGGTCTTAGCTAAAAGGCTGAGAAGTGGTGCCTTCTTGCATTTTATACACCAGCCACCATCAACCACTGACTTCTCACTTTCCATCTACACTTTCCATTCTACAACTCAGCTCAGGCATTTTTTTTTTCCTGTAAAGCATTTCCCAACTTTTGGTGTATTAGTTTCTTGTGGCTGCTGTTATAAATGACCACAAACTTGATGGCTTAAAACACAGGAATGTATTCTGTCACAGGACTGAAGGCCAGAGTCCAAAGTCAGAATGCAGTTCAGGCCGCACTCCCTCAGAAGGTTCTGGAGGAGAATCGCTTTCTTGACTGTTAGCTTGTGGTGGTTGCTGGCATTCCTCGGTTTGTGGCTGCATCATTCTCTGCCTCTGTCTTCTCGTGGCCGTTTCTACTGTGTGTCTGTATCACATCTCCCTCTTTCTCTCTCATATAAGGACACTTATGATTGGATTTAGGGCCCATCAGGATAATCTCACCATGCCAATATTCTTAAGACTCCTTTTCCTTATAAGGAAACATTTACTGATCTGTGGGTGGTCTGAGTCAGCCTGCTGTACTTGTTTAGAGGTCTTATATCCCCAGCTATAGCATTTGCACACTCAATTGTAATGACCTGTTTCTGAGCACGTGTACACACACAGATATTTCCACTTCTCAAGGGTTCTTAAGGCCAGGGATTATGTCTTATTAACGATCACTCCTTTCCCCACCCCCAGCAGTTTCTAGCTCACAGCTAATGGTCAGGACACATTGATTGGGTGAATGCATGAAGATTCATGAGGCAGAGTTTGTAACTGCTATGTACTGTTGGGACTTCATAATTTTATGAACATGAGATCAGGATTGGATTCCTCAGACATCTGCACAGTGGCTTTTCTTTGTTTCTGTCCTTTTTCTTTTTGTGTCCAGCTGTTGCGTTAGAACATCATTATTAAATAAACCTGCTCCCTCTAGGCTTTGGGCCCAGTTATAGCCCTTGATAAACATAGCAATAGTTGGATAAAAGAAGAATACATATTTTCCTTTAACTGGTGTATAAAACCTAGAGTGCAGAGCATTTGCAGTTAGCTCTGGATGCTAAGAAGGTTGATCATGCTGCCTATTGGAAACATCAGCTCTCTCAGGGTTATAGGTAGGGTAGCAGGGTATCCTGATAATGGTCCTTCCTTTGTTATGTGGGTGGTCATGATACTGCTTCGGGAGGCGGTTGGGACTGCCAGGGGGTACTTGGGAAGTGACTATGACTTTGGTTCATTTGTATAATCCTCTGCCTATTTGGGTTGGCATTTTGCTGGGGCTCTGGTTGGCTTAACATGGTGGGACACCATGAGGGACACACAAGGTCAGTATCATCTCCCAAGATTCTACTTGCCAAATGGTTTCTGATTTTATTTCCATTATCCGAGGGCTTAGTCACATGTGGCTATGACAAGAGCAGGTCCTGGTGGCTGAAAAGCAAATCAGTGTTGTGCTTTTGCAGTGGATTCTATCTGTCCAGAAAAGGCACACTGTTTAATTTTCCGTCTTGGAGATTAGTTTCCCATCATTTTCTTTCTATGTTCCTTTGATTATTGTGAGCCATGTTTGCAGATAGCAGTGACTGACTTTGCTACATTTTAGTAAATCAAATTTATTATCAACCTTGATAGGGGGCCAGACATACTCAAATATTACACTGGTTAAAATCATATGTGCTTTCAGACGAATATGGGCAAACTGTGGCATGTTTAAAAATTCTTGAGCAAAGTCTGGATAAATGAAATGATAAATCTCCCCTGCTATTTTAGAAAAGCGATGATTTATATTAATAGTCTGCGTTAATACAGGGCCCCCCTGAATGAGTTCTATCTTTTTATTTATATCCTTTCTTGTATGCTAGCAGCTATATCCAGCAAATATCCATTAGGTGGCCTCAAGCCTAAGGAACATGGGTCTCTTTTTTATCAATGAAAAAATTCAAAATGTGTTGACAATGAGGAATTAGATGGAGAAAATGGAGTTAAAAAGAAGAGGGGAAATGGCAGAGAGCTATAAGAAGGAGCTCCTTCAGCTGGGTACCTTCTGAGTCCCTTTAAACTTGCTGTCACATCTCATGACATTTCTGCAACAACTCTCACTAGAAACTAGTGTAATATTGGGGTTCAGGGGTTCAGGGTGCCCTCAGCTTCCCTGAGAGGACGTTTCTCCAGGTTCTTGGTCTCCTGCCCTCTCAAGAATGAGAGAGGGGACCACAGCACAGTGCTCAGTAAATGCTGGACTCAAAAGTGTTTGTAGAAAGTGATTTATTTAAAGAGAGAGAGAAACAGGAGAAGGAGAGAGAGAGAAACAGCTAACTCTCACACTGAGTGAGAGAATCCAGAAAGATGGAATCCAGGAGAGAAAAGCAGCTTCCACGCTGAGTGGAA
The DNA here is from genome assembly GCF_001604975.1 of Cebus imitator. Lineage (NCBI taxonomy): Eukaryota > Metazoa > Chordata > Mammalia > Primates > Cebidae > Cebus > Cebus imitator. The sequence continues at coordinate 554,070 of NW_016107422.1, read as the reverse complement.
GGGAACACAGAGAGATGGAGTTTAGGAGGGGAAGACAGGCTTCCACAAGAGTGTGGGAGGGAACCACTGAGCCTGGTTTTGCCCTCAGTGAGGACCTGCTCTTTGTATACATATTCTCTGGGCCCTCTGCTGTCACTGCCAACTGTTGGTGCTTATTGTTTCCCGTGAGTGCCTTTAGAGCCTCTCTTTTCTCACCCCCACAGAGGCTGGTCTCTCAGACCTGGCCAGCCCTGCAGTCCCTTATCTGGCTCCCAGCTCATGCTCAATCAGTCCCTCCCCAGGAGAGCTCTGTGATGGGTTAGAATGAGGACTCTCCCTGAGAGGCATTTGCATTTTAATTGGGGACACTTTAGAACGTATCTAATTCTTACTGTTATATTACAAACATTACTATTGTAAATATTACTAAGTGTAACATATACACAACAAAGAGCTCAAATGTTAAGTGTACAGCTTGAATTTTTGCAAAGTAAAACCACAATCCAGATCAAGACTAGTATTGTTAGCAGCACCCTAGATGCCTTCCCTGTGCTACTTCTGCATTGCCTGGTCTCTTGCCAAAGGCGACTACTGTTTTGATTCCTATAACCAGTTTTACCAGTGTGTGAACTTTACAGCACTGGAATCATACATATATACAGTTGACCCTTGTATAGCTCAGGGGTTAGGGACAGTGACCCTCCACACAGTTGAAAATTCATTTATAACTTTTGACTTTCCGAAAACTTTACCAATAGCCTACTATTGGCCAGAAGCCTTACTGATAACACATGCAGCTGATGAACATATATTTTGTATATATATTATATACTGTATTCTTACAATAAAGTATCTAGAAAAAAGAAATTGTGATTAAGAAAATTGTAAAGAAGAGAAAATATAGTTACTATTCATTAGGAGGAAGAGTATCATCATAAAGGTCTTCATCCTTGTCGTCTTCATATTGAGTAGGTTGAGAAGGAGGTGGAAGATGAGAGACTGGTCTTGCTGTCTGATGGGTGGCAGAGGCTGAAGGGAATCTAAGTGGGCCTGTGCAGTTCAAGGGTCAACTGTGCTTTTGTGGATTTTTTTTTTTTTCTCAAATTTATGTCTGTTAGAGTTATCAAGGTTGTTGCTAGCAGCTGTATTTGCTCTTTCTATTGCTGTATAATATTCCATTCTGTGGAAAAAGTTTTGTAATTTACAGAGAGTCCCTGAACTCAGATGGTTTGGCTTCATGGTTTTTCTACTTATGACAGCATGAAAGCAATATGCGTTCAGTAGAAATCATACTTTGAGTACTTACACAACTGTTCTGTTTTTTGCTTTTAGTACAATATTCAATAAATTACACAAGTTATTCAACACTATTATAAAATAGGCTTGTGTTAGATACTTTTGTCCAATAGTAGGGTAATGTAAATGCTCTGAGCATGTTTAACGTGGGCTAGGCTAAGCTACAGTGTTCAGTAAAGTTAGGTGTATTAAATCCATTTTTGACTACAACATTTTTAACTTACTATGGTTTAATTAGGATACAACCCCATTGAAAGTCGAGTAGCATCTGTATTGATCCATTCTATTGGTGATGAACATTTAAATTTATTTTGGCCAGGCGCAGTGCCTCATGCCTGTAATCCCAACACTTTGGGAAGATGAGGCAGGCAGATCACTTGAGGCCAGAAGTTCAAGACCAAACTGGCCAACATTGTGAAACCCTGTCTCTACTAAAAACAGAAAGATTAGTTGGACGTGGTGACAGGTGCCTCTTATCCCAGCTACTTAGAAGGCTGAGGCAGGAGAATGTCTTGAACCTAGGATGTGGAGGTTGCAGTGAGTCAAGATTGCGTCACTGCACTTTAGACTGGGTGACAGAGTGAGACTCTGTCTCAAAAAAAAAGAAAATTGATTTGGGCTATAATGAACACTCCCATGAATATTCTTAAACATGTCCTCTGATGCACGTAGGAGCAGAGTTGCTAGGTCATAGAGTGAACATATATTTAACTGATAGATATGGACAAGTTCCAGAGTAGTTCTACCAAGTTATGTTCCTACCAGCAGTGTATGAGTCCTAGTAACTACCTACCTCATTACCAATTTTTTTTTTTTGTAGTGTCAGCCATTCTGGTGGTTTTAATTCACATTTTCATGGTAATGAGTGCTATTGAGCATCTTTTCATAGACTTATTAGCCTTGTATTTATTCTTTTTTTGTGTAGTGCTTGTTTAATTGGGAATAGATGTCAATGGATAGCCTAGCTATCTGTACATCCATGCATATCATATATATATGTGTATATAGCTATATCTAGATGATATATAGCCAGATATGCATACATTTTTGATAAAAATATGATTGAGATAATTAGTACATACTTGTAATTGATTGAAAATTGGCCTTAATTCTCCACCTTTCCCTGTAACCACAACCTTTGCAATATAATTTGGACACTCCTCCCATCAAGAGGCAGTGTAAGTTTTCTCCAATCTTTGCTGACCTTTGATTTGTTTTGGCTGATAAGATACATTGGAAGTGACAGTGTGCCAGTTCTAAGGCCAGGCCTCAAGAGGCCTTGTGCACTTCCTGCTGCTGCCATGGTAACAGGCTGAGGCTAGCCTGATGGAGACTGAGGAGTGCTGAGGCACCCAGCTGATAGCCAGCACATCCTTATTAGAGAAAAAACATGCAAATTTGGTAAATGAACATGGTATCATATTTTAATCTGTATTCCTTTGATTATTAGTAAGATAGAATATTTAAAATCTATTTAGCATCCTTTGCTTGTTCATATCCTTGATATATTTTCCTCTTGGAGAATTCATCTATTTGTAGAGATTTTTTAGGTAGAAAGAATATTAACTGTATTATATATGGAAAAATGTTCTTTAGTTTTTTAAAATTTCCTTTTACATTTTATTTATCAAATTTTTATATGCAAAAATGTTAACTTTTTTTTTTCACATCAGATGGGTAATATGCCTATATGGTAACAAGCCTTGAAGGAGGCACATTTCACAGATGAGTGTGAAAACCCAGTTATCGTGCTTACCAGCCACAAAAGGATCGTTTCAACTTTTATGTTGTTAAATGTATTAACATTTTTCTTTATAAGTCCTTTTTGGTGCAATTATAAGAAAAATAGCTCCCTCTCCAAAGTTATATAGTTGTTTACCTATCATCACCTATTAGGAGACACAAATACTCAAAAGAATAAATCTCTACTCACACAACATGGGACTTAATAGACAATTCAAGAAGATAATGTGGGCATGAAGCCAGTATTAAATAGGATGCTTTCATATGCCAGTGACAGAAACTGCCTCAGATTAGTTAAAAATAATGACATTCTTTATTTCATGTAAGAAATTCGGAAGTATTACAGCTTCCAAAATTGGTTAAGTCAGCAGCTCAATAGTTTTTTCCACAAACCCGTTTGTTTTGTTTCTTCGTTCTATCACAATGCCATCCTTGTGCTGTTGCCTTTGTCTTTAGGTGGCTCTTTTCACCATCACACTGTGGCTGCCAGCAGCCAAAGGGCAACAGGCTTCCTTGTCCTATCCAGGGAAAAGTGAAGTGTTTCTCCCAGTCATTGAATGTATGCTCCTCCCTTCAGTATAATTGGATTATCTAAGGTCATGTACTCACCCTTAGACCAATAATTAGAGAATACTAATTAGGAATCATCTAGATCAATCAGGATTCCCTTTGGGAATGAAAATTAGATGACTAAATGTCTAACAGAATTGAGGTTTGGACAGGAAGGAGGGAAGGGAGAACAGATGTTGGGCAGGTCAAGAGAGTGTTTGCTCCAGATCCTTCCGGATGTCTCTCAAATTGGGGTGCCATTTCTCAATTTGTAGTCTTAAAAAATATAGCCATTTTCCACAGTCTAAAACAATTACGGGTGTTGGATTCAACTGCCCCCGGGTTTGAATTCAGGCTCTGCTGTTTATCATTTGTGGCATGTGATGTAAGTTATTCAATCTCTTTACATTTGTTTCCCCATCTGTAAAATGGAAATAATATCTATCTTGTTTGGCACATGGTAGATCTTCAATAAATTATTATTTTTTACTATTATGACCATTCATAAATCAGCTCGTAGTTCTGGTTTACTTAGCTGTTTCTTGTCTCATGATATTTAAGTCAATTTGTGGTTATATGCTATATTCTATCTGCTTTGAGGCCAATTTTAAACACTCAGCTGGCTTTTCTTTGCAAACATATTTTCACTTGCCCTTCCACTGTCCTTCTAGTTCTCTTAAACTCCTATGGGCTTGGGTGTTTTCTGCATTTTATACATGAATGGCATTGATTTTTTTTCTCCAGTGAATTATCTCTGACTTACAGTTCTGAGGGTTAGCATATACAAAAAAATGATTCTATGGTGAAGTTACCAACTCTCTAAAACACATTTTAAACCATCTTTTGGTTTAATATTAAAAACCAGCTCCCTTTTCTCATTTGAAATCACATATGTAAGCAGAGTTCCTTAATTTGTATAACCTCATGCTTTTCATGTGAAGCTGAGCTTCTTTGAGGCATCACCTGTATATGTATGTGTGTGTGTGTGTGTGTGTGCGTGTGTGTGTGTACATGCGTGTTTTACCCTGGTGTGACACAAGGCAATCTGTCATTCTGGCAATGAAGAATGAGTCTCATAGATAGCAGGATGGAAAAGCAGAAAGTCTCCTTGTGCTGGCATTCTGGGCTGATGACCTGGGGCCCTTTCACACGTCACAGCAGTCAGCACTAACACTCAGGTCGTGAGCAAATGAAGCGTCTGCAGCTGGCAGTCTGGAGCTGTGGCCTACCTTTGTTTTCCCTTCCAATGATGGGAGTGACTGTTTCCTTCTTTACCAAAACAATGCATAAGCCATCTGGGCCTCCTTCACATATCCTGAAACATGCCATACCCACTCGTCTATGTGACGATTGTTACCTTTGCACAAAAGCAACGTGCCCCCTGCCAATATGTTCAGAGGCAATTGGATCTTCTTCCCTTCACTGTGTTTTCTGTTTCTTCCTCAAGGAAAATATTCCATTAGGCCATAAGATTGGAAGGCAGTACAGACCAATGATTAAGCCTGCAGGCTTAAACCAGCCTGCCCAGGCTACTAGCTGTATGGCCTTGTGCAAGTTAATTAACATATCTGAGCTTCAGATTTCCCATCTGCATAGAAAAGAGAGCAGTACCCAGCATGCAATGTTGTTGAGAAGGTGGCTTGGGGGGTCCTGTATGTTGTTTAGCATCTTGCCAGGCAGGTAAATACCAGGTAAATACTCCACACGTTGGAGGGTGGATAAGGGTTGGGTTATTTTTTTTTTTTTCCTGCAATCAGGGAAATTTATGGAAGATGTATACCTGCTTACTGACTTGGAAATTATTTTATTGCATTTTTCTCTATTTTTAAGTTGATGTTTGTTCAAACATTCAGCAAGCCATCCAGGTCTGAATGGCTTAGAGACCAGTCAACACCACCCATTACTCTGCCGGATGGCATTGATCCTTTGAAACAAGTTATGAAGAAGCATATCTTCATTGCTTAATAGAGAAAACAGCCTACCTATGTAGCTGAAAGCCTTATTGTTTGTAACTTCCATTTTCAGCTCCTGCTTTGCCTTTTAGCGGAAGATCTAACATTTTGATGTTGTAACTTGCAGAGTTTTACGAGATCCTATGTGCTAGGTCATCTCTGTAGCAGAAAAAGCGCTTAGAGACAAGTCTGGGTGGTGAGTGGGAGGGAGATAGTTGCTGTTTTTTGAGTCTCACTGGACCATAGAAGCCAAGTGTGTACTGGAGGAGGCTGGTTGACATAATCAGATGGTGTTGAAGATCTAGACATGGCCAGCTTGGCCACCACCAGGCAATCTAACTAGGTTTGCCATGTGGCCTGCATAATAGATCTTATCATGTGGGCACTGAGATAAAATTAATTGGGGGAAGTCATGCTTGTTTTGTCTCTAAAATGTCCAGACGGCCCTCAGGTTGGCTGGGTTTTATTTTGCTTGAGCAGTAGCTTTGCAGACTGCACATTTCTGTGAGGGCCTGACAGAGGGCGAAGACCTAAGCCAGGGCAAGGACGTAAGCCAGGGTGAACTCTCCAGCCTGGTGCTTTGGGGTTTTGCATTCAGAATGGGGTCCAGCCCTCTGCCTCTCTGTGTGTTCAGTATGGTGTGGCTCAGCTGCTGTTGCGCCCCTCACGGGCTATGGGAAGGCACCTAAGGAGAGGAAGTGTTTCCTGCTGCATGTCACCCACAGGCTATGACCACGAAGTTCTCTCTGTCATGGCCAGGATCTCCTTCCTCCTACTTCCTAACCCCAAGGCCTGGGCACCGAGACAGCACTGTCCTGTCATAGCGTCGCAGGCCCAGGACTTGAGTGGGAGCTTATGGAAGGCTTTGTGCTTGGGGGAACTAAAGTGTCTGGACATCCAGAGCAGTGTTCTCCGACTGTCGCGTGCCTGGGAGCCACCAGGGAGCTTGTTGGTGCAGGTTCTGCTTCAGGAGGTCTGGGGTAAAGTCCACGATGCCTTATTTCTAACAAGCTCCCAGGCGATGCTGATGCTGCGGGTTCTGGGACTACAGGCTGATCAGGGAGGGTCTAGAGCAGGTCTCAGAGTGAGGAACACTCATCAGCAGCAGCTGCACCCCCTGGGAGCTTGTAAGGAATGCACATTTGGGGGCCTGACCCCAGATGTGCTGAAACTGAAGCGGTGAGGGTCTGCAGCCTGTGTTTCACCAAGCTCTCCAGGTGATTCTGGTATTTGCTCAAGTTTGAGAAGCCTGGTCTGGGTACAGCACTACTCAACCATTCTGGTATCACCAATGTGCTTTTTCTCAGAAATGACAGAGGGAAACGTAGAATATGAATGTCTTTATGTTTGAAGGTAAAGTTCCTGAACCAGATCACAGTATAACAAATCTTCACATCAGCTGTCCATATCTGGCTATTTTCGTTTCGCTAACAATTCTGAAGAAAGAGAAGCAAACAATAACAACAACACAAAGGAAGTCCCTATTCTCCTTTTAAACTTCACACAGTACTGAACATTATAATTGAAGAAGTGAAGACTCCCCCACCCCATCTCTCTACCCATTTCCTGTGGAAAATTACCAGTGCTCACAACTTGACGTGTAAAGCAGATCTTTTTCTTCGAGCAGTTAAAGATTTATTCACAAAGACACTATCTAGAGCCCCCTCCCCTTTTTTATTGAGACATGTCTCACTCTGTCCCCCAGGCTGGAGTGCAGTGGTGCAATCATAGCTCACTGCAGCCCCGACCTCCTGGGCTAAAGCGATCCTCTCACCTCAGCCTCCTGAGTAGCTGTGACTACAGGTGTGCACCATCATGCCCAGCTAATTTTTTTTGATATTTTTGTAGAGACGAGGTCTTACTGTGTTTTCCAGGCTGGTCTTGAACTCCTGAGCTCCAACACTCCTCCTGCCTCGGCCTCCCAAAATGGTAGGATTATAGGCATGAGCCACCATGCCCAGCCAACGGCCCATTTTCAAATACAAAAATCATATTGCTGGCCGGGTGCAGTGGCTCATGCCTATAATCCCAGCACTTTGGGAGGCCAGGCAGGTAGATTACCTGAGGTCAGGAGTTCAAGACGAAACCCTGTTTCTACTAAGAATACAAAAAATAGTTGGGCTTGGTGGCAGGTGCCTGTAATCCTAGCTACTTGGAAGGCTGAGGCAGGAGAATCACTTGAACCCAGGAGGCAGAGGTTGCAGTGAGCCAAGACGCACCACTGCACTCCAGCCTGGGCAACAAGAGCGAAACTCCATCTAAAAAAAAGTTACATTGCCTTAGCATTTGGAAAATGCTCCAGACACGGAACTAATAAAGCCCTTATAATATCCTCAGTGATAGGATGCAAAGAGCATTTGTGTTCTAATATTTGACCCCACTTCCTGACCCAGAGCTCCTAATCCTTGGGCATTTCTTGGATTGGAGTTCTTTTGTTCTAATGAAATAACTCTTGGTGTGTTCCTGGATGGTTATGGTCACCAGGAAAACCCAGCCCTGATTAGAAACCTGAACTTTCAAGGTTCCCCTCCATCCTCTGAGAGGGGAGAGGAGTTGGAGATTGAGTTAATACTCTATCATGCCTACATGATAAAGCTTCTGTGAAAATCTCTAAAGTATAAGGTTCAAAAAGCTTCCAGTTTGTTGAACACATCCATATTCTGGGGAGGTAGTGCACCCCAAGTCCACAGGGATAGAAGCTCCTGTGCTGGGGACCCTTCCAGATCTTGTCCTACATAACTCATCTGTATCCTGTACCACGTCCTTTGTAATAAACTAGTAAATGCGTGACCGGAGTTCTGTGAGCTGTTCTAGCATATTATTGAACCTGAAAAGTTGTGGGAACCCTCAGTTAGCAGCCATGCTGAACAGAAATGTAGGTAACCAGGGACCCACTGCTTGTGATTGCTGTCTGAAATGGCGGGCAGTCTTGTGAGACTGAGGCCTTAGCCTGTGACGCTGGTGCTGACACCAGGTAGTGTCGTGATTGAACTGTGCGCACCCTGTTGGCGTGTGGAGAGTTGGAGAATTGGTTGGTGTGAGAAAACTCCCCACACATTTGATGTCAGAAGCGAAGTGTTGTAAGAGTGAGCAAACACTTTGGGAAGCCGAGGCGGGTGGATCACCTGAGGTGTGGAGTTCGAGACCAGCCTGGTCAATATGGCAAAACTCCATCTCTACTAAAAATGAAAAAAATTAGCTTGGTTTGGTGGTAGGCACCTGTAATCCCAGCTACTTGGGAGGCTGATGTAGGAGAATTGCGTGAACCCAGGGGACGGAGGTTGCAATGAGCTGAGATAGCACCACCGCACTCCAGCCTGGGCGACACAGCGAGACTCTGTCTCAACAGGAATAACAACAAAACAAAACAAAAGAGTGAGTAAAGAAAAATGAGTTTTTCCTTTTCAATATTGTTTTCCAATTTGTTCATTGCATCTCACCTTCTTGCACAGGTATGTGTACATTTCTGAAAACCTCAAGACCATACGGCAGCTAGCTCTGATTGCCCTGTGTTGGTGTAAGGGTGCCCTGGCACGGCTCTTTCCCACAGTGAGCTCCTGATGGGGTGGTAGGGTCCAAGGTTACCTGCTGTGGCCAGGCTGCAATCTGTCCACTTCTTTTTTTTTGCGGGGTGGGGTGAGGGGAATGGAGTTTTGCTCTTGTTGCCCAGGCTGGAGTATAGTGGCAGGATCTTGGCTCACCACAACCTCTGCCTCCCGGGTTCAAGCGATTCTCCTGTCTTAGCCTTCTGAGTAGCTGGGATTACAGGCATGTGCCACCATACCCAGCTAATTTTGTATTTTTAGTAGAGATGGAGTTTCTTCATGTTGGTCAGGCTGTTCTCGAACTCCAGACCTCAGGTGATCTGCCCGCCTTGGCCTCCCAACATGCTGAGATTACAGGTGTGAGCCACCACGCTCGGCCCACTCATTAATTTAAAAATACTTATTGAATACCTACTGTGTGGTAGACACTGTTCTATGTGTTGAAGACATACCAGTGAACAAAACAGACAAAATCCACACCTGCGTGGAATTGTCCTTCCACCAGGTGGAGGCACACACTCAAAAAAGTAGTCAAAGTTTGTAGTAGAAAGATGACAGTAAAACCTAAAATGCAATTAAAAAAAAAAAAAAAGAAAGATGACAGTAAGTGTCATGATGAAAAGCAAAGCAAGAAAGGGGGACAGGAAATTTCAGGGCAGGGAGAGTGTGGCTCTGGGGCTGCAGTTTTAAGTAGGGTGGTCAGGGAAGCCCCAGTGAAAGTGGGATATTTGTTGAAAGACTGGAAGGAGGGAAAGAGGAAAGTAGTGGAAATATGGAAGAAAGAACATTCCAGATATAGGTAAGAAAAAGAACAAGACCCTGATGCAGAAGTGTGTGCAGCACACGGAAGGAACAGCGAGGAGGGGGCCTGGAGCAGGTCAAACAAAGGGGGTCTAGCAGGAGAGGAGGCCTGAGTGATCAGTGCTGGTACCATCAAATCTGCATCTGGTAAGTTATTGTAAAGACGCTGGCTTTTACTTTTAACGTGATGGAAAGACAGTGGAGAGCTTTTGAGGAAAGAGGGACTTAATCTGATTTAATTTTAAATGTGTTGGTTTTTGTTGTTGTTATTTGTTTGTTTGTTTTGAGCCAGAGTCTCACTCTGTTGCCCAGGCTGGAGTGCGGCAGCTTGATCTGAGCTCAGTGCAACCCCTGCTTCCCAGGTTCAAGTGATTTTCCTGCCTCAGCCTCCTGAGTAGCTGAGACTACAGGTGCCCACCACCATGCCTGGCTACATTTTGTAATTTAGTTAAGATGGGGTTCACTGTATTGGCCAGGCTGGTCTCGAATTCCTGACCTCAAGTGATCCGCCTGCCTTGGCCTCCCAAAGTGCTGGGATTACAGGCATGAGTCACCATGCCTGACCTAATTTTAAATGTTTTAAATGGTCCACTTCCTGCACTGTGTTGAGAAGAGACTGGGCGGGGGGAGAGTGAGCAAGAGTAGAAGGCGTGACAAGGTAAAGGCCACTGAAAAATTCAGGTGAGAGATTATGGGGGTTCAGACCAGGGTGATTATGGTGAATTGGAAAGATGTGGTTGGATGCTGGCTGTATTTTGAAGGTAGATACAACAAAATTTCTTGACAGACTAGATGTGGGGTGTAGGAAATATAAAGGTTTTGGTTCACAGCTGTGGAAGAAGAAGACACCAGTTGGGGCAGGTTTTGGGGAAAGATAAGGAGTTTGATTTTGGATGTGCTCAGTTTGAGACGGCTGTTAGACAAATGGGAATATTAAATGGGAATTTGGATTTATGAGTTCAGATGCTGGAAACTGACATTATGGAAGGGTGCTGTTATTGGTAATGAATGGTAAGGGTGTGACCATGGGAGTGAGTGGCTGAGGCACATCTTAAGGACCTGAAAAAGATCATTCACATGGATATTAAAAATCACTGAGAATTTTGATACAAGTACCGCGAAGAATGTGGCAGTCAGCCAAATGCAAAACTCTTACTGCAATTAGGTCAGTGATGTTTGGTGGGGGGCTCAGTGGATGACTGCCATAGAGGGCCAGTGGATGGGAGCAGTGTGATGTCGTAGGACATGGAGCCCAGGGGAAGTGGCTTGGGGAGGAAGAGGGATCTAGAAATGGCAGTGAAGGGCAGAGGACAGCTATCCCATCCCTGACCAGTGGTTGAAGAGACATGAGAGAAAGTCGGGCACTTAAAACAGATGCAGGAGAAGCAGTGTCTTCATGCTTCAGTTGGAGCAAGAGGTGAAGGAAAGGAGCCCAGAGGAGGCTGAGAAGAGAGACGATTTTCTTTTCTTTTTTTTTTTTTTTTGAGATGGAGTCTCACTCTGTCGCCCAGGCTGGTGTGTGGTGGTGCAATCTGGGATCACTGCAACCTCTGCCTCCCAGGTTCAAGTGATTCTCCTGCCTCAGCCTCCTGAGTAGCTGGGACTCCAGGCACCTGCCACCACACCAGCTAATTTTTGTATGTTTAGTAGAGACAGGGTTTCACCATGTTGGCCGGGCTGGTCTCAAACTCCTGACCTCAGGCAATCCACCTGCCTTGGCCTCCCAAAGTGCTGGGATCACAGGTGTGACCGCACCCGGCCAACAGGCGATTTTCTTGAGGCCTGGTTATGTGATCCAGCAGGTGCAGTGGAAGAATGTCAGAAGCTATGGATGGGCAGTGGTGAGAAATAGGGGTCAGAAAAGACATACAGACCCTTTGGAGTTCTGGACTTTTTATGGTGGCTGCTGTAGCAGAGATAAAGGATCTGATGGTGACAAGGCAGAGGATGTAGCCAGGGTGTGAGTGATGGGAGGAGGAAGGGCAAAGAGGTCTTGCCAGAGCACTCTTGAGTTCTGCAGCCCCCCTTGGCTCCTGCAAATGGAATTGCCAAGGCTGGAGTGGATAAGGTCTACCTTGTGGCATAGAGCTCTTCCGTATTTCTGGAGTGAGTGATGCTCCCCCTTGCCTCCCACCATCAGAGTCACGGAGGTCATAGCAAGGAACGGAAATCTAGCTTTGGAAAAAGAGAGCTTGCTGGAAGATCTCTCGTGGGCTGCAAGGGCTGTCGGATGTCGGCAGCGGGAGCTCACGGTGCCTCTTTCCAGTCTCTGCTGCTAAGATGTAGCAACCAACTTTCAGTCTCTCTTGCTGTCAGTTCAAATTTGGGCTTTTGAACGGCACAATAGACATCATCAGGTGGTACAAGCATGTTTCCTGGGAAGCCACGTTTCTGGATTGTGGGGCAAAGATGGGGAGTTCAAGGAGATGGGAGATGATTGTGAATTGGGCAGACAGTTGCCAAAGTGTCTTATTCACTAAACTTAAGCATCTCATCTAGAAGTGTGTCTGTGGGATAACAATAGTTACTCTCTATTGTGCGCTTCTCATTCAGTCGAGGTGAATGAAATGAGATAAATAGACAGCACTTTGCACAGTACCTTGTATCCAGTGGATACGCTATACCTATTACCCATTAGTTTTAGAACCATGGGGTCTAGTAATTTGTAATCTCACTGAGGGACAAGTTTGAATTGTTCCTGCTGTCTGTGAATCATTGGGCTCAGGAGGAAGTCGGGGACGAGGTGTGTGTGTGCTGGACAGGATGGGAGTGCTGAGGTCTGGCTAGGTCCCCAGCAGGACTCCCAGCAATGAGCACTGACATTTCAGCAGGCCTTTGTTGTTCTTCATCTGGGTCTGAAGGGTGCACACTGCATTTCTATTTGTATTTTATTGCTTTTTGTTGGGGAAATTCTTCTATAGAAACTTGCTTGAACACGGGGACCCCTGATGGTCTGGGGACTCATTCTCTGCTAATGCCAAGGGCCTTGGTTGGTCTCTTTTGGTGCCATCTGCTACAGCAGCCCCTTCATCTCCCTGACCTTTATGGCTGACCTCTGCTAGCTTCTTTTGTGCGGTTTTTCGCTTAGTTTCTATTAGGACAGATCTTGAATGTGCGCAGCCATGCATTCACCCCTGCATGAGAATTTTAGTTAGCTCTTTTATTTGGTCATTTAGAATTTATTGGCTTATGTATCAATCTGAGCACTTGTGGATAAATGTGGGCATGATGCAGGGGTGTGCCCTCTATTGTGTGCTTTAAAGAGATCATAAATGTATCGATGGAAGTTGTATGATAAGAAAAATGAGTTTTGTGCTGAAATAATTTGGGTTCCCACTGAGAAACCTTGAGGGCACCGAAATGTACTAAGTCTGTAATGTATTATTGAAAAGGAGACTATTCTCATTCAGATCACAGTGATTTGCAGCTACTGCAAGGTCAAGGAGACCCTTTCTGTGATCGCCTCTGCATTGTCCCAGGTAGCAGAGAATGCTGAACTGCTGCTATCAAATGCTGATTTTTCTGATTTCTTGCTTTATTGCTGTGGATCTTGCTGTAAAACATGGGCACAATTTTGGGGAAATAAACTGCTATAGACTTGAGGAGCAAAAGCCCTAAGGCATTTTTTTTGACATGAGCCATAAATAAAATACAGTGGTAACTCAGAAAATAGATGGCTATAAAAATTCCTTGGGTATGTTACCGGTGGTATTAGTTGATCATCTTCCTCCAATTTATCCTATCAGATGGCTGAAAAGAGTAGAGAGGTGACCAAAGACAGGTGTTTAAAAATAGGTGATTTAAAAAATATTGGCATTTTTATGCTTACCCGCCAGTGACAGACTAAGTTTCTAAAGCCACAAGAGTTTTCCTCATAATTATTCACGATAAATGATGAGCCTACAATAAAGTCTCTTATCCGTGCTCATGTTCAATCAGGATTGCCGTTGAAGGGGACATGGAATATACTTTATGCTGTCATGGTGTTTTGTTACTTCATTCTCTCTGGTTTTAAAGGATTTCATGGCAAATACATACCTTATTACTTTAAGTGGATTTTAAAGTAACCATGCTGTGAAAAATACTGCATGTTTGTTACGAAGTATTTTGATTCAATTTGCTTGACTCTTGGAATAGGAAAATTTATAAAGTTATGTTATCAACTTGAATGGAAAAGAATCATATTTTTATTAAGAAGAAAAATTCATTGGAATAAACAGGATATAAGCATTGGACTTTGTGTATGGCTAAATATTTCAGTTGTCCCAGACCATAAACTGTTGCACCCATAATATACAATTAACTTAACTCTAGACTGAAAAGCAGAGGACTCTAGTTTATTCCCTGTTCTCTGGCCCTATGCTGGGTCTCTCTTCTCTGACCTGGCTACTGCCTGACAGCCTCCATGCTTTCTTGTGGCAATTCAAAGAGCTCCCGGACCATGGTGGGGTAAGTTGCAAAGCAGCTTTCTCACAAGCCATCAGAGAGAATGGATGGTGTTCTAAAAGTAGATTTGGTGCAGGATGCAAGTCTGGCACCTGGATGGCCCTTCCTGAGTGGGCCAGGCCTGTTTTCACATGCACTTGTCAAAGATGGTGCTGGTATGCAGACTAGGGCTTCATTAGCCCCAGGGATGCAGCCACCACGTGGCCCCCCACAGAGATCCCTATCCACCCCCAAGGCGGCAGTGTTGGACTCCAAGTCCAACTCAGAGCACCTGTCCCCAAAAAATGCAGCTGCCATTTGTGTGAGATTTGACATACCTTCCCCAAAGCCAGGATATGACTGTCCCCATGTGGATGTAGTTGACATCTACATGACAGCCTATCATTTTTCTCTGTTTCACTTTCCCACCCCAGGCCTCTGCACACTCTCCCCTCTGCCTGGAACACCCTTCTCATCAGCGCTTCTCTTGGCTACTTTCTACTTGTCTTTCAGAACTCAGCTTAAAGCTCCTTCCGCCTGGCAGGCTTCTGAGCCCCAAGGCCTGACTGAGATGCTCTTCTAATCCCCCACACGTCTGTTAGTGAAGCCCTTCCTGCTCCAGAGTGGAACACTGGTTTGTGTGACCGCCTCTCCCACTAAGCTATGAACTATTTTCTCTGTACTTCTCTTTTACATTTAAACATTTAACTCATGATGATTTTGTTTTAGTAGGTAAGGATTTAACTTTATTTTCCTGACATTATTTACAGAAGAATCCTTTCCTTAGCCTTTTCCTCCTTATTACACTGAGAAGTTCATGACATATCATTCAAAATTTATTGAGAGACCTCTCCGTGCCAGCCACAGTGGTTGATGCTGAGGATGCAGAAACGTGAAAGGTACTGCCCCTGACCTCAAGAAGCTCCCTTTCTGTTTGAAAAGACTTAAATATAAACAAGCATTCACTGGATTATATGGAATCACCATTTTTATAGGTTAAAAATGGTAAAATATTGGCAATTTCACACGATTTAACCCAATATAATACAAAATAAACGCAATGTCTTAGGTTGCATTTCTCTGAAAATGGAGCCCTAGAAAATATACACATAGGTAGTTTATTTGGAAATGATTCCAGAAAGAGACTCAGGAGAGGAGAGAGAACCAATATACAAGGATGCTTTTTGGAGTGGGCCGGTGCTCAGGCCACTGTTGTTTGAGCAGCTGAAATGTCCATGGAGCTTTGTGAAATGTGCCTTAGCACGGTCTGCACGGGAAACAAGGTGGGAAACTTTATCTACAAGGGGCCCAGAGGGATTAGTTACTTCCCTCCAGTTCTTCTGGTGGCCCCGTGCGTGTGTCCAGGGTTTTTTTTTTTTCCCCTATGGATGTGGCAGTCTTAGCATCAGAGAAGGCCTGGGGCAGGAAGTGCGAGATGAGCAGAGAGGGCTACGTGTAGTTGCAGGCAGACTACACCTGTGTGAGGCTGGCGGAGTGGGCCTGGGACGAGTTGCCGTAGCAGTGGCTGCAGTGGGGGATGAGGCTGAGAGGACGTGAAGAGATGTTGGGTGCAAACGATAGTAGTGGGATATCCAAAGAGGAATGATTAATTCTATGAGACTTTGACTGGGAGGAAGTAAGGAGTTGTGACTAAGGAAATAGAGGGAAACTTCAAGGATTCATTGGTCCCAGTATGGGGGGCTGGGAGAGGACCTTCCAGGCGGAGGCAGCAGCATGAAAGGACACAGCACACTGCGGGTGCTTGGAGTAGATGGACGTGGTGGACATGGGTTGTGTGGTGGGATGTGACTGGAGAGCTGGGCAGAGGCCAGAGCAAGAAGCAAACTTGGGGGCGTATGAATTTGCTAGGGCTGCTGTTACAAAGTACCACCAGGCAGCTTAAACAACAGAATTTTTTTTGCCTGCAGGCTGGAAGTCCAAGATCGAGGTGTCAGGAGTGTTGGTTTCTTCTGAGGCCTGCGAGGAAGAATCTGTTCCATGCCTTCTCTCCTAGCTTCCCATGGTTTGCTGGCACTCTTTGGTGTTCCTTGGCTTGTAGAAGCATCACCCAATCTCTGCCTCCTACAGTTTTATACAGAACACTGTTCCTACAGTGCTGTTTCTGTGTGCATGTCTGGGTCCAAATTTCCCCTTTCTATAGGGAAACCAGTCACACTGGGTCAGGGCCTACCCTAATGAACCTACTTTAACTTGATTACCTCTGTAAAGACCCTCTCTCCAAAAGAACATTACACATTGAGGGCTGGGGGTAGGACTTCAGCATGTGTAGTTTTGGGGAAATCAGGGAATATGCTGCGAGTCAGAAGCTGAACAGAGCTGCTTCTGCTGGTCCCGCTCGGGTGTTAGTTCCCTTTGCCTTTCCACGTTTTGCAGTGACCACAGGTGTTGAGTGCTGCTTCTTACTTTTGGGCTTGTTTCTCTTCCAAGTATCTTAGTTGCATGTGACATTGCATGGCATTTCTGTGGGGGTATATATTTGAACAGGGTCTTTAGAAAATGTCTTTTAACATTTGAATCTGCAACATCTTTCCAAGGCTAGATCACTCTTTGGTCAAATTTTATGCCATGGATTTGCCATGATTCTCTTTATTTCTGGAACATTTTAGAGGGCTATTTTGTGTGTATATGTTGTTAAAGAAGAAGGTTGGTGTTAATGAGCTGTGGTTTTATTAGGTACTAGAGAGCTACTTGCTGACAGGCTTTCAGGCAAGAGTGGCATGGTAAGATTAGTGTTTTTCAAAAATCGTTCTGAAAGCAGGATAAAGGAATTTGAAGAAATCAGATTTGGAGGCAGGGGTGTGGGCAGATGACTCAGGCAATGATTCAGGCACACAACAGTGAGAGTATGAACTAAGACTTGGCTGCATGGAAGAACCTCCAGGAGCTTTAAAAATGTCCCATTGTTCAAGCCCCACCTCAGACCAATTAAACCACAACCCCTGGAGGCTGGATGCACATACTGGCATATTTTTTATTGACATTCCCTAGGTAATTCCAATCTGGGGCCAATGTCATGAACCACAGATCTAAGGTAAAGCCGTGGGGAGGTCAATGGCAGATAGGGTTAGGAGATATTAAGGAGGTAGAGCGATGGGCAGAAAAATAACTAGGATGAGTCTGGTGTCTTGCTTACTTAGGTGTTACTATAGCTACCAGGTATAAATTATACATTTCTAAAGAATTAGAATATGCTGAGGTACGCTTAACACCAAAATTATATTAAATATGACACAATTTTTCTTTGATCGAGAAGCCATCTTGAGATCTGCCTATATATCTAGGACACTGTTATGTACATAAATACACTTATCATTAAACACTACACTAGATGTCTACATATAAGAAGAAAGGATTGTATTACAAACTACTGCCATCCCCATCTTCCTGTGACACCATTTCACCCACATCAGTGCCCTGCTCACAACCTTTAGTGACTCACCAATGTTTACAAAATAGATTCCAAATTCCTTGCCTGGGGATTCAGGACTCAAGGCTTCCACCCGTCCCATAAATAAACCTACTGCTCAGCCCGCCTATTTTCTATGGGTTTTAGACTACTTCACTGTGATAATTAGTATCAATATTGGGTGTATGATATGCATCATGCACTGGTCTAGGCACCAAATACTATATTCTTTCTAGTTCTCATAACAACACATATGGTTGGCTTTGTTACACGTGAGAAAACTTAGGTTCAGTAATATTATGTAGCTTGCCAAAGTTTTCACAGCTAGTAATCAGCAGAGCTGGGATTTAAATCCACGACTAAAGCCCGTGCCGTTCCCACCACGTTGCACTGTGCCCCAACAGGAGCACTTCAGTGTCTGCCATTTTGCACGCTGTAATTTCCTTCCGACGTGGCCCTCCTCCAGTGCTGTGCTGGTAAATGTTTAATAGCTGGCTTTCGCAGTGTAGCTTTGACATGAATGTTGGTTGACATTTTAATTTACCTTAATGAGCACGTCGGAACTTGACTGTCTATCAGTGATGAGACGGACTTCTTGGCTGAATCAAATAATAATTTTTAAGTGCTAGAAGATGATTTCTTCAATTTTTTGGCAATATAACAACTACAGACATGAAGTATTTTTAGGTTTCATCTACATTGTTAATATTTTTCTATCGCTGTCTTACATCTAAACAATCAGCAAAACAAGAAATCAAGCCATGGTCTGTGGGGTGTGCAGATTTCTGTTGTGTCAATACTCCTGCTACAAAGTTAGGAAGAGACATGTGGAGACGCACTCTTATATTTCCACAGTATTTCCACTGGGAGATGCAATCGATGTAAATCATCTCAAGAACATAGATAACAGTAAGATGTAGTAAAATAGGAAGTAGTGAGTTCTGAGTATTTATTGCCTTTTAAAAAAATTTACTTTTAAGTTTTGGGATACGTGTGCAGAACGTGCAAGTTTGTTGCATAGGTATACATGTGCCATGGTGGTTCGCTTCCCCTATCAACCTGTCATCTAGATTTTAAGCCTGCATGCATTAGGTATTTGTCCTAATGCTCTCCCTCCCCTCCCCCCCACCCCCCAACAGGCCCTGGTGTGTGATGTTCCCCTCTCTGTGTCCATGTGTTCTCATTGTTCACCTCCCACTTATGAGTGAGAACATGTGGTGTTTGGTTTTTTGTTCCTGTGTTAGTTTGCTGAGGATGATGGTTTCCAGCTTCATCCATGTCCCTGCAAAGGACATGAACTCATTCTTTTTTATGGCTGCATATTTGCTGCCTTTTAAGATATAATTTATTCACTGTAAATTTCTAAAATTTAATTTTCAGTAATCACCACATTTAACAACTGCCTCATAATATTCCTGAGACTATAACAACCAGCTCTCTGGAGACAGTGCGAGCCACCCTCAGCACCCCATGGCTTTCCCTCTTCCTCCCCACTGGCTCGAAGTCTACCCAGAATTCAAAGTCCAACCAAAACTCTGGCATGCTAGAAAACCTACCAGGTACATTCTTTTCTTCCTCATTGCCGGAAATAAAAGAAGAAAAAGAAAACCTACCACATACAGTCTTGCATCGTTTAATGATGGAGATTATGTTCTGAGAAATGTGTTGCTAGGCAATTTTGTCGTTGTGTGAATGTCATTGGGTGTACTTACACAAATCTAGGTGGTATAGCCTGCTATACACCTACGCTATATGGTATAGCCTGTTGCTCCAGGTTACAAACTGGTACAGCATGCTACTGTACTGAACACCGTGGGCAACTCTAACACATTGCACAGCTGCACCAAAATGTTTTCATTCTTTGTATCCTTATTCTATAAACTTTTTTCTATTTTTAAAGTCAAATATTTTAGCTTTTTAATCTTTTTTTGTTAAAAACAAAGACATAAACACACATATTTGCCTAGACCTACACAGGGTCAGAAGCATCAGGATCACCGTCTTCCACATCCACATCCTGTCCCACTGGGTCTTCAGGGACGGTAACACACGTGAAGCTGTCGTCTGCTATGATAACAATGCCTTCTTCTGGAATACCTCCTGAAGGACCTGCCTGAAGCTGTTTTACAGTTAGCATTAAAAAAAACAAAGTAGAATGAGTATACTCTAAAATAATGGTAAAAAGGATAGTATAGTAAATATATAAACCAGGAACATTGTCGTTTATAATCTTTGTCAAGTATCATGTACTATGCAGAATTGTACCTGCTATTCTTTTGTGCAACTGGCAGCGCAGTTGGCTGGTTTACACCAGCATCAGCACAGACACATGAGTAATGAGTTGCATTAGGACATTGGCTGGCTACAATGTCACTAGGCAATAGGAGTTTTTCAGTTCCATTATAATCTTCTGGGACCAACATCATCTATGTAGTCTGCATTGACTGAAATGCTGTTATGCAGTGCATGACCTTCCTACCAGGTCTTCCTTCAACTTGAATCCTTTCTAAACCCTTTAACCCTTTTAGCTGACACCAGTCCTCAGCCCTTATCTTATACTGTTGTTCCATGCTGTCTTTTGGTTTGAGTCAATCTGTTTCACCAACATTCTTTTTTTTTTTTTTTTTTTTTTTTTTTTGAGATAGAGTCTTGCTCTATCTCCCAGGCTGGAATGCAGTGGTGTGATCTCTGCTGACAGCAACCTCTGCCTCCTGGGTTCCAGTGATTCTCCTATCTCAGCCTCCCGAGTATCTGGGATTACAGGAGTCTGCCACCACTCTGGGCTAATTTTTATACTTTTGGTAGAAACAGGCTTTAGCCATGTTGACTAGGCTGGTCTTGAACTCCTGACGTCAGGTGATCCACCCATCTCGGGCTCCCGAAGTGCTGGGATTCTAGGTGTGAGCCACTACGCCTGGCCTGTTTCACCAACATTCTGACCACCTGTGAGGACAGGGAACTTGCCTAGTAAACTTTGCACTTTCTGACAATACTTAGCATCATCTTCACATATAAGGCATTTGTTACTATGCTGTTGATCTAGTTAGTTTTTGGATGAATTATTCATATGCAGTTGTAAAATCTCCATTTGTTCCCCACCCCCATAAAGGTGAGCACAAAAATACCAATCTGGTTCCAGGTGAATGGGAGTTTATTTGCTTAGCTCAGACTCTGCTGACTTCAGGGGTTGCAAAACTTGCTCAACATGACTTTGGCATGCGCTGTTCACATTTCCAGACTCACTTTCTTTGAAAAGTTCATCTTTGGCTCTCAGAACCTGGGCATCCCACATCCAGGAATAATTACTGTACAGCATTTCCTGCCTCCCTTGGGTCACCTCATCTTTTTCTTAGGCAGGAGTTCTGTCTACCTGTTGAATTTTGAATGAAAACCCAATGGACAGAAGCTCTGTGCGGAATTCTCTATTTTGTTCCTTGCTGAGCCTCCATGAATATGAAATATCAACACAAAAGGAAGAGTCAGCAGGCAGAGATCAACACTATCCATATTTAATGGAGAGGGAATCCGAGTTCATAGGTGGAAAAGCCAAGTTAGAAGAAGGCCAAGTTCAATAACTTGTCTGTGCTCACTGAGTGAGTGTCTAGCAAAAAAAGAATAAATATCTTAAGACAAATTTCCATGATTTGTGCTTTAACATAGCACCATCATTTTAATGCCTAAAAAGAAGGGAAAAAGAAAAAAAGCAAGTCAGAATGGATGAAATAACTATTGGTAGTCAGAAAATGTCCCTCATCGGCAATGGAGTACAAAAGAGGTCACAGGGGCCCACATCCTTTGCCAAGAATCTGAGCTTTCTGTGACTTGGCCAGCCCAGACTCTCTAACCCGATTTCCCTTTCCTTAGAAGGGAGACACAGAAACACCCACAATCTCTGCCCTCTGCTAGACAGCCAAGGTTGCAGGGTAGAGCTACCTGGAGCCAAAGCACAGTCGTCTCCCTACTGTCCCCAAGACTGTGACTTTCGATGCAGAACCCACGGCTCTCACAGTGGCTCTTGGGTAAGCTCTCCCAATGACTGCATGTCCCAGCTGTTTCTTCTCTGGTCCCAGTGGTTTTTGGCATCTTCCCAAGAAACTCCTCTGGTGGCAGCATTTTCAATAACAGAGGCTTTAGTCACGCACCTGTAGTTCTCAATAGCTATTCCTTCCAGAAACCCTCTTTGGGGTTCCCGACATCGCTCATGTGTCTCCAGCCTTCTCTAACAGGTGCCAGATTTCTCTGTACCTGGGCAGCCATCTGTTAGCATCAAATACACAAATACATATATTCTTAAAATAACCACACTGACAAATGAAACCTGGGTCCCATCGTCACTTCCATTCCTAGTCACACATATTCCTTTTGTATTGGACATAGAAGCACCAATGAATATCACAACCCAGAAAAGAGCTAACAGATTCTTAACCTATGTTCAGTCAGACTATAGGTTGCATTCTTGTTCACATAGCTGCTTGCTTTTTCAAATAGTTGATCCATTCTCCAACCACCCTGATAGTTACCGAGCACCTAGTAATGTGGCAAACACCATGGCATGGAGAATTCGACCCAATCCTCCTGTTCAAGGTGCTCATAGCCTGGTAGTAATAATGATAATAATAATAATAATGGCAAATACTGATAGAATTCTTAGAATGTGCCATTCCTCAGTAGAATGAGATAAATGCTGCTATTCTACCTACTTCACAGACAAGATAAGCAAGGCTCCGAGAGCTTGAGTTGTCCATGTTCACACAGCTAGGCAAGAAAATTGACAATGTTTTGTGCAGTAGGCCCGTGATATAGGGAAGCTCCATGTGCAGGGAGTGTACTCAGATCAAGGTGCGATTCAAAAACACCCTGCTTATATACTTCCATCTAATTCTCTTATTATTATTATACTTTAACTTCTGGGGTACAAGTGCAGAGTGTGCAAATTTGTTATATAGTCATACACTTGCATCTAATTCTAATTATCTAATCTACGATATACAGAGATCTAATTCCAGGATTTTTCAGAGGTAATTAAATTTTGAAAAGAAGAAATCTTAATGACAGTCTTAAAGAGAATGCCACAGGGGGGCACTAAGCAATAAAAATAAAGTGTTCATTTCAAATGAGAGAAGTGTCCAGTTTTAGGGTTAGTGTGACCTTTAATTTATACATGTCTTCCAGTGCTTCTGGCAAAACTCAACCCTCTTTCTGGAGAAGTGGTCTTTGCAGTGATGAATTAGAAAGGACCAGAAAGATTTGTGATTGCTAAAGAACTCTCAAGAAACCTTTTCAAAATAGAAAAGACCGGACATAAGGAGCCAATTTCCTTGCATGTGGAAGAAGGTCTGCAGACACAGACAGGAGAGAGTCTTGCAGCAGCCAAGCTGCTCTCAGCACTGTGGTGTCTGCTGACTGTTACCTCCCTTTATTGTGCTAACACTGGCAGTTTTATTCACCCAGAGGGACACCTGGTCTCCTTGCACTGATCTTTTGAGAACTGACAGAGGGCATTTGAACCTAATCGCAGGACCAGCAGCTTGAGATGCTTAATAAATACACACTCTGGCTACAGCCAGATGGATGATGAAGGATGATACCAAATCCCTCATCAGCTCTATCAATTCAGAGAAGAAAAATCAATACACTGCAAAACCCCCTGGGTTTCATAGGATTGAACGAAGTTTTTCTGCTGATATATTCAGCTGTTTGTTGTGCTGTCCTGGAGTGGCAGCCTGCGGTTTGGTTTCTGTCTTCTTTTGATATTCTGCTTTGGTGATCAGCTAAGAATATGCACCATGATGGGAGCTGAATCCCCCTCGTGGTATTTTTCCACACCCATTTGGGACATGACAGGAGTTTTTCCTGTCAGAAGGAGCAGAGGATGGTGCCAAAAGGAGGCAGCTTCACGAGCTGTTGGCGGCGATTCCGCACTTCTCTCTACAAGAATAGACTTTGCTTCCAGTGTGCTTTTGCAAAACAGTAATTCTTCGTTGACTTCTTCCTAATCGTGCTTTTCCTAACTACATATAGTTTTAGTTAATCATTTTAAGTAATAAAGGACATTTAAATAAAAGAATATTTTGTTTGATGCTAAGAGATTTTGGGGCTTTTGTCAATCTGTTTGAGCTGAAGTATGAACCACTGTCTCAT
>NW_016107422.1:485633-530042 GCF_001604975.1 Cebus imitator | reverse complement strand
TCCCTCCCCCATTTCCCCCCAACAGACCCCAGTGTGTAGTGCTCCCCTCCCTGTGTCCATGTGTTCTCATTGTTCAACACCTGCCTATAATTCCTTGCCTTCCTGTCCTCTGGCAAATGATGAAGGATTTTCACATATATTTTGCTATTTTATTCTTCAGACAACTTAAGTAAGTGATTAGGTCAGGCATTATATTCCTTAGTTTGAAGATAAGAAACTGGTTTCTTATCTTTCAGAAGGTTTAGGTATATTTGAACCCCCTAAGTGGCAGAGCTGGGATTGGAATCAATGTTTTCTTCTCAGCACATATAGGTAAGCAAATATGTTGGTTTGTTTGAGACAGGATCTCAGTCTGTTGCGCAGGCTGGAGTGCAGTGATGCAAACACAGCTCACTGCAGTTTTGACCTCCAGAGTATAAGAGATCCTCCCACATCATCCTCCCATGTAGCTGGGACCACAGGCACACACCACCATGCCTGGCTATTTAAAAAAATTTTTTTTGTAGAGACAGAGTCTCACGTTGTTGCTCAGGCTGGTCTCAAACTCCTGGGCTCAGATGATCCTCCTGCCTTGGCCTCCCAGAGTGCTGGGATTACAGACGTGAGCCACCACACCTGGCCTCAGACATGTTTTTTGTATTATATATTCTGATTTTTATTTTATTGTATTGGACATATATTTTATTGCTTAGTGTTTCCTATGATTCTCTGAAGATTTAATAATATTTGTATGATCTTCTCAACAAGATTATGAACTCTCTAAACATAAGGATCATATTGCATGAATATATGGAGTTCTGTACATGAATGACGAGGGAGCAGTACATAGGACATAGGGAAAGGCACTAGACCAAGAATCCGCAGACTGAGGTTTAACCTTGATGATCCTGCACCCTGGCTCTGGGACAAAAGGCAAGCTGCTCTCCTCTTTGTGCCTGTGAAGTGGGGATCACAAATGTTCAATATACAATACAATATGCAACAGCAAACACACAGTGAGACAAATGAAATGTTTAATAAACACACAATATATTAAATCGTCGTAAGAAGTGGGAACTCACCATGCAAATATGAGGTATAATTTGCTAAAAATTTTTCATTATAGAAACTTTAAAACCCATCCAAAAGTAGGGAGAATGGAATAATGAGCCCTCTATACTCCATCTCAAGGCTTTACTTCTTTTATTTCTACCCCTATCCATTCCCCACCCACACTGGATGACCTTGAAGCAAATCTAAGACATCGTATCTGTATGTTTTCTAGGGCTGCCATAACAGGTGGCTCAAAACAACAGATGTTTACTCTCTCCCATCCCTGGAGACTAGAAGTCTGAGATCAAGGTGTCATAATGGTTGGTTCCTTCTGGGTGCGCTGAGGAAAAATCTGCTCACAGCTCTGAGTTTTTAGTGGTTGCTGGCAGTCCTTGGGGTTCCTAGGCTTGCAGATACATCACAACCTTCGTCTTCATGTGGCATTTTCCTTGAGCTGTTGCTGTGTCTCTTCTCTTCTTACAAGATGCCAGTCATAATATATCAAGGGCCTACTCTACTCCAGTATGATCTCATTTTAACTAATGATGTCCACAGTGACCTTATTTCCAAATAAGGTCACCTTCTCAGGCTCCAGGGAAGATGTGAATTTTGAGGGTTACTATTCAATCCTCTTTAGCTGGAAATATTTCTGCACATGTCTCTAAAAGAGGACTATTACAATCAAATAAAGTCACAATATGATGATCACACCTCAGAAAAGAGCAATAACTCCTAAATATCATCAGGTAGCTAATCACACATAAAATTTTCCAAGTTTGTTTAAATCAGGATTCTCATTATTTGATACATATCCCAAAGATCTTTTAATCTACATCACACTTACTTTTATTTTTCCTTTGCTATATGTTTTGTTGAATAAATTGGATTGTTCATCATATAGTTTCCCATTTGCCTTTTACTGCTTGCTTTCCAGTGATATCCTCTCAAGGTGATTGATGGCTGATATGTTTGGCTCACACCTGTAATGCCAGCACTTTTGGAGGCTGAGGCGTGTGGATCACTTGAGGCCAGGAATTCGAAAGCAGTCTGGCCAAGATGGTGAAACCCCATCTGTACTAAAAATACAAAACTTATCCAGGCATGGTGGTGTGCAGATGTAATCTCAACTACTTGGTAAGCTGAGGCACAAGAACGGCTTCACCCCAGGAGTCAGAGGTTGCAGTGAGCTGAGATTGCACCACTGCACTCCAGCCTGGTTGACTGAGTGAGACTCAGTCTCAAAAAAAAAAAAAAATTATATGCATTCACGGATTTAATAATATTTGATATGTTTTAATACATTGCAATTATTAACCTATTAATATTCAAATAGCTTCATCTTTAGCAAGTTGGGCTTTCAAGTTGACTCCGGAATTATTTGTTTTTGTCTTTGACATGGCCCTAATAATTTTTGGTAGTAGCTTCCTTACTTTGTGGTATGACAAGATGTTTGTTCTAGGCTTGTCTTACATGTTTCCTGCTCCAGACTCAGACTTAGAAATTTAAGAAACCTTGGTTCCTTCTAATAAGAAAAGGTAGTTAGAGACCACAATCTGGGCCCTAGCTATGCTGAGCACACTGAGTTAGTCATTGCTTCTAGGCCTTGCCAGTAGATAGAGCTAGGGATTTTTATTTCAGATAAAATATATTATTAACTCCACCAGGCATGGTGGCTCACATCTTTAATCCCAGCACTTTGGGAGGCTGAGGTGGGTAGATGTTGTCTGTCTTCTCAATTGTCAATTTTCTCAAACTGCTTTTACCTCTTCATTTCTTTTTTATTAAAACTATCCCGCCTTACTTCTTATATTTCTCTTAAGGCATGCTTTTGTGCTACTTAATGTTTAGTCTTTATTTCTGAAATAAAATTTTCTTTTGTTTCTAAGCACTAATCACCTCCTTTTAAAACTTTATTTCCCACATCACCTAATTTATGAGGTTTTCTAATTCTAACTTGTTTCATAGATTCTATTATTTTCTTCCTTTTCATTTTTAAAATAGTAGGTTACAGTTCACTCTAATTGTCCAAAGGGGTGTTATTCTGATCCTTATTCATATTTTCCTTAGAATAACTTTGAATGGAATCAACTATAATCCCCCCCCACCCCGCCAATTCTTTTGGTCATTTCTTGTACTTTTGCACAAGAGGTGAGGGAAGACTGGGCCAGAATAGTATTTTTAGAAACATGGCTTTGGAGCTTTCTCTGGTGGTGTATTTGTGAAGTGATCAAAACCTGAGACCTGAGACCCCTCTCACCTGCTTTTAACTGGGCTTTGTCTTTGCATTTCCCTATTGTTCCTGTACTGTTTGATTTGAACTCTGCTCTCAGCAGTTTCTCTTCAGTGTGGGGCTTTCTCTTGGAAGGGAATTTTAGTTTATTGTTTTTAAGAGTTTACAGAACCCAGACTGTTTAAGCACATTCAAATTTTAAATCTCATTGTGGTCTCTTTGGACATACTTGCAAATTGTACCTTTGCAGGTATGAATCTCTTTTCAGTTTTGGTTACCAGTCTCAGGCTTTCAGTATTGCTATTCTTGCTTTTCTAAATTTTTTAGAAACAAAAAATTTCTAAAACATACTGTTGTGACCGCCATCTCTCTATAATCCCCGCACTATAGTTTTGCATTCCTCTTATTATAATTATGTTTTCTATATATTTAAGAGCCATTTTGCATTCCTTTCATTGTGAACTATGTGTTTATAAAGTTCTCTAGCCTGTTTTTCTTTTTTTAAAATTCAGATAACATTTACACAAAATGTAATTGTTTTCTTAATCTTGTAAGTTTGTTTCTTACTAGTGTATAGAAACACAGTTGCTTTTTATATTTTCATCTTATATCAAGGATTTTTAGTATGAGATCATGTTATCTCTGAACAGAGATAGCTTTACTTCTTTTCTGAAGTGAATGCCTTTTACTCACTTTTCTTGCCCAATTGCTCTGGCTAGAACTTCCATTACAGTACTGTATTGAATAGAAGTGTGGTTATCCCTATCTTCTTCCTGATTATAGGGGGAAGTTTTCAGTCTTTTACCATTAAATATAACGATGGTGTAGGTTTTTATAGATGTTCTTTATCAGGTTGAGAAAGTTGTCGTCTATTTCTAGTTTATTGAGTGTGTGTGTGTGTGTGTGTGTGTTTTTCTAAATTGTGAAAGGGTACTGGATTTTGTCAAATGCTTATTCTGAATTTATTGATATGATTATGTTATTTTTGTTTTTTACTCAATTGATATAATGTATTATAATTGTATAATATATTACAAATTCTTAGTTTTATTTAATTGATATTAATGTATTTATTTTTATTTTTTTTGGCTGCTGAACCATCCTTTATTCCTGGGATACATCCCACTTGACCTTGGTGTGTAATCCTTTCCATACACTGTTGGATTCAGCTTTCCAGTGTTTCATTGAGGATTTTTGCATATATATTCGTAAGAGACAGCGGTAGGTAGTTATTTTGCTGTGTCTTTGTCTGTCTTTGATACTTTGGCTTTATAGAATGAGTTTAAAAAGTGTTCCATTCTCTTCTCTTTTTTGGAAAAGTTTGAGAAAGATTGGTGTTAATTCTTCTTAAACATTTGATAGAATTAACCAGCGAAGACATTTAGTCCTGACCTTGTTGGAAATACTTTGATTACTGATTAAATCTCTTTATTTGTTATAGGTCTATTCATATTTTCTATTTCTTCTTGAGTTAGTTATGGTACTTTGTGTGTTTCCAGAAACTTTTTCATTTATCTAATTTGCTGACATACAATTATTCATAATATCCTTTTATAGTCCTTTTTATTTCTGTAAGGTTGATAGTGATGTGTCCTCTTTCATTCCCGATTTTAGTTTTCTCTTTGTTTTCATCAGTCTAGCTAAAAGTTTTTCAACTTCTTGGTATTTTTAAAGAACTAATTTTTGGTCATGATTGTCTCTATTGTTTTTCTGTGTTCTACTTTATGTCTCATTTAATCTTTATTGTTTGCTTTCTTCTTGCTTTGTTCTTATTTTGCTTTTCTTTTTATAGTTCCTTAAAGTAGAAAATTAAGTTATTCATTTGAGATCTTACCCTTTTTAAAAGAAGGCCTTTAAAGCCATGAATTACCCTCCAAGCACATCTGTTGCATCTCATAGGTTTTGCTATGTTGTATATTTATTTTTATTCACGTCAATGTATTTTCTAATTTCTCTTGAGATTTCTTCTTTGACTGGTTGGTTGTTTAGAAGTGTGGTATTTAATTTCCACATATTTGTGAATTCTTCAAATTTCCTTCTGTTGTTGATTTTCAATTTTATTCCATTGTGGTTGGGGAACATATTTTGTGTAATTTCAATATTTTAAAATTTGCTGAGTCTGTTTTGTGGGCTAAAATATGGTCTATCCTTAAGAATAACCCATGTGCTCCTGAGAAAAATGTGCACTTTGCTGTTTCTGAGTGAAATGTTTCATAGGTATCAGTTTAAATCTAGTTGATTTATACTGTTGTTCTAGTCATTTTTTTCTTTGTTGATCTTCTATCATTCATTCTATCTATTATTAAAAGTAAGGTAGGAAAGTTTCCAACTATTATTGTTGAACTGTTGATTTTTCCTTTTAATTCTGTCAATTTTTGTTTTTTGTGTTTTAGGGCACTGTTGTTATATAAATATATGCTTATAATTGTTACATTGTATTGAGATATTGACCATATTCCCATTATATAAAGTCCTTTGTCACTGTGACACGTCTAGTCTTGAAGTCTATTCTGTCTGATACTAGTATACTCATTTTAACTCTGTTTGCATGGAATATGTTTTTCTATCCTTTAACTTTCAACCTGTTTTACCTTTCAAACTAAGTGAATGTCTTATATATAGCAAATAGGTGGATCATGCTTTTTGGTATCCATTGTGCCAAACTCTGCCTCTCTATTGAATAGTTTAATCTATGTATTTAATGTGATTATTAATAAGGAAAGATTCCCTTCTGCCATTTTTCTATTTGCTTTCTAGTTGGATTGTCTGTTTTTATTCCTTAATTCCTCCATTACTGCTGTTTTGTGTGTTAAATATATATTTTCTAGGGTACCATTTAGGAATATTCCAATTTTTCTTTCCTTTTGGAAAGATAGTTTGATAGAATTCTTGGTTGACATTTTTTCTTTTAGTACTTTGAATATGTCATCCCACTGCCTCCTGGTCTCCATGGTCTAATGAGAAATTGTTAGTCTTATTGAGAACACCTTGTATGTGGTGAGTTGCTTCTTTCTTGTTTTGAAGATTTGCTCTTAAACTTTCAACAATGATGTGTTTGATTTGTGTCTTGGTATATATCTCTTTGAGTTTATCTTACATGGACTTTGTTGAGATCAATGTTTTTCATCAAATTTAGTAAGTTTTTGGCCAATATTTTTTTCAAATATTTTTTTCCTCTCTCCTCTCCTTCTGGTACTCCTATTATGCATTTATTGGTATGCCTGATGGTGTCCAAAATGTTTCTCAGACTCTTTCCTTTTTCTTTATTATTTCTTTTTGTTCTTCGGATTGGGTAATCTCAATTGACCTGTCTTCCAGTTTACTGATTTTTTCTTTTGTTTGAAATAATTTGCCGTTGAACCTCTGTTGTAAAACTTTAAGTTCCGCTATTGTACTTTTTAACTCCAGAATTTCTATTTGGTTCCTTTCAATAATTTCTGTCTCTTTATTGATATGCTTTATTTTGCAAGGCATTGTTTTCATGTCTTCATTTAGTTCCTTGTGCATGGTCTTCTTTAGCTTCTTAAAGATACTTAAACAGCTGATTCAAAATCTTTTTCTAGGTATTGAGTTGCCTCAGGGACAATTTCTATTGATATTTCTGACCCCCCCACCACCCTCACTGTGTATAGACCATACTTGCTTGTTTCTTTGCATGCTTCATGATTTTTTTTGTTGGACTCTGGCAATTTTTAATATTATAATGTGAGGATTCTGGAAATAAGACTCTTCATCTTCCCCATGGTTTCTTGTTTCTACATGTTTCAGTTATTGTTTTTAGTGGTTTTCCTGAACTAATTTTTAAAGGTCTGTATTTTTGTCACTTGTGACCACTGAAGTATATGTTCTGTTACTTTAGTGTTCAGCTAATGGTTGGATACAGAGTTCCTTACCTGTTTTGAAATAAAAAACATCTCCTAGTCCTTGTAGAGGGGTACTATGTGTGTGTTGGGGTGCAACTTCAATCAAGAACTTTGTTTTAGTCTTCACTTTTCACTTGTGCAGAGAATAAAATCAATCAGAGGCAAGAACTTAAGGTGTACTTTGGTCTTTTCAGAATATGTGCCCCGTCCTGTTTGTGTGTGGTCTTCTAGATTCCTAGGAGTATGTTGGACCTTTTTGAAGACCTTATTCTCCAATACATATAATTCATCAGCCTTTTCTTCTAAGCTTTTTTGTTAGTCCATCATTTGCTCCAACTGTTATCCATTGCTTTGGATAGCAGCAACTAAAACATTTGCCTATAAATGTTTTAGGTAAATGCCCGTTGTACAGTGGTTATAGTGCTCAGTGAGTACCAGCTGGGTGATCAGTCTGTTCTCTTATTTGTTTCTGGATATTGAGTCTCAGAAAAATTTTTCCTCTTTGTAATTTTAGAGCAATTTACCAATGTTTTCTTATGGTATTTGTATAGATTGCTTTACATTTAACATCTAATCTATTTGGGTTTTAATATAGTATGTGGTGGGATAACTGTATCCAATTTTATCTTTCATATGGCTATCCAGTTATTCTCCCTGCACTTACTACCTTTTCCTACTGATTTGAGATGCGTGCTTTAGAGTGTACCAAATTCCAGTCCTATGTCTTGGTTTTTGGGCACCCAAACATTCCGCACATAGCAGCGACTCTTTATATCCTCAAAGACACATAGGTACACAGACATACATGATCATCTGTTTTGCTTTTGAGAAATAAATGTATGTATGGGACTAAATATATTCTACCCAATGAGGTCACCAGGTAAGCTAGTACAGTATTTTTGCAAATGCTATCAAACCTTTCACTTATAATTTGTCAAAGCTGAGGTAATAATTCCTTAGATTTTGTTTACATTCTTTGAAATGCAATTTTTTGCCTATCATTGCTTTTTAATCATAGTAATCCTTTGTTACTAGATGAGAGTTTGCTATCCCATTCTATTTCTGAGAAAACGGAGGCTCAAAGGCTAGTCACCTAGCTAGGAGTGGAGCAGAAATCAGAACTCAAATTTCTTGAGTCTTAATGTTCATTCTTTCCAACATACCCAAATACCTGCAAATCCTGCTGCTGCTCTTACAGCCCATTTCTTTCTTTTTTTTTTTTTTTTTAGACGGAGTTTCGCTCTTGTTACCCAGGCTGGAGTGCAATGGCGCGATCTCAGCTCACTGCAACCTCCGCCTCCTGGGTTCAGGCAATTCTGCCTCAACCTCCTGAGTAGCTGGGATTACAGGCACGCGCCACCATGCCCAGCTAATGTTTTGTATTTTTAGCAGAGAAGGGGTTTCACCATGTTGACCAGGATGGTCTCGATCTCTTGACCTCGTGATCCGCCCGCCTCGGCCTCCCAAAGTGCTGGGATTACAGGTTTGAGCCACTGCGCCCGGCCAGCCCATTTCTTACCTGTCCTCAGAGGAATCAGGAAACAGCTGCTCAGCATCCTCTATTATAATATTCCTTCGTATGCATGAATTCTGTGATTTTGCTCCCTTCCAGCTTCCCCTTCAGCAGGTTAAATAGCCCTGATTCTGTTCCTTGTAGAGTTTGTCTTCCAACTCTTTTGTCAGTTTTAACAAAGAGGTTGTGACCCTTGGGTTCCTGCTCAACAGAGATCTGCCTCATTATTTTGTAACCTTTATACCTCCTTCTGGGGAGAGTTAAATAAAGCCTGTGGATTTTTGATCTGAATGTCTGGAAGGCACACACTCACACAGAAAGGTTTCCAGCAGGGCTTGCTGATGAAAGCTGCACTCCAACTACTGAGTATCATTCATGGCAAATGAAAGGTGGTGGCACCTCTGCTCATCCCCAAACCCACAAATGGGAACAGTGAAGGTCCAAATTCCAGAGCAAGTCCCATTTTGACAGGAAGAGAGGTTTTAATGAGAATATTTAGAAACTGGGAACTGCTGGCTAATTACTTCAGGTGAACAATTCTTCTTTGGAAAGGCACCGTCTTTTCAGCTTGCTAATCATGTGTAAAAATTACCCCTGACCCAGAATTTCATTATTGCACCTGAGCCAGCCCAAAAATTGGAGAAATTAAATGGCATCAAATATAAGCAATAAAAAGGAGAACAAACCTTGAATGTTAACAGCTACACAGTGTTCTGGATGCTAAAGCACAGAGCATGTCAAGCACACTTCAGTGGCTTTTAAAAAATGCACCAGATGCCACTTGTCCTTCAGCATCCTAGGGCTCTCTTCCTAGCCTCTTCTCTTTGTACCCACAAAAAAGGTGCCCAGTTTAGATAGTGTTGGGGCTTTTACTGTCCATAAACTGCAACTTGCTTTTTCTCCTTTGGGGAGTGACATGTGACTGATATCACTGTCCTTCAGAGGAAACTGATCCATGAGCCGGAGAAATGGGTTCAAGTCAGCCTTTCAGGAATGACACCACCATCTATTATGAAGGGAACCTGTGCAGACCTTTGATAAAAGGAAACTGTGGTACAGTGGAGAAAGCACTGTTTGGAAATCAAATGACCTTAGTTAGAATTTTTGCTCTGCCATTAGATAACTGGATTCCTCAAGAAGCACTTCTCTGAGCCTCTATATCAGAGTTGCAAACTGGATCTGGCCTGTGCATCAGTTTTCACCTGCAGACATCTTTATTTTGGCTGACAAAATGTTTCATTTATATTCCATAGTCCTCACCACTCCCTGGAGGTCAGACTTAGCTGGTTTTGCACTTTGACATCACCCACCTGGCCCCCCTAGTGTGGTATCATTCATCTCTGCGATAAATCTTCTTAGAATAAGTATATCTATGTTTCCCTAGTTTGCTGTTGCTCATTTGAGGTTACAATATCCTAAAGTCAGGAAACGATTTAACTTATTCTCTTCTAGCCCAATATTAAGGGCAAATTGTACTTAATAATTACTCATTGATAATGTTTGTGTGTGCTAACATATACCCTCATACTCTCTTTTTTCCCCTTGCCCTTTCTGTCTTTTCTGGGAAAATCTAACAGTTTTTAGAAAGCATGCTTGGGGAATGATCATGGGGTCAGATTTTATTTTACTTGGACTTTCTCTGCTCCAATATGGACCTTTCATGTATTTAGAGCCACAAACACACAGGTATCTGTGTTTGAAAGAAAATTATTTTGGGCTCTGTTTGTTAAGTTTTGTTAATTGATGGGGATTGTGATGAAAGGAGAGTAGATGTACAAGTAGAGCAGAGATGATTCCAGAGATTGTCTTGCTCAACACCTTTGTTTTGCAGAGGGAACAAACAACTAAGCCCCAGATAGGGCAAGCACTTTGCTTCATACCCCGCCCCAAGGGCTAGAGCCCCGTACTCCTTCTGTTGAGCTCCGGCTTCTATGTCTCATCTCCTCCAAAGAGACTGCATTCTGCTTGGGTCTTGGCTGAAGACATTCATGTGAAGCTAATTACATCTTCTAAATTGAATACCTATACTGAGTTGCTAAAATTGCATTTTTAAAAATGGAGGTAGTGATGTGTTCTTGTAGAACTAAACATCTGTAGGCTAAGTTTATTTTTCCAAAAGATTTATGAGTCGAGTCACAGAAACCAGATGATTAAAGAATGTAAAGATTAATTCCATTATAGTAAAATTCTGAGTATTTAATCACATTTTGAGACAATCATTTAGTTATGGTAAATGCTTTTTGCTTCCATTTTCTTTTATTTTATTTAGTATGAATTATTTGATTGTTCCCAAGAGGATATAACTTTACAATGAGTTAAAATGTTACATTGCATTTTCTTTTATAACATAGAATTCAATTATATTGCATATAATTCACTTGTGTTCACTTAAAGCCTGGGTTTTTAAGTGTTTTTCAAGCTACTGGAAATACAACTTCTCTTTTTCCTCCTTATTCTCTTTTCCTTTTTCTCCTCTTTTTATTCATTATTCCTCTTTCTCCTAAAATAAATCCTTTAGCATTCTCTCCTGCTGGCAAAGGCCTACAAAGGTGTAGCATATAAGAGCTAGAAGGGGCTGTAGAGATTCTCTTGTCAGGGGTTCCTGACCTGTGGTTCACCAACACATGTGAAATCCTAGGTGGGCTTTGGTGAGGAGTCCCATAACTTTGAAACAGTGATCAAAATTCTATGCTCATATGCACTTCTCTGGGAAGAGAGTCTATTGGCTTCATCACAGTCTCAGAGGGGTCCTTAACCCCAAACGTTAAGTAAGAGTCACTGATGAGCAAAACAATGCCTTGAGAAGTCCAATTTACTCATTCAGGATCACATGACTATTTAGTGACAGAACCAGGAGTAGAAACTGGGTCTTTTGGATGCCAACACAAGGTTTATTCTGCTACACCAAGAAAGCAGTTTTAATAAAGTACTTTATATATAGTTGTTATAGCTCATTAAATCCATATTTCATGGATGCCCTAGGAATTAGAAAAGAATTACTAATAAAATCAGATTAATTAAAACATCGTAACTAACACAAACCAAAATGTGTTCTAAATTCCAAGGGGTTTAATTCCTTTCATATAAAATTTCACGTACTCTTCTGAGTACAAATATAGAGAAAGTATTTGTTGGAGTGGGAAAAGTAGAGAAAAATTCCAAATTAGCAAATGTTTTCTTCTTCCTAACTCATGAGGGTATCCTTCCTTGGGAGTACTCAGGATTTCTTGATATCCCCAGGATATACATTCTGCTCTTTCTCTTCTATTCAAAAAAGTGTATCCGAATACAAGGGAGAATGAACCCCTTAACAATTATGACACCCCCAATAACTGACTGTGAAACTATAAGGATACTGGGCAGCACTGCCGGGAACCGCAATCCCGCTCTGTAGTAAAGCCTGCAGCCCCCAAGCCCCTGGTCTAATCAAGCCAGAAGAAGACAGTGCTTTCTGTGGTGCTTTCCATCAACACCTCTTCGACACCGAATCCTGCCTGGGTGCTATGAGCCCTCCCTGTGGGCTGTGTGACCAGGAAGGGTCTATTACCCTGGTCTCCACACTCCATTTTAGCAGTTTCCAGCTTCATTGTTCACATTAACGTAAACTGTCTTCTTTTCAGGCACAAAGATCAACTGCTTCCCAAATATTCTGATCATGGCCAGCTCATTGATTCTTAACGACTATGAACGGATATTAAAATTCATCTCTGAACCTCTGTTCAGTCCTCAATATGCAAAGAGAGGCTTTTCCCCCCTCAGATGGTGATAAAGATGATGATTTCTTCTTTTTTTCTCATGGTCTAATAGGATGGAGACGAATCACACCCAGGCAGTTTAATTGCGTTTATCATAATAGAGGCTGTCGTTCTTTGGATTCTGTTTTATTAGCAGTATTTAAAGATCTACAGCAACTCAGATTGCCGCTCAGTTGGCCTAAGAGCATGACATCAATAAAAAAAAGATGAAAATAAGAGAAAAAAAGGAAGAAAGGAAAGAAGGAAGAAAGGAAGAAAGAAAAAGTTAACTAAATCTGTGACAGATGCTGTTTGAAGCACTGGGCTAGGCTGGGGTCTGCTTGAGAGGGTGCCAGGAGCCAAGCGGCCCAGAGAGGAGCAGCAGGGGAAGGCTGACTTTGATGCTGAGCCGCTGACCACACACCCTGAATGAAGGGCTCCTGAGACCTTAGGTGTGTGTGCCCAGGGAGGACACTCAAGTTAGGTCTGCTTTCGGGCTTTCAAGGCTGGGCTTTTTCCTGCTGTGGTTTCCCTCCTCTTCCCAGAAAGATCACAGGGTTATTTGGACCTTCATGATTGATGTCTTGAGTGGCTCTTGACTTTGGTGGGCTCCTCAGATCTGCCCTTTCCCTCTGCAATGGTGATTTTGCTGCCTCATTTCCATCACTGGATTCACCATCCCTTTCTGGGCTCTCAGGAGCAGGCAGTGATTTTTGGCAAGATTAAGACCTCAGCAGTCCACAGAGGCATGTCTTTCAACTGTCTGGGTAGGAAAATTCACTAAGCCTTGGGCTATGGTGGCAACTATGGGCGTCATGTTCTGGAGCACACAGCACTTGGTGGCAGCCCACTATTCTCAGAGGGTAGGAGGGATGAGTTTTTATTACGTCATGACCATTATTTGGTCTGTGGGAAAGACCATCTGCCAGGATCTATTTCCTAGGTGGAGGGAGGGAGGATGCTATGTAGCAGGCAAGTTTCGCAGTTGTATTTCCTTGGCCATTGACTTAGAGTCTGAGTTTGAAAATCACCCTGTGAGCCTCCCAGTATGTGAGTGGCTATTATGATATATGAATAAATCTAAGGACCTCATAGTAAAAACTTCTTTGAATTACTTTTATACATTTTTTGGCAGAAGCTTCCTTAATTGCTTTTCAGACATTTTTTTCCCATTAAGATGGAAAAGAATTTTAGGTCATCTGGCAGCAATGGTTGTGTGTGTATGTGTGTGTGTGTGTGTGTGTGAAGAGCTTTGGATCTTGATATTGAAAGAGGGACAGTCCTACCGTCTTTCAGGGGCAGTGGTTGGGAGGAAGGTTTGTAAATAAAGAGATTTCTAGTGTATTTCTTACTACAATATCTATACAAAGACCCAGTACAATATGAATATTCATATCAGCATCCAAAACTAGACAACTCATGTTAGTCCATTCAGGCTGCTGTAACATATGTAAAACCAAGCAAGATACTGGGTGGCTTTATACTCAACAGAAATGTATTTCTCCCAGTCTTGGAGGCTGGGAAGTCCAAGATCAAGGTGCCAGCAGGTTCAGTGTCTGACTAGAGCTTGTTTCCTAATTCATAGAGGGTACCTTCTCACTGGGCCTTCACATGGTGGAGGGGGCAAGGGGCCTCCTGGGCCTCTTTTATAAGGGTGCTAATCCATTCACGACAACTCTGTCTTCATGATCTCATAACTTCCCCAAAGCCTCACCTCCTAATACCATCACTTTAGGGGTTAGGATTTCAACATGAATTGTGAAGAGACATAAAGAGTCAGTCCACTACAACCCAATGACAGAATCTAGAAGGGATTCACTATAATTTTAAGCAGATGGGATTGGACTAGGAAAAATCTACTAAAACTTTAGGTTTTTTTCCAAAGCAGATTGTCTGAAAAAAAAAAGTCAAGAGATATTGCATGTCTCCCCACAATTTGTCCTCTCACTAAAACAACAGGTCCTATGTAAATTGAAAATGATCAATTTTACCTTCTGGGTACTCCTCTTTGAGGCTGGAAAAATACATTTTTCCCCTCCCAGGTGCCTCCCTTACCATCCTTCTACAACTAGGCAGAGACTAAAAAAAAAAAAATCTCAAAATCATTTGAGCATATGTATGAGTGTATGTGTGTGAGAGAGCATGAACATATAGGTCCAATAGCACTATATATTCTGGGAGATGTATTCTCCATAAATAAAGCATTAGGTTAGGAGCAGACACATGAAGACATTGGCAGAATTCCAGTCTGTCATGAGCTCTGTTAGTTCAAATATAAGGGAACAAGGAAGAAGATGTATGTTGATACCTCTGCAGTCAATCAGAGGATTATTAATGAAAACTTTCATGGAACTGAGAATTAACCTAGAAAACTGGCGTATTACACTGTCTTTTGACAACCTTTGTTTAGAGAGATGCTTCATTCAAGAAAGATAGAGTGATAACATGGGGCACATAAAAATATTGTGGCGAGTAAAGGAAAGGATATAATATCTGGGCAATTCAGAGGAAAATCCTACCTTTAAAAGTCACCACAGAACCCAGAGCACAGAAGAAAATTTCACAAAGATTTTGAACTTTCTTAAAATATGAATCAGGGGAGGAAGTCAAAAGTGAAAAACAGCTGGAACAAAGAGTCCGTTGCATAAGATTAAAAAGGAGTTAGATGAATCAAGAGATTGGCTTATAGCTAGAAGGCAATTGCAGAATTAACAACTACATTAAAGACAGCAAAAGCAGAATTAGGGTGAAAAAACATGGGTGCAAATGTCCTACAATCTCCTTTAAAGAGATTTTATTAATCTATATTTTAAACTTCAGATAAATGAAAAAATTAAAGTGGATAGAAGAGAAGGAGAATGTACTGAATTCTTTATCTCTAATAGGTCAAACTAAAAAAACACAATTATCTCTTAGTGCTGAAAGAGCTCTATGGCTAAATAATTTCAGAAGTGTAAAGTTATTTCGTGGAATTAAAAAGCTGATTTTCAAAATCCTGGACAGTATAAAAACCAACCAAATAAACATAATACTAAAAACAAGAATCTAGAGAGTAACACATAAAACATAGAATAGGAAATACATTATCTTTATTTAAAGAAATATTTTCCATGTTCTCATATGAGGTCAAAAAACATAATCCAACTTTATATTGTTGAAAAGCAATAGATCTAAAGCAAAATGAAGCAATTTTTAAATATAAAAGCATAGGTATATAATGATAATTAAAAAACAGGGAGAAATGTAAATATGAGGTAGAATATAAGGAACAAATTAAACGATTATGAGGCATTTTATGTTAATAAAATAATAAAATTTTTGCCAAAAATATATAACTGTCTTGAACCCTTATGAACTGAACAATATTGCTTTAAAATACGCAAAGCAATTGCTACTGGACATAGAAAGAGAATCCAAACATCAATAATAAAAGTTACTTTGTAATATATATAATTGCTATTGTAGAATTTACAATGGATAATTCTGCAATTTATGTATAAAATTTGGTTTATGAATATAAATAAAAAAAACCTTTTTCAGCATCCATGAAAACACAACTAAAACTACTTCAAGTAGATCAGAAAAAAGTAAGCAAATTTTCCAAAAACTAAAAATTAATGACAGAACATTTAAACAATTATAGATATAAAACACTCTCTAAATAACTTTGAGTCTAAGTGGAAACAAAAACTGCAAGTACAGATGGAGGAAATAAGCAACATCCCAGAGCCTCATTATACCCTTAATTAGAATGTTCCATTTAGGAATTTATGGAATCTTTTTTCTGCATATCATTAAGAAAATACTAGAACAACCATTCTTAGAATGGATTATGTAAGATTTCTTATAGGCAATGGGTATTCTGAGGTTTCTGAATATATCTTCCTCTCCTTCTTCTTTTTTTTTTTTTTTTGTGAGATGGGGCCTCACTTTGTCTCCCAGGCTGGAATGCAGTGATGTCACCATGGCTCATTGAAGCCTCACGTCCTGGGCTCAGGTGATCCTCTTACCTCAGCCCCCCGAGTAGTTTGGACTACAGGCATGCACCACCACACTTGGCTAATTTTTACTTTGTATATTTCATAGAGATGGGGTTTTGCCATGTTGCCAGGCTGGTCTCAAACTCCTGGGCTCACGGGGTTTGACCTCCCAAAGTGCTGAGATTACATGTGTAAGCCACTGTGCCTGGCTGTAAACAGATCTTCTGACTTTACTAGGAAGCAGAGTCGCCCCCTCCCTCAATTAAAAAATTATTTCTTTCAATGTGAAAGCAGAATAAAAAACAAAATTTAATTCCCAAAATAAGCAAAAGCAAAAAACAAAAACAAACAAAACAAAACCCAAACAATAAAACAAAATGAAACACACAATAAAAAAAAAAAACAAACAAACCTCAAAAAAACACAACAAACTGAAACACAACAAGATACCACCACCACCGTCACTAATATCCTTGTGATCTGGCACAGTGCAAGAACATTTTCCAATCCTTCCCATGTCCAAGTCTTCAGTTTGTCATTGTCCCACTACTCTCTGATTGTTTCACCCATTTAAATGACCTGTGTGGCTCCGTGCGTTTGAGTTTGCAATCCTTGATAAAGGATATGAGTTGAAGAACTTAGATTCTAGTTCTCTTCTTTTGGGTTAACAGCTATTATGCAGGAGTTTGCACTCACTAAGCCTGCTGGTGGCAGGGCTGGGGCAAACACCCTCAGTGCAGAATAAGTTCAGTCAAAGTCTGTATTGGGAAGGCTGCAGCAGGGCTCTGTCAAAATTCTAAGGAAAGATCACTGTCCAATCTTGATTGTGAGAAGAGCTAACTACAACTTCCTAAAGCAAAATAGAGAAATGGAAAAACGATTAAGGAATGATTGATAGTAGTTGTAGATTTATTAGAATAGTTTAAGATTTCTTATAGGACATGGCATTCTGAGTTTTTAAATATATTTTCTAGGTTTACTTCATTCCTAGGTATTTTTCATTCATGCATTTATACTTGCCTCATTCCAAAAAGGATTTGAGGCGGTTCCTAAGGCTGTGGCATATTAATAGATGGGGAATGGTCAGCCCCAGGGACAAGCAAAAGAGAAGTTGATTAATAATAAGACTGGCTAAATGTCAGTCTGCTTTTTATGATCACTTGCACTGACAATTCTAAACAATGTCAGTGATAAAATATTCCTCTTTGCCTAGAGAGACCACTTCACTATTTGTTATAAATACAGGTAATATTTGTATTTATTTAAAATAGGTGTTTGTATTTATTTTAAATTGCATTTTTAAATTGCATATCATTTCATATAAATTGGAATATAGTTTGCATCAATGCTTTATTTGTAATAAAACTTTATTTCCAGTGAAAAATACATGTGATATTCCTAAAGGATAGCTGGTTGGCTTTCTATAGTACCTAGCCTATGACTTGCTTAGATACATTAAGCTGCCTTTCTCTTCAGAAGCACTGATCAGCCATCACCATTTAGCCTAGTCCCATTTGTACAGTTTAAGGTTGAAGAACTAGGAAAAAATAAGATTTTTGGCATGTGCTAGTGTTTCAAGCCTGTATTTAAAAAATGTCAGGAAATAGCACCCTAATTTCTGTTTTTAAAATAACTGTCATGTATATCTAGTGGTTAGTAGGACTAACATTGTGGCACATTTAGACTCTTAGTAAACTATTTGTTGGATGAATCTTTTCCTAAAATGGTGCATATCTATATCTGTATGCATTTAATCCACTTTAATTTATAACTCAGGCTATTCCAAGTATCTTCTCATTGGTTCTTCTTCATCAGATTGGGATGTTTATACTTTGTTCTTCGTAAAGTATTTGCTTAGTGTTTTATGTTCCGTGAGAGGAAAGGGAGGTCTGCAAACTGAAAACCTTTTCCCTTGGTGTCTTGCTACTTTTCAGTTGTTAGGAAGCAGGCCCCACACATGCAGTTTAATATCTTTACTTGACATGGAAATATCAGCAATCTGCATATGTGACTTTCTTAAGAAAGTATGAGGCCCTTTATTCTTGGAGGAAACGAAGATAAAGTAAATGTTTTTAACAAAATACAGTGCTTTCTGCTCACCATTCTCTTTATTTTGAGTTATGGACTCCAGTGATATCTTGTTCCTCAAGAAAATTACTCAATGTTCAGGTACAAAATGATCTTCTCTGTTTGGGTGGGTGTCTACCGATTCCTTCTGGCAGTGGCATGTGTCTGTTATGGTGGGATGGTGAGGAGGGATGCCTGTGCGGATTGAAGATGTGGCTCCTGCGAGCTGTAAAGCTGCAGCGATGTATCATTTTGCTGCAATTTGGTGTTCTTCTTATAAGTTGGTCTGTCACCATCAGGCTGATGAGGAAAGGGGCCTGGTAGAAAACTGAAACCAGCCTGAGCACTCGAAGGTCTTATGTGTGGCATAGTGCAAGCTAGTGTTACCAGGAAGGGTGAAATTTTGCCCAGACTCAGATGGCAAAGACAAGTGTGGCCCAGATTGAAAGGAGTGCAGGAGGGCTGTGGGCTGTGGCCAGGCTTATCCCTAACAATGCCGCCTGTTGGGTTTATCATGCTGGCCACAGGCGAGGTGTTTGGACCTCTAAGCCCAGGTGTTAACATGTAACTTGCACAAGTTGTTCAAAGGAGCTCTGGAAGCCATCAGACAAAAGTGCTGCAAGAACAACACAGATGAGAAAGGAGATAGACATGGCTGCAATTTCCCATTTTACAGACTTTTCTGTTCCCTCCTTTATATTTCCAGAGGAATAAAAGGCACGAAATGCAGTTGTTTTATAGCTTGCAGAAAGTGACTTTGACAAGTTTTGGAAGACCCACAAAGGGCTGGCATTGGGGGATAGAAAATCCTAACTGTCAGAAGGAGAAACAGGTCTAAAGGTTTTTAGGCACTTCTTTAGGGGGTAATTATGAATATGAGTTGGAATATCTAATATATTCTTGCAGATGTATTCAAATCCACAACATATTTTCTTTGGTCATCTCTCCTTTCTCTATGCTCATGTCACAGTCCTTGGAAACTTGGTTCTCTAGTGTTATAGCCATGTATTCAGGCAAATGCTCCAATAAAGGTTATATTAAAGCGATTTAACAACTGGCAGTGCAAACACCAACCAGTCAAATCGTGCCCCAATGAATCAATACAGATGCATACAACTGGCACAGCTGTCTTATAGTACATGCTGGCTGAGTGTCAGCTGGGGATGACAAGGTGAGCTGACCTTGGGAACTTCAGAATGTCCTCATTAGCTGCCCCACCTCACCGGAAAACAGGCATGCTTGCTCTTTCTCTTCCTGACCATGTCTATTTCTCTCTCACACAAGAGAAATGAGATTTATCAAGAACCAGATTAAGGGCCAGGCATACCAAGGCAACAATCTATAAAAAGCACTTAAACATCACTGGAATAAAAGAGAAATATTATGCCAGTTAACTTAGGGATTCTTAAAAAACTGGCAAAGTATAAATTTCTCTCTTATTGAAATAAACAGTAACCCGAAGTGGAAATGTAAGGCAGTAATCTATTTTGATTTGTATTTCCGTATGGGACAAGATTCATGAGCAAATGCAGATTTTATCACCAACTCTGAAACCTGCCAGCTGATGATTGCCTGAAGTCTGGGTCAAGTTCAGCTAAGAAATTGCAAGTAA
This sequence comes from Cebus imitator, assembly GCF_001604975.1. Classification (NCBI taxonomy): domain Eukaryota; kingdom Metazoa; phylum Chordata; class Mammalia; order Primates; family Cebidae; genus Cebus; species Cebus imitator. Next base: position 510,011 of record NW_016107422.1, on the reverse strand, counting down.
ACAAATTGTGGTATATTGCTCTGTCCTAGACTTTGTTGTAACAATGGCCATAGAATTTAGAGATTCCCAATAACTTGTCACTGGTACTCTGAGACGTCACAGATGGGTACACATGTATTACAAGATATTGTTCCTTTCAGCCCTCAAGGGGGTTGGGCAGGGTCTGTGGAGGCAGAGCTCCTGAGCAGCCTTTTATGGGGCTCCCTGGAGGGCAGCCCGAATGGAGCAGAGTCTGTGGTTGCTCTGTGGTACCCCTGGGTAACAAGCATGATGAGCAACAGCCAGCACTCATGGCTCTAGGTTCATGTGCTGTGGGAGGTCACGGTGCTCTACCATTCAGAGACCACTTGAGCAGCCGCCTGCAGCAGAGTGCATGGATGCTGCCTGTTGTGGACAAGCGACCCATGGAGCTGTTGGAGAATCTGTGGTTTTGGTGCCTGAGGAGTGGATGGTTGTGCATGCAGTGGCAGGGGGTGGGGAGGTAGAGGTTGTATATGGTTCCTGTGGGCCCAGCTCCAGGTCCTGTTTTAGACTTAGTAGCTATTGCTATGTATTTTAGTCTCTCTTTTTACGTATTAGTTGTCCAATGTTGCTGTAACACACTACCATAAATTTAGTGGCTTAAAAGAACACAGATTTACTATCATAGAGTTCTAGAGGCCAGAAGTCCATAATGGGTTTCACTAGACCAAAATCAAGGTATTGGCCAGGTTGCTTCCTTCTGGAAGCTTTAGGGAAGAATCTGTTCCCTTTCCTTTTTTAGCTTTAAAAGACACTTGCATTTGTTGGCTTATGAACCCTTCCTCCAGCGTCAAAGCCAATAGCACACCATCTTCAAGTCTCTCTCTGACTCTGCCCTCTGTTTCTGTTGTATCTTCTCTGCCTGACTCTCCTGCCTGCCACTTTTTCTTAGAAGGACTTTTGGAGTGACATTGGGTCCACACAGATAATCAGGATAATCTCTCCAGCTTGAGATCCTTAATTTAATCACATCTGTTGGGTCCCTTGCCATGTGAAATAACATTCACAGCTCTCCGGGACTGTAGCTGACATCTTTGGTGGGCTACTATCCCACCTCCCACACATCTGATGGCTGCCCTTGTCTGATCTGCAGCTGATTCACCCTGAAGGATGACATTCGTGCCCTCTGTTTGAATGTTGTCATTATATTGAAATACTTGATGTGAAAAAGTTTATTGGATTATAAATATATCCTCATCATTAAATTATTTCATTATGATATTGGCCAATGGAAAAGAAAGAGTGGTTAGAGTTTTAAAATATAATTTGGACTGTTATACATTTTCCAGAAGTTATAAAAATGATTTAAAATTTTATATTATCATAATTATAAGAACAAAATTTCTCATTGATGTGACTCACAGACTTGAAGGATTATCATTAAAAACTCCTGATCACAAATTATGTGCAGCCATTTCAGCTTTAAAATCTGGTATAAGAAAGTTATGTTTGTTATGTTTATGGAACAAACTTGAGTTTCTAACTCTAATTTTAAAAACTGTAAAAATTGCTGGGAAAACAATATTTAAATTCAGTATTTAACATCTTCCTTAATATTTTATATTTAATTTTTTATCATGATAGCATAGAAAACAACAACAAAAAAAGTCATGAGGTGTTTTACGCCAAGCTCCAAAAAAGCTATACCCGTATATCCTCCAGATTACCTCAGTGGACTGTACAAATGTTATCATTTTCTATGTGTGGATAATATGAAAAAAGTTGGAGAGAAGGATGTGAGATCATCCCTTGTGACTGTATAGGACCAACTCATAGCAGTTTTAAAGAAAACACTACAAAATGATGGACAATTTCAATATAAGATTGATTGCTATGTTTAGGACACATAATAGATCCCTTATTTTGACCATGAAGAGAGAAGTCTATAGCTTTTATTCATAGAATATTAGCCTTTCCTCATGCCTACTAGGGAATGTTGAACAAATTCTTATTATGTGAAGGGGTTCCCATTTATTACTCTTCTGTGGGTACCCCTTGTTTTGGTCTTTCCAAATTATTTTTTAAAATTTCCTTAGATCCTTTTTTTTTTGTGGAGACAGGGTCTCATTCTGTTGCTCAAGCTGGAGTGCAGTGGTTGGTGGGATCATGGTTCACTGCAGCCTCGAATTCCTGAGCTCAAGTGATCCTCCCACCTCAGCCTCCCAAGTAGCTGGGACTATAGGTGTGTACCACCACACCTGGCTAATTTTTAAATTTACTGTAGAGATGGGGGTCTCCCTATGTTGCTCAGACTGGTCTTCAATTCCTGAATTCAAGCAATCCTCCCACCTCAGCTTTCCAAAGTGTTGGGTTTGTTTCAGAATCTGTGGGTCTGTTGACTGTGTCAGGACCCTGAATAAATTCAGGTAATTTACCAGGCCTTTACTGGCCCTATGCTGGCTTCAGAGATGGAGAACAAGAGCAAGACATATATAATAATTATTAGGGAGGACCATCCAAGATGGCCTAATAGGAACAGCTCTGGATTGCAGTTCCATTGTTTAGTAGTGTTGTATCACCTTGGTTATTTATGCCCCTACCTCAGACTTCTTATGGGGATAATACCTATCCTATAGAGTTATAAAATTTTCTATTAATAAGTTTTGCTTTTTAGAATAGTTGTAGGTTTGTGAAGAAATTGTGCAGAAAGTACTATTTCCCATATACCCCTTCTTTCCCTTTCCTATTTTATAGTTCCTCTGGGTTTTGACAAATGCATGTCATGTATTCATCATCACAGTATCATACAGAACAGTTTCACCACTCTAAAAATCCCCCATGCTCCGTCTCTTCATTCCTCCCTTCCTTCCACCCCCACAACTCCTGGCAACCACTGATCTTTTTACTGTCTCTGTAGTTTTGTCTTTCCAGAATGGAATATAGTTGGAATCACAGTAGGTAGCCTTTTTAGACTAGCTTCTTTCTTTGAATATGCTTCTAAAATTCCTCTATGCCTTTTCATTGCTTGATAGCTCATTTCTGAATAATACTTCATTATAAATATGGACCAGTCTGCTTATTCATTAATCTACTGAAGGGTGTCTTGGTTACTTCCGGTTTTTGACAATTATAATAAAGCTACTATAAACATTTGTGCACAGGTTTTTGGGTCGATATAAGTTTTCAGTTCATGAGGGTAAATACCCTAGGAACTTGATCGCTGGAAAGTACAAGCCTATGTTTAGCTATGTAAGAAACTGCCAAACTCTTCCCAAGTGGCCGTACCGTTTTGCATCCCTACTAGCAATGAATAAGAACGCCTGTTGTTCCACATCCTCACCAGCATTTGGTGTTGTCAGTGTTTTGGATTTCGGCCATCTGTAGGGTTTCCATAAGCACGGAATAAAACGATGAATGTAAATCTCATCACAGGCCCTGGTATAGAGGCGTTCGGTATCCAGCAGCTGTTGTTACTATCTTTGATCACCTTTCCTCCTTTCCCCCTGCCCTTCTTCCTCTTCTTGGTCTGCTTTAATCCTCTCTTATTTGAGGCACAGTTCTCAGTTTTTAATCTTTTAAAACTCTTTCTCCTACTCTCTGCCAGCCTCTTCCCCTGAACTCCTTGTCACTTCTAATTAGACTTGTGACATGCATCGTTCAAGAATCACCTGCAGTATTAGTCAGGATTCTACAGAGAAACAGACCAATAGGAGATTATCTCTTTCTCTCTATCCATCTATCTGTTATCTATCCATCTATTATCTGTCTATCCATCTATTATCTATCGATCAATCTATCTATTATCCATCTATCATCTATTATTTATCCATCTATCTATCTGGGAATATTTGTTTTAAGGAATTGGGGGCTCACATGGTGGTGGACAATGGCAAGTCTAAAATCTGCAGGATGGGCTGCAGACCGAGGGAGACCTAGGGGAGAGCAGATACTGCAGTTCAAGGCTCTCTGATGGCAGAATTTCTTCTTGCTCAGGGGAGACCAGAGACCAGTTTTTTGTTGTATTTATGCCTTCCACTGACAGGATGAGGCTTACCCACATTATTGGAAGGTTACTGCTTTACTAAAAGTCCACCAATTGAAATATTAATCTCATCAAAAAACACCCTGACAAAAACATCCAGAATAATATTTGACCAAATATGTGGGCGTTGTGACCCAGCTAAATCACATAAAATCAACCACTGCAAGTATGTGGATAGTGTTTTGACATTACATTAGGAGCAAGAAACTTGTTCTGAACTTTTTCTGTCCCAGGCAGCGCTAGCACTGAGGCAGATTATAAATGGGCATGATAAATATTGGCTGAAAGGAAGCTTGAGGGAAACAGTCCTTTAATTACCTGGTTTCAGATGTAACATGGGGAGGGATAAGGTGACTGCCATATTACCAGAGTGATCACAGAGGTTAATTTTGAATTATGTGAAAAATTTAAAGAAATTTTAAAGATAATGGTATTTCCAAATGAATTAGGAAGGCAAATGATTAACCTTTGTGATTTTGACTACCTGCCTCCTCTCCTTTTATTCCTTTTCCACTTTGGAAGGAATATAAAATAAGAACGAGCTGAAAATATATTTGCGGTGTCCAAGGTTTCCATGGAGACAGATCTTTGTAATTATTACTGTGTGGGTTGTTAGGAACTCACCTGTGAGGTACAGTGAGTGGAAAGTTCTAAGAGTCTGTGGCTCAGCCAATGTGACTATGTAACCAGTCTTGGTCGGTGGTCCAAGGCCTCTCTCCTTTCAGGGTCCCACCTCCAACCTTATTTCTGCTTCCTTCATGTTGGAAATTCATACACTGTGAGATAAATACCCCATAGTACAGCTGAAGAAATAAGCAAACAAAGGCCAAGGAGATCATAATACATAGGCTATGGCCAGGCAGATGTTAGCTCACAAGGAGAAGAGGGCAAAGGTATTTGGATAAATCCAGCCATCAGGAGCAACAACTGCTGTAAATATTGTTGCATCACACATGTTCAGAGCTGCAAGGGTTTTTGAGGGAATAAGGTATAGTTGGAAGGAACACAAGATCGAGAGTCGGAAACTCTGGATTTAGAACTTCAATCTGCCATACTTATGTCCAATCTTAGCTAATCCAAGTGGCCTCTCTGAATTTCAGCATGCTCATTTCTATAGATGGGATAATAATTAAATTTCATCTTCATAGGCGGTTGGAGCAACTGAATGAGCTGCCATTTGTGAAGGCTCTATGCCAATATTATTATTGAACTACGTTCTTTCATTTTACTAGTGGGGAAGCCAAGATTCAGAGAGGGTAAGTGATTTTTCCAAGGTAGCATATTGACGCTGTAAAGCTTTGTCTTTCCTTCCAGTGCCTTGTTGTTGACTCATGGATGATGAGAATCGCTAACATTCATTGAGCAGTTACCGTGTGCCACAGACTGTACTAAATGCTTTATGTGTATTTTTTCCTCAGCAAAACCTTATGAATTTGGTACTTGTATCAGTTTCCTACCAGTGCATAATAAACTCCCACGTCGAGTGGCTTAAAACAATGCACGTTTATTATCTTACACTTCTGTAGCTTAGAAGTCTGGGTATGGCATGACCGAGTCCTCTGCTCAGGCTCTGATAAGGCTGAAATCCAGGTGTTAGCCAAGCTGTGTTTCTTCCTTGTGGTTTTGGGGAGAATCCACTACTAAGCTCATTAAGATCGTTGGTAGAATTTAGTTCCTTGCAGTTATAGGGGTAAGATTTCCGTTTCCTTGTGGGCTGTCAGCTCCTCCTTGGAGGCCTCCCACACTTCTTGCCACTTGGCCCCTGTAGGCAGTTCATGACCTGGTCATTGCTGCTTCTTCCAGGCCAGCAGAAGTTCATCACTCTGGCTTTTTTCTCTGTGTCCAGTTGAAAATGTTCTGCTTTGAAGGAGCTCACCTGATTAAGTCAGACCCACCCAGATAACCTCCCTTTCTTAAAGTCAGTCAGTGACATATAACATAACCTAATCATGTGAGTGAAATCTATCATCTTTACAGTCCTGGAAATTATGTAAGGTGTGTACCCCAGGGAGTATGCATCTTGGGCTGTCTTAGAATTCTACCTACCTTGGCACTATTAGTAACATTACTGTTTTACAGGTGAAGAAACTGAGAGCAGAAAGGTTAAGTAAACTGCCTGAGGCCACACAATAGTAAATGAAAGAGCCAGGAATCAAAACTAGGACTGGCTGCTTCCAGAATCCATGCTCTTAGGCCATCTCTTATGCTGCATCTTGCTGCTGCCAAGACCCATGGGACTCTGGAGAAGAACCTGTTCTTCTGACCAGGAGGGAATGATAGTGCTTGGTCTGACAAAATTTCTGTTGGAGATGGCCGTCTACCCATAGTCACCAAAGTTTACCCAATGGCACTGTGGGCCATGAGTATGATTCTTCTGTTTACTATGCTGCCTTAGGCCAGCAAAAACATTCTGGCGCCCTTAACTGATGCATGATTCCAGTTTCAGGCTACTGCAAGAGCTGATTATGTCAAATGGCCTTTTCAACATCTCTAAAGAGGTGTCTTGCAGGTGCTGGTCTGTTTTGCTTCCTCCCGGGTAAAGCACATGCACTCCTATGTACACAGCTCTCTCTCAGTTTCTCCCCCACCCTTTTGAAAGAGGCATGTGTGTGAGGACAGCAGGTGTCTGGACCTGGTCATAGTACCACCTATAGATGCAGAGGGGGAGATGGCCAAGCGGAGCCCATGCTTCACGATGCCCCCCATCATGTAGCCACATGCCTGCCATCTCCTCCTTTATGGTGTCTGTGTCTCCCTTCTGATGGGGTGGATCTGGACCCGAATGCTGGGGCTGGGGTGAAGTGGGAGGCTGGCCAAGGAGTGTTTTATTTCTGCATGGTAGTTCCTTTACTGCTCAGAGGTGAAATAAGCAGGGAAGATAACATGTTTGTATTCTATGGGCCTTACTCACTGTTGACCACTGGAAGAGATTTTGGGGTTGAATGAAATATTCACAATCATCTACACATTGGCTTTAGTATTCATCTCCATAGACGCCATCCTTTAAAAACACAACTTAAATTCCTTGGCTTGAATTCCTAAGCTTCTGTACAGAAATCAGGAAGAAAGAGTGTTCTTTGGTTAGAACTCATCGCTGACTAGGGACATGGTATTTGTGTAAGGGTGAGGAGGAGTGAGATTCTTCCACTGAGGCAGGTTCTGGAAGCCTCAAAGCAGCACATTTGCAAGCGTGATGTATAATTTGGAGATTCCCTGTATGCTCTTGTCATCTTTCCAAACGAGTTCCAGCAAACGTCTCCAGGATGCTCTTCCTTATTCCTTGGAAGGTGGTTGATATGGTTTGGCTGTGTCCTCACCCAAATCTCATTTTGAATTGTTATGGCAATAATCCTTATGTGTCGAGTGAGGGAACTGATAGGAGGTGATTGGATCGTGGAGGGCAGTTCCCCCATGCTGTTCTCCTGAGAGTGAATGAATTCTCATGAGATCTGATGGCTTTGTAAGGCAGTTTTCCCTGCTCTTGCTTGCTCTCTCTCACCTGCTGCCATGTAAGATGTGCCTGCTTACCCTTCTGCCACGATTTTAATTTTCCTGAGGCCTGCCCAGCCCTGCAGAACCGTGAGTCAATTAAACCTCTTTTCTTTATAAATTACCCAGTCTCAGGTATATCTTTACAGTAGTGTGAACAAGACTAAAACAGTGGTCTCAGGAAGATGAGAAGAAAAGACAGAAACTCTGTTAGCATAGTAACACTTTGTGTTTTTGTGGCAAGCATGGTAAACAAGAGGAACATTTATTTGATTTGTTTTCTGGGGAGGCTCAAAAGAACCAACTGGTACCTCTAGTTTCATTGAGGGAGTACACTGGGGAGGCCTCAGGAGATTGGTTAAAAACAATGAGGGGGCTGGGCACAGTGGCTCATATCTGTAATCCCAGCACTTTGGGAGGCTGAGGTGGTCAGATCACCTGAGGTCAGGAGTTCGTGACTAGCCTGGACAACATGGCAAAACTCTGTCTCTACAAAAATATCAAAATTAGCCTGGCATGGTGGCGCATGCGTGTAGTCCTAGCTAGTCCAGAGGCTGAGGCATGAGAATTGCTTGAACTCTGGAGGTGGAGGTGGCAATGAACTGAGATCTTACCACTGCACTCCAGCCAGGTGACACAGAGAGACTCCATCTCAAACAAAGAAACAAAAAAACAAACAAACAAAGAGGGTTTGGGCAATGGGGAGAATATGGAAGGAAGGCAAAAGCAAATGGAAGAAAGAAAGATGTGGCCTGTGTGTAAACTGGAAGTCAAGGAAAGGGGAAAAGGGACAAACTCCTGTGAGTCCTCCTTTGACTCCATGTGAATGTGTGGCCACCAAACAGTAAGTGATGGACTGAGGTTTCTTGCCCTTGCCCTGGATGTATATTTTGACTCTTGCCTCCTTATACTTCTTTGAGCTCCTCTATTGTATTATGGGAGTTTCTTGCACAAATACATGAAATAATCTTGAACTTTACACGCCCTTTGTCATTCTCAAAGACATTATGTGGTCTATATGACCTTGACCTTGGTGGTGGGGGCAGAAAAGATCCACACTCAGCCTTCCATGCTCTCTTCTCTTCCCTGGGGGCTTGAAATCTACAAACCACCCTCCCTTTCTGTTAGGTCTGTCAGTGCTCCCAGAGTGGAGGACATTCATTGGGAGCAGATGTGTTGGGGTCTGACAGGCAGACCCTGACCCCACAATGGATAAATAAATTCACTTAGACACAGACTACAGTGGAAGAGCAGGCTGGGGGAGTCCATGGCTGCTCATCCGAAGGAGTTCACAGCCACTAGCCCTGACTCCCTGCCTTGCCGGCCTTTATTCAGGACACATTAAATGACAATAGCTTTGAGTCAACACCACTAGGGGGTAAAGATTAAAGGCCAGGTTCTGAGGCTTAAAGCAAACACCATTTTGGTGTTTAATAGACAGTCAAGCACAGATGGGCAAAGGTTGGTCTTAGGACAACCAGCCCTTTAGATAAACTCCCTTGCCTTCCCCTGTGTTCAAGCCTCAAGATAAAAGAACTAACCGCCTTTGGCCCATTCTTTCCTGAAGCTATGTAAATCACCTGGCATTCCAAGGTGATTTAGTGACTCTAATCTATAACTATCTCTAATATTTTTCCTTGATTAACTTTGCCACCACCCTGACTGAACGCCCATACAGATGGGGAGCCATTGTATCTGCCTTAGTGAGGCCTCTGGCAGCAGTGAGTGGCAAAGGGTGGCCATGGGCAGCGGCATCATAGTGGCTCTGTTGGCACCAATGGGCCTGTAGGCTCCTTGGCTGCCCATGGGCAACAGGACACTATGTGCAGGTTCCCACCCACAGGCAGCAGCTTCTCCTTGGTGCTCCTATGCCCACACCTAATCTTTTCTTTCTCATGTGTTCTTCCATGCCTTTTACCACTTGTATAATCAACTCTCTGCTTACATCTTTTTCTCCTCGAACTATCTCCAGGAGTTTCATTTTCCTGAGTGAACACGGACCCAGCCAGAAATCTCGCCCAAGTCTAAGGCCATTCCCAAAGAGGGCCCAGACTCGCCTGTTTTTGTTCTCTTAGCTTTCAGGATCAGTGTGACAGCTCTGTGGAGCTTTGCACCTATGGTTAAGAATCCTTACCATTATTATTATTATTTTTTCAAAGGCAAACAACCAGTAGACTGATGGACATATGAATACACTGTAGTGACTAAAGCTAGGGAAGAAAGTATAGGACAATGTACAGTGACAGAAATTTGAAGCTGAACTCCTCTTGATGGCCTCTGTCATTCTACTCATCAGGATGTTAGCTGTTACACAAGCTTTGTCAAAAGGTGAGAGAATTCGTCAGTCAATACTGTATAATAAGCTTGGTCTGACACTGGTTGCTTTACCAATTTTCTTAAGCTATACTACAGCAGGTCCTCAGATAATGCCATTTCATTCAGCATCATTTTGTTATAATGTTGATGAGAAAAAAAATCGCTTCCCAGCTGGGGCCACTGTCTGTGTGATTTGCCTGGTCTCCCATGTCCGTGTGGGTTTTCTCTGTGTATTCTGCTTTCTTCCCACATCCCGAAGATGTGTACGTTAGGTGCACTGGCATGTCTAAATAGTCTCAGTTGGAGTGAGTGTGGGTGTGCGTAAGTGCACCCTATGATGGGATGGTGTCCTGGCCAGGGGTGGTTCCAGTCTTGCGGCCTGAGCTGTGAGGATAGGCTCTGGCCACCTGTACCCTTGAAGTGGTATAAGTGGGTGAATAATTATCTTATTCATTTTTATCAATTTTTTTTTTTAGACGGAGTTTCATTCTTGTTGCCCAGGCTGAAGTGCAGTGGCATGATCTTGGCTCACTGCAAACTCCGCCTCCCGGCTTCAACCAATTCTCCTGTCCCAGCCTCCTGAGTAGCTGGGACTATAGGTGCCAGCCACCATGCCAAGATAATTTTTGCATTTTTGGCAGAGACAGAGTTTCACCATGTTGGTCAGGCTGGCCTTGAACCTCTGACTTCAAGTGATTCACCCACCTCGGCCTTCCAAAGTGCTGGGATTACACGTGTGAGCTGTGGCACCTGGCCTATTAATATTTCTTAAGTGGATGTATAGCTCACATTTATTTCAATATTTAACACTGGAAATGTTTCGGTTTTTATTTAGAAGTTTGGTGATGTTTTTGCAACCAGAAATACACCATAGGAATTTAACTCTTGTTTATATCAAATAGCCAATGGTAAAGTTGGTGTTTCTTTTAATTTTTTTTGTGGGGGTTGTTTTGTTTTTGCTTTGTTTTGTTTTGTTTAGAGATGAGGTCGCCATCTGGCCTAGGCTGGAGTGCAGTGGTGTGATCATAGATAGCTCACTGTAACCTCAAACTTTTGGGCTTAAGTGATACACTTCTCTCAGCTTCCCAAGTGGCTAGGAGGACAGGCATGTGCCACCATGCCCAGCTAATTAAAAAAATTTTCTTTTAGAAATAAGATCTTGCTATATTGCCCAGGCTGGTCTTGAACTCCTGGCCTCAAGCTGTCCTCCTGTGTTGGCCTCCCAAAGCACTGGGCTTAGAGGTTTTATTTTAAGTTGCAGCGGATTGGTTTTATTTAAGTTTATATTAAGTTTAAGATTGGTTTTATTTTAAGTTGTAGTTTCCAAGAACCCACTGATGACAATGAGGACTTACTACATATTTCACAAAGGGGATGGGTGATATGAATATGATTTACTTTTAGAGAATGAAGCAGGGCATGAGTGATTAAGTTATATTTTTCAAATACATATTTATTAATGTATATTATTTTGAATATATGTTTCAGGTAAGATTATTTTATTTATGAGTAAGGATAATGGCACAAAGAACTCAAAAGGACATAAGCAAAAAGGGATCTATTGGACTCACATGATTAGAAGTCCAGAGACAGGTAGGCATCAGTGCTGGCCTAATCCAGGGGCTCTTACCCCATTTTCCTAAGATGTTCTTGGCCCTGCTGGCTTCTTACTTCTTCCTGGGCTTGTAGCAATGCCTAGAGAAAGAGTTCAAAGGTTGTTTCTAGAAGCTTGAGAAGCCCTTAGAAAATCTTTTCTCATGTTTCCTAGGTCCAAATTCAGTCATATGCCCTTCTGGAACCATTTACTGGGAAGGCATTGGAATGGCATTACCTTTGGAATGCTCTGGAACTGGGAATGAGATTAGTTTTCCCATATGGGCTGCATGGAGGATGTTTCCCTGAATGAAATCAGAGTTTGGTTGGGGAAGAAGAAGATAAAAAGTGGTACCTGGATGATTAAGGCTGTGGAAGAGCAAAGTTCCCTTTGCTGTTCTGACTCCAAAAAGCTCTCCATGTTGTTGATGTAACTGATGGCTTACACTTTTTATTCATTCAACAAACATTTATTGAGCCATTAAATCTGTGCTCAGTACAATGCCGACTACTAGAGATACAAAGAATAATGAAAATATTGTCCTATCCCTCAGGGATTTTACAGTCTAGTGGAGGAGACGTATAGGTGAAAAAATTGTTGTTAGAAATATATGAGACAGTTGTTGGATACAGATAAAGTGAAGTTTTATGAAAACTCAGATGAAGGAGCAACTAAATCAATGGGTAAGGGGCCTGAGGAGTAGAGGTCTGGGAAGGCGGGGGAGGCTACCCTAGTCAGAGGGAATAGCATGTGCAAGGGCACAGAGCCATGGAAGAGGGTGGGATGTTCCAAAAATTAGGACTACCTGTGTGAGCATGACACAGGTGAGCATGTGGGGAATGGTGAGAGATGAGCCCTCGGCTCTAAGTTGTAAAGAGACTTGGACTTCATCCTGTACATGACGGGGAGGGGAAAGTTAGCAGGCAGGGGGTCACAGAACAGGACTAGAAAGTGTGTTGGGGTTTCAGTGTGGAGAAGGAATTGTGGGAGGTAAGACAGAAGGCAGGGAGATTATTTCAATGGCCAAGTGAGAAATAAAAAGGCAGTGAGAACCTGAACTGAGGGACAGAGGGACTGGAGCAGAGGTGACAAATTCAAAGGAAATTTAGTGGGAGGAACCAGCTGGTCCTGGTGACTGACTGAATTGGGGGAGAAGGGGAGGTTGGGAGGGAGTTGAGAGAGAAGGGATGATATGAGTCTGGAATGCCTGCTTGAGTGACCAGATGGTGATGGTGTTGGTAATTGAGATGGGGACCCCAGGAGGAGGAGGGGCAGGTCTTGGGGAGGAAGATGAATTCAGCTGTGGACAACTGAAAACACAATGCTGCAGCCATTGGTAGTCCTGGATACTATCTAGGTGGCAATTCCAGTGGCATCCAGGACTACCAGTCTGGAGAACAGGAGAGAGCTCTTGTAACAAGTGGGGCAGGGTGGGATATTTGAGATAGAGGGCCAGGAAAGGCCATTTAAAAAAGGAAATATTCAAACATATTTGAATAAAATTATGAAGCAAGCCATGCACATATTTCACACAGGTAGCTGGCCAGCTCTCCGGGCTGCTCTTCCCAATGGCTTTCGAGCCGTGGGACGGAGTGTTGGTGGGAAGATGCTTACTGACCGGTAAAGGCATATTCTCCTCTCTCCTCCTCCAGGTCCATGGGGCAGGAGGCTGTTCAGCAGTGAGGCTACGGGCCTTGCTGTTGAGTGTGCGGAGGACTACAGGATCCCTAGCCTCCAGCTATGCCCCCTTCTTTCCCCTTCCCGCCCCTGATTTTTGAATCTGGCACTAGAACAACCCTGGTCTTTTATTTAGGGCTTGACTGTAGCCTGTATCCAGCAGCAATGAGCTCCTCTGGATGCAGATACTGCTTCTGGGCACTAGATGGCTCTCCTGAGGACCTAGCAGCCTGAATGAGGTGGAGGAAAACGTGTCCTCTGAGGATGGTTTCTTGCAGGATTGCGGTATAACGGATTAAAGCAGGGGTGTCCGCTCTTTTGGCTTCCCTGAGCCACGTTGGAAGAAAAAGAATTGTCTTGGGCCACACATAAAATATGCTAACACTAACGATAGCCAATAAGCTGAAAAAATTGCAAAAAAAAAAATATCTCATAATGTTTTAAGAAAGTTTATGAATTTGTGTTGGGCTGCATTCAAAGCCGTCCCGGATTGGACAAGCTTGGATTAAAGCGTCGTACCGGTTATGCAAACTCAAATTATGTTCTAATTTTGGCTTTAAAGCCACCTTATCTGGTAAACGCAATGACTAAGACAAGAAAATCTCATAAAAGTCTTATTTCTTTTGTTGAATGAATGAATGATGAGTACTTTTGCAAAATTCCATGAGAATTTCCAAAAAGGGATGTGAATAGGAAGTAAAGCAATTGCTGTTTTCCTTAAGGCAAGCCCCATCTGAGTGTTATTCTCTGATGACCCTTCCTGCTGTTACTACTGATTTGCTCAGACATTTACCGGCTTTGTGATAGTAAAGCTCTCATAGGAGGGAATCTCTCAGCAGTAGAATGTGGTGGCTACTGGAACGCTGAGTTCTCGAAGACACATTGGAAAGGTATTGTCTTGCTACAGTGAAGCCTTACTGTCATGTAATATACTAGATTGGTAAGACGGAGTTTATGCTAGCCAGGGCTGAAAGGTACAATATTAAAGAACAGCAAATTCATTGGGTAAAAAGGGAGAATGTCTACCTTTTTGGATAAAATGCATTTAAAAAAATCTAATCATTTCAAAAGGCAATATGCTGTTCGTCCTTGAATGAGGTTCTGCTTTAGTGTCATACTTGCTAAGCTAGGTCTGTCTCAGGCAATACATATTAGATTTTTAACCCGCAAATACCATATTCTTGCTGCTACAATTCTTTGCTGTGTCTAAAGGAAGCAGGTTATGGTAAGCACCAGTTTAAATAAAAATAAAAAAGAGCAGGCCTGAAGATATTCTGTTCTTTTCTGTTACTGCTGCCACCATATTCTCATTGGATGTGAGTTCTCAAGTTCTGGCCCATGGGGAATGGGCAAGTGAAGATGAGAACTGCAAAAAACGGTACTCCGATTAGTAGGCAAGTTTGGTGAATTCATTGTTTTGCCATCCTAAAAAACGACAGCCATGAAGGCTTTCATGTCTGACACCACTAGATGTCACTAGATATCAAGCTTCTTAGAACAACCGTGCTATAGGCTTGAACAACCACTGTTCTCCTCATTCTATTAATACAGTATTTTAAAACTGTATTTGTACTGTATACATTTCCACATTAAATCTTGCACATTTAATGTGACATTCATTCCTAGGAACAGAGCTACATTCTGACCGTAAGACAGCTTACTTTTTGGATAGGAATAAATACTCTAGCCTCTCCTTTATATGGCAAGTGAATTCAGATTTCCTTTGCTATTAAAATATCCTGGTAAAGATGTGCATGATTCTGTTTTCACGTTGGCGAAATACTTGTCCTTTGATGGGTTTTGGCTGACTCAGTGCAACGTGACAGAAGTAGGAGGTTGATTGCCTTGCTTGCGATTTTAGGCTCCTCAGACAGTGTGTTGCTTTCATAGAGGTCATTTCAGCCATCTGGGGCCTTCAGACAGGACCACCACGTAAACCATCTGGGATGAGTGAAGAGTCTGTACTGGTTCAGAGACCTCTATAGAAAAGATCTTTGCTAAAACAAAACCCCTTTCTTTGAAGTCCTTTAATCCCTTTATCTTTCTCCAGGCTTCCTTGTCATATTTTCTATGACAGCTCTCAGGGGACCAAAGCTGGCAGAGTTTTCTATGCCTTGGGAATATCCAGCCCCATCAGTAATTCAGACAGTAGGAAGGAGAACTTGTTGTGTGTTCCCAAAGGGGCCTTTCAATTGTGCATTTGATGTTGACGACTTTCTTTGTCATGAAGAATGGAATTCAGGGGTGCACGGAGCACACAGTCTAATGTTAAAACTTTGGAGCTATGTCAGGCAAAATTTCCAGAGCTCTTTCGCATGTACTACTCACTTTATTCTCACAGCAATCTATTGAGGGAGGCAGGGTGGAAATTTTTATTTCCATTTCATAGGAGAGGAAACAGCAGCTCAGAGAAGTTAAATGGCTTGCCCAAGGTCCCTCAGCTACAAAAGGTGGTGTCATGACACCCCCTTGCATCTCCAGGCTCCCAGGCTTTGAGACCTCCCTCCCTCCATGACACCAAACTGCTTCCTGTGGTGGAACTGTTAAGGGCCACAAGAAGTGGACCTCTAGCAAGGCTGCTTCCTCAAAGTTGGCAAAGGATCAGATACCTGGTGTGGGAGAGTTCAGGGCAAGAGCAGAGGAGTCCCTGGCCTCTCTGCTGCCAACTGCCCACCTTCTCAAGGTATCCACCCAAGGTAGACTAAACGATTCGGATGACTGCTTGAATGGCACTGCTTCATGAAACTGTTATTTAAAAGATGTGAAAAAGATGGAAAGTACAGAGGAAGCCTATAAAAATACCTCAACAACTGCAAGGCACTTTGGGAATAAAAAGCGTTCAAGACACAGAGCTTGTTTCATTCAAAAAAGAATAACCAAGAAGGAGAATTTGAATATTGTTGTCTAGTCAAAACCCAGAGCTTATCCTGGCCTTGGAGTGTAAGAGAAGTTGGATAGGATGGAGTAGACTGAGGCAATGGGAACAATGGTACCAGGTGAGATGAACTGACTGCCTTCCCCAACCCTGAGAGTCAGGCGTGGGTGGGGGAGAGGGTTGGGAGAATTCTTTTGTCAATATCAGGAGCTACTGCTTGACTGAATTACATCTAATAAAGCATTTTGCTAACCTGATGAAAACCACTAGCTAATCACTAAAATAACCTGTTAATCTGTTGAGAGGGATCCCTTTCCTGATGAACAGAGACTTTGAAAAATATTGCTTAATCAAGGATGACGACTGAGCTAATTTTCCACTGCAGCCAATATTTGACTGAATGGAACTGAAATTTCCTACTTACCATCCATGGCTGTTGTAAGTAAAAGCACCTGTCTGGTGTTATTTTTGAAAGACACCCTACCAGCAAATTCCATATTTGTGAATTCCTACGTGGCTTGCTTTTCAGGCATATTCTGAAATATGGGTCTTTTCACCAGATGCGTAATTATTTCTTAGGTCCAGCCCTAGTGCCATTTGAGAAACAGGCAGTAATGTTTGCCTTTGATTTTGGCAGTTCATTTTGCAAGACCAGCCCTTCAGTTCTCATTACAGCCAGTGGTTCTCAACCTTGGCTGCACGTAAGAATTGCTTGGTAAGCTTTTAAAAATTGCTGATTCTTGGGCTCCACCCCTGGATGTTCAGATTTAACTGGTTTGGGGTGGAGCCTGGGCACTGGTATTTTTAACAAGCATCCCGGATGATCTAATATGTAGTCAGGGTTGAGAACCACTGCATTTGAGCTACACTGGGTGAGCCGCTTTAGAGGAGGCCCTTCTCATAGGTGTGGGTGACGGAGAAGCCCAGTTAGCATAACTTTTCACACTAGTTTTCTGTTTCTGTGAAAGAAGCTTTATTCAAATAACTTAGTGCAAACATCTACTAATCAGTAATTAGTTTATTTAAGAGCTAAACAATATTTTAGCACCAAATTGAAGTATCTACCATCACCTAGATGTAATTTGCACCACAATTTAATCCAATGTTTCCCATCGTGTTTTCTAACCATTCCCATCAGAATCTGAATGCTTATTCACTTGCAGGTTTCTGAGCCCCATTCCAGACCTACTGAATCAAGCACTCTGGGTGGAAGCCCAGGAATCTGTATTATAGCATTTGTTCCAGGAGAGTAAACACTAAAGCTTAACTGGTTTCATTAGTATTAACCCTGTTTGTCCTGAGGGCACTAGTAAATCTTAGGACTTTTAGCATTCTCTTATGTTTTTACAATTATAAGGCTTCTAGCCAGGTGGTCACCACCACTTCTGCATCAAAACCACACTTTTTTTTTTTTCTGTATAGACTGTTGGCTGCTGAGAGGGTTGGCATGATTTTAACCTTTCTGGCATTTTTGACCTACTAAAATATCCCTTGTATCTTCTCTCAGTTCTGTCACAAAGCAGAAAAAGAAAGAAAAATGAAGTAGCAGCATGATATCACTGATCTGCTTAAGAAGCCCATGATTGTCTGTTTTCAATTAGCAGTTTCCCTGCCAGCTGGCCTCTAATTCTCTCCAAGCTTGCCCTGGTAGCAGGTATCCAGCTGCTTCATGTTTGCTGATTTACTTGCATCAAATTGTCCCTTAATAACTGTCTCTCACAGGATCAAACACCTCTGCTTTTGGCACAGTTTTCTCTCAAGAGCTTGGAGTTACAAAGCCAAGCTCTACCCATGCAGTTGAAAACCTATCATTAGAGAACACGATGTAGTTGTAAGGTAGCTGTAAAATGGTTTCTTATGCACATGAAATCTTTCAGATTCCTGCTTACTATTGTCCCTCTCCTGGTTCTGGCCTAACGGTAAACAGATTCTGGGTGCATTCCTTATAATTCTACTATTATGTCATCTTAAAATCAAGTTGACTTGAATCCACTCCCAGCCCACTGAAGGATCAGTGTGATGACTTTTGAGTGAAAAGACCAGATTGAGCATATGCTAAGAGACCATGTTTCCACACCAAACACAGAGAAATGCCAGAAATAACAATAAATTATTCAAAGTCAAATTAAAAAGAACCAAGTTGAAATCTTAAAAATGAGAAACAGTCATTGAAATAAAAACTCAGTAGATGGGTTACCATATAAGTTAGACACAGATAAAGAGAGAATTAGTGCTTTGGAAGAGAGAACTGACACAGTTTTTCATATGTAGTACAGAGAGATCAAAAAATAGAAGTAAGTCAGAAATTAGGAGTTATGGAGGATAGAATGAGAAATTCCAACGTATATCTAATAGAAACTCTAGGAGCAAAGAATAGAGCTCTTTAAGGAAAGAATAGCAATAATGATAAAAAGCCAAGATTCAAAGATGCAATGGCTGGGTATTATCTAAATATGGAGACATGGGTTTCTAGAGAGAAACATTCAGAATGTCAAGAAGGATTGAAAGAGAAAAAAAAAATCTTTTGGTGAGTTCCATTGTGGTAGAACAGCAGAATACAAAATTCTAAAATCCATCAGAATTAGCTGTGAGTCAACAACAATCAGACTGACAGCAGACTTTTCATTGGTAGATGTCAGAAGATGATAGATACTACTCTGGAACACTCTAATCCTAGAATTTCTCTTTTTTTTTTTAATCCTAGAATTTCATAGTCAGCTGTTAGGAACTTATCTAAGCCTAGTCAATCACTGTCTTACTTTTTGGGTAACTTTTGGTGGCCTCCAAAGATTAGTCAGATTTCCTTCTGCACAATCCTGCCACCAGGTAGGATATTTATCATGAAAGCAAGTATCAGGGTGAATTCTACCATGCTCACAAACATTTTTTGGTAAGTAGGCACAAATAATAGTCATGCTTGTTCTTATAGGGTCAATTAAATTCTATTTCTCCATTCTATAGGTATTTCTAGGAATGCCTTGGATAAAAGACTCTAGAGGCAGATGTGACAATATTCTAGAAGCAGGATCAGCTGACTTTCCTGTTGGAAATTAACAGAGTCCTCTGTGAAATGGTAGAACACAGGTAGAAAGAGAGTCTATTGCTTTGCAGGGAGTTTAGCTGCTGGGTGGACCTAATGTTACACCCTGTACATACAGAAGTAAAGGGGGTACCTCTAGAATATTCCTAACCAATCTGCCATAGCTTGACCACCAATTATTTCAACAATGAAAAACTATTTTTAAATCATCATGTTAATTTATGCTCTCCTCTGGTTTTAGACAGCAGTGTTTACTGGGCTTGCAGAAGTTGCCTCTGAGGAGCCAAATCTTGAATGGGATCTTTCAATTCTAATTAACCAACCTTGGAGTGTTTATCATTGATTAGGTACTTCCAATCTTAACCAACCACAACTATAGATTACAACTAGCATATATTCAGCAATATATGTCATGCTACTTCTTCTGGAGTATTTTAAAGCAAATTGTAGACTATATAACTCCAGCCGGATGATATTTTAAAAATGAGGGAAAAATGAGGACATTTTAGACATGAAAGAACTTGAAGAGTTTACCACTCACAGATAGAAATAATAAAGGATGTTGTAAAGCTGGAATAAAAAGGGACCAAAAGAAAGGTATGAAATGCAAGAACCAAACAATAACAAATTTATATGTTTAAAAGTAAAGTATAACTAAAATTCTGACATAAAAAAAAAGGTTCATTTGGGAAGGGAGTTAAAGCCAGCTAAAGTTAGGAGATAGATCCAGATACCAAATAACTTTAAACTCAGTTACAAAAATATAAAGTTAAGTATGTATTTTAAAATCTAAAGAGTAACCACTAAAAGAGTATAAATAGAAAGTGAAACTTTTGTTGTTTAAATTAAAAAAAATTAAATTATGTTTTATTACTTGAATAACCACAAATAGATTTAACAAAATAGATTTAATTTTACTAAGGAACCATTCACCCACCTATTTATTATGCCACAATAAATTAAATCACTAAGTTATTTTTTTAAACTTTTATTTTATTTTAGGGGTTATATATGCAGATTTGTTAACTGGGTATATTTCATGATGCTGAGGTTTGAGGTACGAATGATCCCGTCACCCAGGTACTGAGCGTGGTACCCAACAATTAGTTTTTCAATCCTCCCTGCCCTCCTAGTATTCCCCAGGTTCTATTGTTGTCATCTTTATGACCCTGAGTATCCAATGTTTAACTCCCACTTAAAAGTGAGAATGTGTGGTATTTGGTTTTCTGTTTCTGTGTTAATTTGCTTAGGATAATGACCTCCATATGCATCCATGTTACTGCAAAGGACATGATTTTATTCTTTTTTTGGCTGCATAGTATTCCTATTGTATATATACCACATTTTATTAATCTAATTCACCATTGATGGGCACCTAGGTTGATTTCATGTCCTTGCTATTGTGAATAGCGCTGTGATAAACAAACAAGTGCATGTGTCTTTTTGGTGGAGTGATTTGTTTGTTATCTTTTGGGTATATACCCAATTAATGGGATTTGCTGAGTTGAATGGTAGTTCTGTTTTAAATTCTTTGAGAAATCTCCAAATTGCTTTCCACAGTGTCTGAACTAATTTACATTCCCACTAGCAGTGAATAAGCATTCTCTTTTCTCCACAGCCTTGCCGGCATCTGTTATTTTTAGACTTTTTGACAAAAGCTATTCTAACTGGTGTGAGATGGTATCTCATTGAGGTTTTGATTTACATTTCTTTGATGATTAGTGAGGTGGAGCATTTTTCCATATGTTTGTTGCCTGCTTGTCTGTCCTCCTTTGAGAAGCATCTGTTCATATGTTTTGCCCATTTTTAAACAGAGTTATTTGTTTCCTGCTTGTTGAGTTGTTTACATTCTTTATATCTGGATGTTAGACCTTTGTTGGTTGATGCATAGTTTGTGAATATTTTCTCCCATTCTGTAGAATGTCTTTTACTTTGTGTATAGTTTCTTTTGCTGTGCAGAAGCTCTTTAGTTTAATTAGGTCCTACTTGTCAATTTTTGTTTCTGTTGCAATTGCTTTTGAGGGCTTAGTCATAAATTCTTTCCTAAGGCCAATGTCCAGAATGGTGTTTCCTAGGTTTTCTTTTATGATTCTTATAGTTGGAGGTCTTACATTTTTATCTTTAATCCATCTTGGGTTAATTTTTGTATATGGTAATGGTGGCGGGGGGGCATTCAGTTTCATTCTTCTGCATATGGCTAGCTAACTATACTAGTACTATTTAATAAATAGGGAGTCCTTTCCCATTGCTTTTTTTTTGAGATGTTCTCTTGCTCTGTCACCCGGACTGGACCAAAGTAGCGTGATTTCAGCTCACTGCAGTCTTCACTTCCTGGGTTCCAGTGATTCTCCTTCCTCAGCTGGGATTAAAGGTATGTATCACCACTCCTGCCTAATTTTTGTATTTTTAGTAGAGATGGGGTTTCACGATGTTGGCCAGGCTGGTCTCGAAATCCTGACCTCAGGTGATCCACCTGCCTCGGTCTCCCAAAGTGCTAGGATTACAGGAGTGAGCCACTATGCCTGGATCCATTGCTTATTTTTGTCTACTTTGTCAAAGAAAGATCAGATGGCTGTAGTGTGTGCCTTTATTTCTGGGTTCTCTATTCTGTTCCATTGATTTATGTATCTGTTTTTGCATCAGTACCATGTTTGGTTACTTATGGTATAGTTTGAAGTCAGGTAATTTAATACTTCCAGCTTTGTTCTTTTTGCTTAGGATTACTTTGACTATTCAGGGCCTTTTTTGGTTCCCTATGAATTTCAGAATTTTTTTTTTTTTTTGTTCTGTGAAATTGACATTAGTAATTTGATAGGAATAGCATTCAATCTGTAGATTACTTTGAGCAGTATGGCCATTTTAGTGATATTGATTCTCCCAATCCATGAACATGGAATGTTTTTCCATTTGTTTGTGTCAGTGGGATTTCTTTCAGCAGTGTTTCATAGTTCTCCTTGTACAGCTCTTTCATCAATTTGGTTAAATGTATTCTTAGGTGTTTTATTTTTCTGTGTGGCAATTGTAAAGGGGATTGTGTTCTCTATTTGGTTCTCAGCTTGAACATTATAGGCGTATAGAAATGCTACTAATATTTGTACATTGATTTTGTATACTGAAACTTTACTGAAGTAGAAAGTAAAACTTTTAAACCAGAAGTAGAAAATAAAGATTATGAATGTAAAATTATAGAAGAAATGGACCAAAAGACAAACACTAAACTCAGGGCAGTGATTTTCTGGGAGTAAAAGCTTGGGGTAAAAGCGAAAAAGGAGGGATGAGGTTCATGAATAGACAGCAAATGAAATTGTTAATTCTGCATCATGGTGATATGGAATTCCAAAATATTAATCTTTGCTAATTTTTGGCATTGTTAAAAAAAATAAAGAAGTCTTAAGGAAACCACATGTTGCAACTGTGTATCAGTTTAAGTGCAGCAGCCTGGAGGAAATCAAAGACTTGGGTATAAGGCACATGGAATGAATGCCTTAAAAGCAAGAACCAGCTACTTCAGTTGTTATATTAAGTAGAGACTCAATAAACTCTTGTAGGTGCAGGTTCGACTTTGAACATGCATCTACTTTCTTTCTGGGACTCCTAACCTCTCCAAGCAGCTACCTTTCTCTGAAGGGCCAAGATCTCTCTTGAGATTCTCTGTTGCTGTCTTCCTTGATCTATCCCTTCTGAGGGCAATCCCCAATAGACCCCAAAGTGGTTATGGCTCTTTGGCCTAACCTCAGAATGTCTAGCCTTTAGGTATTTTCAAGTCATTTGGGCTCACCGAACCTTATAAACCTCTCCGTTGAAGGCTACTGAATAAACTCCTGAATATTTGAGGAAGCATCCATAAAACAATTCCTCACCAGTGCTGGCCTATGCCTGGGATAGGAGTGAGTTTCTTGCTCTACGGGCTGTTTATGGCAGCTTTTCATCTCTCTTTGTAGAGTGTTGTCATCCTTTCTTTATGACTCCAAGAGAACCTTTACTACTGGAGGAAGAATCTTCTACCACTTTGAGATGCTCCCAAAGAAATGGGATAACAAAAGAGTCAACTTCAGGTCACTGGAAGTGGCCAAGCTGGAGGGCGACTTATGGAGACATGGTGAGAGTGGATGGCCTCTTAGGTCCCTTGTATCTCTGAGATT
Source organism: Cebus imitator (assembly GCF_001604975.1). Classification (NCBI taxonomy): domain Eukaryota; kingdom Metazoa; phylum Chordata; class Mammalia; order Primates; family Cebidae; genus Cebus; species Cebus imitator. The sequence continues at coordinate 486,875 of NW_016107422.1, read as the reverse complement.
CAAGGATTCTGGGATGATTGGTGCTAACCCCTAAAATCAGCTTAAACCCTAGAAAACATGCTTGGATAGAGGGCCTCTAAGCAACTAACAAATGTTTCAAGCAAAGAAGTAATGCTATTGGTAGAGATTCTGAGGTCAGATACCTTGTCAGATTAGCAAGGTATTTTCTAATGCTCCTCAGAGGCATCCATTACAGACAATCATAAATTACACCTGTGAATAAAGCGCTGCTGCTGCCGCTTCCCCTGTAGTGCAGAACTGACCAGGGACTCCTCTGATGGAGAGCTGTTCGCTTCGCAGCTAACAAAGGGAATGAAATTCTTTTTGAACTCTTTGAGGGATGCCCAGAAATTAAACTTATTCTACTGTCTCTTGAAATCTAAAGTCACATGGCATCCATTTGGTATTTAGTGCATGCAATCTTGTTGATAAGTTGTTGTTAGGCACACAGGTTTATTTCCTCAATTCATGTATTACCTTCTAGAGGGAGGAGCTGTGTCTTACACTTTGTGTCATTTCCAGTGTCTAGCAGGGTATTCTATACATATTGGTGCTCAATGATTGTTTATTAAATCATTGATATGAGCCAATATAGAGCTTGATAGAAATTACTAAGGTAAGTTTGTTTTAAAGATGATATTCAATGTGTCTCTTCAATAAAGACAATACTTGTTGTTTTTTGCTCTTTTGTCTTCATAGTCCACTTCTATATGTTCTCCTGTGGGTCATAGGACTATCTTATGCATCCATACAAAGTGCAAAATGGGATGACATTCAAGAATAAACTGTGGGGAGGGGGCCCGGCGTCCCCAGCCCCCAGGCCGACGCCACCATGCTGTCCCGCCTGCTAAAAGAACACCAGGCCAAACAGAATGAACGCAAGGAGCTGCAGGAGAAGAGGAGGCGAGAGGCTATCACTGCAGCGACCTGCCTGACAGAAGCTTTGGTGGATCACCTCAATGTGGGTGTAGCCCAGGCCTACATGAACCAGAGAAAGCTGGACCATGAGGTGAAGACCCTACAGGTGCAGGCTGCCCAATTTGCCAAGCAGACAGGCCAGTGGATTGGAATGGTGGAGAACTTCAACCAAGCACTCAAGGAAATTGGGGATGTGGAGAACTGGGCTCGGAGCATCGAGCTGGACATGCGCACCATTGCCACTGCACTGGAATATGTCTACAAAGGGCAGCTGCAGTCCGCCCCTTCCTAGCCCCTGTTCCCTCCCCCTCCACCCATCCCTCC
>NW_016107422.1:390493-485558 GCF_001604975.1 Cebus imitator | reverse complement strand
AAAAAAAAAAAAAAAAAAAAAAAAGAATAAACTGTGGCAAAACAGTTTCAAGCCAGCCAAGAAGACAAAATATGGAGGGAAAATTGAATGAAATTAAATACCCAGAGTAATACCCCCTAACGCACATCCCAAAACAAGGATTTGAGTGCATGTAGCTCAACTGGGAGTTCAGCCCAGAAGCCACTGGTAGAGGAGCAGGGAAGTGAGATGAGAAAGGAAGCCAGTAAAGGGTGCGTGAAAGCCAGGCACCTGGAGCTGGGGCATGCGGGAGAACGTTGGGAGGCAGTGTAGGACTTTTCCCGGAATATTGATTCAACAGCTTTCATCACTGGTTCAGGCTATTTCTGGCGGCATTAACTCCTTGGCTCTTCCACCTTGCCCTAGGTGTCAGCTGAGTATGTTCCCAAGATCAGAAAAAGAGCCCTCCTCAATCAGACAGTCACAGGGGTTCCCAGTAAGCAGTGTTTGTCATGGTGTGTAGAAGTGAAGCCAGGAGGATGGACAGGTTTCAGAGTGGCCACTGCAGCCAGCACACACACACGTGCCATGAGGGAATGCTATGTGCATCCCGGGAGGGGACTTCTAGGTGGCAGCCCACATTTCTCCTTTCCTTGTCGCTGTCTTACCGTACCTGACCGTGGCAATTCAGCCTTGGCTCTGAGGTCAGCTTTCTCTGCTGCCCTCTTTCCTGAGCATTAGGTCAGGGCCCTCAGCTCTACTCCTGATGGCCAGGGAGAGCCATTTCTGGGCTCAGCACACTGGAGCAACTGAGAGGAGAACAGTGAAAGAAACACTGTAACTCTCATCAGTTGTCACCTCCGCTAAAGTGGTATTTGAGGAGATTCAGCTCCCAGAGGTGTTTTAATAGGTGGCTCTCCATCTAGAAGTCTACATGATTCAAAAGAAGAATTGTTTCAGGTGTGATTTGGGCACTTTGACAGTCTATTTGTGGCGGGGCCTCAGGAACATCACACACAAGCAGGAGATCCTGGCTCAGTTTCCTCCCTGGTCCTGGCTCCACAGCTTCCATCTCCTCAGAAAGGGGACTGTAGGAAACCCCATTCCCAGGCCACACAGATGCAACAGTTCCTGTCCCACTGTCCCATACCTGATCCCATCAACATCACCAGTCCTCTGCTGGGAGCAGGGTTCTGGGAGAGAGGGAATTTCCTTCTGGGAGGAGCTAGGCTAGGTAGAAACCATACAACCTGAAGGGTCTGAGACTACCTGGGTTTGCATCTCTTACCAGCTGTAGGCCTTTGGAAAAGTTATCTAAATTCACTGTGTCTCAGTTTCTGCATCTGTGAAGTGGGATGATAATAGTACCTTCCTCATAGGGTATATGAGGATGAAATGAGTTATTTTGTGAGATGTGCTAAGAACTGCTAGGAAGTCCTGGCAGAGTAAGTGTTGTGAGACATGTGGGACAGTAGTGTGGTGGTGACAGCCAGGGGCTAGGGGCTCTAACAAGTGGTGGAGTCTACAAGCTGTGTGGCCTTGGAAGAGTCATTTAACCCCTTAGAATCTCAGTTTCTCTTTGTAATATTTACATAAAGTAGTTGTGAGAATTAAGTGAGGTAAGGATGTAAACTATTGAGCACAGAGTTTGTCCCATATAAGACATTTTCAATAAATATTGCAACTGTAGTAAAAGGTCTCGCTGAGGATTTACCTTGTCTTTTGCACAAGAGATGAAACCACTGCAGTGAAACTGAAGAGGAAGCTTTGTCCTTTTTGGATGAGGGTGGGAAGGAGAGAAGATGAGGTAGGCATGGGGATGGAGTGGGGAGGGGAGAATGAGGAGGGGAGTGGGACGAAGGGGAGCTGTGAGAATTTATCCAAAGGAAAGGGCATCATTATATTGAAGGGCCATCTGCACCCCTGTGTTTATTGCAGCTCTATACACAATAGCCAAGAACTGCAATCAACCTAGGTGTCCGGTAACAAATGAGCGGATAAAGAAAATGTGATCTATATACACAATGGAGTATTAATCTTCCATATAAAGAATGAAATCCTGTCATTTGTGGCACCATGGGGTAAACTGGAGGATATTACATTAAGTGAAATAAGCTAGGAACAGAAAGTTAAACACTGCATATTCTCACTTGTATGTGGAAGCTAAAACAAGTTGATCTTATAGAAATAAAAAGTAAAACAGAGGATAAGCTGGGAAGGGTTGGGGGAAGGAGGGATAGGGAGAGATTTGTTAAAGGACACAAAATTATGGCTAGATGGGAGGAGTGAGTTCTAGCGTAGGATGACTGTTTCAAATAGCTAGAAGCAGGGTATTGAACAGGAGGAGAACCACTGGATTTCAAAGGCTGAAAAGAAAAATCTTCCTGCTTTCTAGGGGTTGGAGGCACAGGAATGCAGATTATAGGGAATTGAAAGAGTCAGAGAGTTCTTGCTATATAAATCAATTCTGACAGAAAATCCCTGGAATCCTGGAGGATGACTGAGGAGGAAGGGAGGGAGGATGAGCTAAGAACTGCTGTCCTAGATCCCACACTGGGGAGAGGGGTGCACAGCATTCGCTGAGCTGGGCATTAAAGTTGACCATCCTCCCTCACAGGACCAAAGGTACAGGGCCAGCACAGGGTGGAGGGAACATCTCAGGCTGTGGGCAGAGTTCAACAATCATGTTGGTGACAGCAAGGAACCAGGCAAGAGTGGATTGTTCACAGACCAGTGCTCTCCTTGCCGAATGTGGAAGGCAGGCTGGCCATTACTATTGGGCTGTGGTTATTAGGAAAATAGTGGACTTACTGCTGTATGGTACTTGGGTGACTGAGAGACCATTTTATTTATTTATTTTTTTGGTTGGTGTTGAGGAAAGAGAGAGAGAGAGACAGAGAGAGAGAGAGAGAAAGAGAGAGAGATGCATGCTAGCTGTGGCCTGAATTAATGGAGCACGTCTTTGCTCTGTGTCCTATTGGTAAAGATAGGAGAATTCTTTAGTGCTGTAGAGTTGCCTCTTCCCACTGGAGTCTTTGGTCAGGAAAGGCTTCTGTGACAAGAAACCCAGGAGCTTGACATGTGCCCCTCCTCACACAGGATACTGACAACAGGCATTTGTAATGACTTCGAAATTCATGCACTACTTTTCTAATTTAATTCTCATAATAACCCTGCAAACAGGCATTTCTCTCTGTTTTGGAGATGAGAAAATTGAAGCCTAGAGAGGTGCAGTTGTTTGCCCCCGGTCTCATGATGGAGGTGGTGCTCAAACCCAGGCTGATTTCCAATTCCACTTTGCTTCCCGTATCCCACTCTCCCCCATGAGATTTCACAGTGCCTGTGTGAAATGCTCTGGATGCTGGGGTTGAATACAGTGGCAGTTCTATTGCACACATTTTTCTTTCTTGCTGGGAGTCTAGGCTTCTTTAAGTGCATAAATAATACATAAATTAGTATGTTGAGCTGATTCCCACACTTTTTCGACAGACCTTCAGTTCTTCCGGAGATCAATAAAGCTTAAAAGAAAAGAAAAACCAACTCAGCTGGTGTGAGGATCCTGGACCTTGCTCTAATACAGACCCCGCTCCTGGAGTGTAAGCCATGCTTGACGGTTCAGCTTTCTTGTCACTAATGAGGTGGGATGTGGTTGTGCATTCAAAATCTAGTAAGGACAAAGTGAGTGCACCACTGATTAAACACGGAGAGAAATTTATTTCCAAGGGGCTGTGTAAGAGGAGAAGTGGGAGAGGTGTGTAAGATTTCTCATTTGTGCAATGCATCCTCAGCCCATTGTGATGCCACGGGCTGCCGAACTTTCCACAGGAGCCATTAGGGATGAAATCACACTGATGGAATGAAAAGAAAAATAACCAAAGACAACAGGAACAGCTGAAAACACCAGAAAAAAGAAGCAACGCTATATTTATCCATCACTGGCCCAACTCAACATCTGGAAACGAACCCGGGGTAGCTGCTAAGAAATGGCCCCTTGGTGTAAGTGGGAGGAGGCACCTGTCCAGGCGCACGCAGACCCACACTGGCTGAATTTCAGCCCCCCTCGTGCAGGAAACCCTCTTCCCAGCTGTACATGGTGCCCTGAGTATTCACATGTAATTCTCTCATCTTTCCATCCATTCTTTTTCTCTTATTTTCCTTTTTTTAAAGCCTTGATAGCTAGCTTTTTTTTTTTTTTTTTTTTTTTTTTTTTNTTTTTTTAAGAACCATGAAGCTGCAGCCTCTGACATGATACGTAGATAAAAGATGTCACGGGGATAAGAGCTAGAGAAACTTTAACGAGAAGAGCTTAGACCATTTTCAAAGCTCCTCCACAGTGCACGGAGGGGCCCAGAGCTGGCGGAGCGCTGGATGACACGCTCCTGCTCACACCAAGGCCTCGCTCTGATGAGCTGGGCAATTGGGGGACTGTTTGAACAGACCAAAGAAAAATATCAAAAGGCAAATTGGAGTCAGGGAGAAAATGAATAGCCCATGATCTCCAAGGGAGATTACAGAGGTAATGACAAAGCAGTCAGGTTTTTAAAGGGGCTGTTATTCCAAGAAAGGTAATTTTGTTCAACTTCTTTTTTTTTTTTTTTTTAACTGAAAAGAGGATGAAGAGATCAGCACTAGCTAAATCATCACTGTCAGATAAAAGATAAATCTTTCATTAGGAACCATATCTTTGCATGCCCTTTTGACATTGAAGAATATATTTGATGTAAGGATTTGGGCTTTATCAAAACTATAGTATTCTAAAATAAACAAAACCACAATGTCATGTTTTATTGGAGAACAGCCATAAAAAAATGAAAAGAACTTTTAAGATTAATAACACATTTTCCCTATAGGAGCTTTGCTCTTTTTGATAGTTTTTTAAGATCCATACTCGTGGAACGTTTGCATATTCAGCAAACATAGGCTTAGATAACAAGATGAGCTGCCGTTAACCCCTAGAGAGTCAGACTCCATCCAGCCTTCCAGTGCCTGCCAAGCTTGAGAAAGGATAAAAGAAACTGTAACCAAGAAGAGAGCCTCATGAAACTGTCCTGCTGCTCTGCCTCTCGGGACTTGGTGCTTCCACCAGGTCCCTCCTTCCTTCCTCCATCCCCCCTCTCATTGGTCTCCCTCTTACCTGGCCTGGACTGTGCTCTTGCCAAGTCTCCCTGGGACTGGCATTGTGCCCATGTCATGCCTCCTGACTTTGACTTCCTTAAGCCTGTGCCACATCACCGCACAGTCTGTTCCCATACCCCTGGGGAGAGCTCTGCCACCTGGCTGGTCTCCCAACTCGTTACCCTGGCTGTAATTCCTGGGTTCTTTGCCTTTCATCAGCCCCTAGCTTCTCCGGCTGAGTCTCCTCCTCCTGTCTGCAGCTGTGTTCCCACCTTTATATCTGTCCTGCTCTGGTAGACAAATACCTTCATCAGGTTTCCAAATACTTGATCTGGCTTATCAAAATGCCACTTCTTTAGGAAGAGTCCATGGATCTTCACTGAACTCTGCCATTAATAGACTCAGAGGCCCCATCTCTGTGTTTCCACTCCATTCTCTGGTGACAGACTCCTCATCCTCCACCCAGTGTTTTTTTTCTCTACCAAAAGTCTTCATTACTCAGTGCATGCTTCCTTAGAATGTCAGCTTCTACGTGGCCCATCTTAGCCACCATGTCTCCTCTCTCTCTCTCTCTCTCTCTCTCTCTTTCCCTTTCTCTCTCTATAGGTTATAGGTTTACCTTTCAGCTTTCCTTAATTATTGCTTCACTCTCTGATACTTCTGAGAAATTTTATTTGCCCAGCTTACATCTTTTATTTATTGATTTATTTTGCCTGAAGTTCAAAACATACAAACAAAATGAAAGAGGAAGAGAATTCACCTACAGATTGCTTGTTCGTGGGACAGGCACCTACTTGCAGTCTGGCTACAGGTCGTTCATTTACAGAAGGTGCTGTGGATGTGACACAGTTTCTAGGAAGGCCTTAGCGTGAAGCAGCATTGTGACATGTCTAGTATTTACCATACTTTATTTGCTATAAAGTAAATGAAGTTTAAATTGAGAAATAATGAAAAGGATCTAGCTATTTCAGATGCACTCAAAAATGGCCTCAGATCTTTCCACATTATCACAGTTCACCAAGTCATCCAATCCTCAGGGAAATAAAATTAATGAAATCAGATTCTGAAATTCTGAAAAAAAGAGAAAACACACACACTCAAAAAACAGAACAAAATAAAAAACTCTGAAGAGGCAGCTTTGTGCAGTAGAAGGAGTAGTGAATGAGCCCCAGAAAACTTGGGCTGTAGTTTCCTGTAGCACCTTGCATGAGGCATTTCTCTGGGGCTGTAGTAGCCACTGTGACCCCACCCCGATCCCCATCATGGGCCCGTCCGTGGACCCATCTCTCAGCTGTTGTGGGCACTGAGTGCTAACAGCTCACAGCTGTTCCTTTCTCTGAGAACCATCCACTGCTGATAGCAGCTCTCCACTTTTTGGGGAGAAGCCTACAGCCAGAGCCCTTCAGGCCTGGACTAAACTTTCCCGAGGTCACATCTTTAACCAGCACTTTCCTCTTCCTTAAACTGCTTGTCTTACTCCCTCAAATGCTTTTCCTGAAGAGCATTCCCTCAATAAATCATGGGCACCTGAATCCCTGTCTCAGGTCTGCTTTTAGTGAATATTTGACCTAAGATAGCAACTCAGCTTACTTCTCGTGAAGTGAAGTAGGAGGCTGCGCTGATTAGCTCTGGGGTCCCTTCCTACTCCGATATTCCTTGGTTCTTTTTTGTTCATTATCTCACTTCTATTTCCAAAATAGACCAAGCTTGGAGGGAAACTGGTGATAGTATTGGAATAGCTGCGCTTCCATGTAGCTTACTATATAACTCACATAAGCTAAGGGTGTCTCAGCCAATCAGATCTCAACACTTCCTTCGGTTACCCCTGGCAATGGGCTTTGGAAGCATTGCAGGGGTGACCACTGTGGTATGATTCTTATCGGTGTGCTTATATTATACACACACAAAGTTCCTGGCTTTCTGAACCATGCAGACATTTCAGAGTGCTGAGTTCCTGGAATGTGAACTGTTCAGTCACTTCTATCAGCCTGACTTGGTACTTGTCGACACCTAGGCTGGTATTTGGAAGTCTCACATGGTGTTCTTCACATAGAACAATTTGTAAGTCATTTAGAGCAATAGGCAGACTGTGTTCCAAGTTATCTGTATCTAAAAAATGTTAGTTGCACATGGTTGTATTATTTTCAGTCTTGGCTTGGATCATGGAAAAACCGAAGATGCATTAGATCATCAAAGTTAATGGCACAAACAACTCTGCAAAAAAGGGCTCTTCTCCCAAATTCAATCTCTTATAACATAACTCCTCCAGAGTAATTTTTCTAATCATCCAATGTCTCCTGTTTTGTCCTTAAAAGTTACCAGCCCGGGCAACATGGTGAAACCCCATTTCAACAAAAAATACAAAAAAATTAGCTGAGCATGGTGGCATGCGCCTGTAGTCCCAGCTACTCAGGAGTCTGAGCCTGGGAGGTCAAGGCTGCAGTGAGCCATGATCATGCCATTGCACTCCAGCCTGGGAGACAGAAGGAGACCCTGTCTCAAAAAAAAAAGAGAAAAAAAAAAGCGTTAACAGCCTTTGCCAGAACTTTATCAAATGACCATTGCCAAGTAGCCATCAGTGACTTTCACTTAGGAAACTATATTAAACGAACCTACTGAACATGCAGTTCTTGGTGTGGAACTCAAGATCTGACTACCTTCTCTTCTACTGACTTCACCTTGTTAACATAACAAGGCACTCAACACTCCTGTGGCTGAATGAGTTTAGTCATCATTGGGAGATAATAATTATTCCCAAAGGGTTCTCCGAGGGTTGCTTAGGGAATACTTAGAAAGTGCTTGCCGCCCCACCCCCCGCCCCCCCCAGGGCTCTAAGTCAGCTCACAGTGTTCCTTCTAAACACACAGAGGTAGCTAGGGATCATAGCAACATTGAATTCAGAAGTAAGTGGCTTTCTGCTATTTTTGTCCCCAGATTGGAACAGTTCCAAGCAGAGACCCCCTAGGGAGTTCCCTCTGCCTTGGGCCTTGCTTTGAGCTCTGAATGGGGTCTATGGTGGGAGAAGAAAGGAGTGTGAAAGATTGGCAGCTATGTATGGACTTTGTACTAAGGGGCCTGCCTGCCTTATGCCAAAGAGACCCATGGATTTGACTCACGGCTCCTTTTATTGTGTGCTGTGTGTCCTCTTCAGTTCATTTTCCTAAAATCCAGGGCTATCCAGCTTCCAGGGTTCAGGAGAGGTATGGTTCAATGGAGATAGGACTAGGAGACAGAAGACCAGGCTCTAACGACCAGTGTGAGCTTGGCCAAGTCAGTTGAGCAACCAGGACTTAGATTTCTTCACCTGAAACAGAAGGGGCCAAGGAGAAAATGTGTCTTTTAATAATAGAATTGTGCCACTTTAAACATGGTGAAGTTCCAGAAATCATCAAGATCAACCTCCTCATTGGTGGATGAAGAAATGGGGTTGAAGAGTCACTTCTGCTCCTGCCAGGTCTGTGCTCAGAGTCGCTGAGCATGGAAACTCTCATCACTGTGACTCCTGATGGTGCACCTGCTAGGTTTGGTGCTCACCCCAAATTTTGATGATGTTGGTGACCCAGACTCAGTTTCAAGGTTTAGCTTGAAAGTAAACTTTAGGACCCTCTGGACAGTTCTCAGCACCTAATTTGCATGTACTACTCTATGTAGTGTAGGAAGAGTGAGTGTATAAAGATTAATTTTAAAAATTTAGGTTATTGCCAAGTTCCTTACATACCTGATGCTATAATTTGAATGTGTCTCCTTCAAAATTCAGGTATTAAAACTTAATAGCCAACGTGATAGAATTAACAGATGAGGCCTTGAAGAAGTGATTAGGCCAGCAGGGCTTCTCCCTCATAAATGGGATTAAGGCCATTGTAAAGGAGCCTCATGCAGCAGTGTTTGGCTCTCTTACTGTTCTGCCTTCCGCATGTGAGGATTCAGCATTCTTCCCCTCAGGAGGACACAGCAACAAGGCACTATCTTGGAAGCAGAGAGACAGGGCCCTCACCAGCTGGCACTTTGATCTGGAACTTCCCAGTCTCTAGAACCATGAGAAATAAGTTTGTTCTTTATAAGTAATCCCAGTTCCAGGTATTTTGTTAAACCAGCACTAAGACTCCTGAGGAGAAGGCGAGGGGTTCATTGGCACAATACTTTGTTGGTTGGTGGTGGCAGGGGGCACTTGGTCTGTGTCCTGGTCAGAGCATAGCACAGTGAAGGTAGAGAGAAGATGAGCATGACGCCTGGTTGGTGACAGAAGGATATGGGTATTCCTCAGCACACTTCCTGGCGTTACTGATTAAAGGGCTGTGGACTACTTCTGCGAAAGAGTCAGACCTTGGACAGGTTCACTAATCCAATAAGCAGGGACACTACTGTGAGTTGTTTTCTAGGGCTGAGCTGAAAGTACACTTGATTGTCCTGCAATGATGGTGTTATAGAGTATGGAGACCCAAGATTAACCTTTCCAAAGCACTTGCTGGGAATCACTCTGGGTGTGGGTATGGAGAAAGGAGAGAAAAACAGAAAATCTCAGAGACAGAGTTGGAGGAGGACTTTGTAAGTGAAGGTTTCTACCATCCCTTGGTAAGTGTGTCCCTTTAAGGAAGAAAGGGGCTGGCTCCCATTTGGATCTACACATCCCTGGGGAAGATATCAGAATTTTCCATTAATAAACCTAGGAGTTTAAAGATCCATAAAGTCTATATATGTGGGGAATTGAGTTGGTAGTCAAACCCTTGAATTAAAGCTTGATTTCAGAGTCTTAGTAGGCGTGGGTGAGGTGAGAATGTCATGGGTGCCTCCCCTAAACAAATGAATCATGGAAAAGACCTTGAATCATTCAGTCCCACCTTCCTCCCACCACAGGAATCCCTAACACAACAGCTCAGATGATCTTGTAGCTTCTGTTTCAATTCTTGCATTGTCAGGAAACTAACAAACCTCTTAAAGTGATAGGCTTTAACAACCCACTATAGCTGATGTTAATTGTTAGAGGCTGCTTCCTTGCATGAAATTAAATATGCCTCCCCTTGGCCATAGTTCTGCTCTCTAGAGCTAAAACAGTAATATTGACTTTCAACATACTGTCATTCCAAAGACAGCTATTCAGCCCCCACCTTACTCTTCCCCCACTGTTTTCTTTTTCAGGCTAAATCTCCTCAGTTCATCCCCTTGTTGATCATAGAACACATCTCTAGACTTCTCTGGGCTCCTTTGGATGTCTTCTGATTTGTCAGCATGAGCTATGGCCTGGCGTCTTTCTTCTCTCTGAAAGCCAAGAGGACCATAGCACTGAGCTTTTCCTGCATGTGGCAGTTAGGAGTTTTCTGAGCCTTCCTGAATGATTTTTTGGCACAGTCTGGCCTGCCCTGTGCCTAGTGACCATTTATGGTTGCCCAAAGGTGGGAGTTCTTTGCCAAGGTGGGGATTGTCTGGCCTGGAAAGCTGGTTTTCACCAAGAAGTGTAGGGGAACAAGGTTGGGAAAGACTTGCCTGTCGTCTTCAAGGATCCGTCTACTCCTTAAAATAGTCTGCTCCTCTCATTTTCCCACAGATCATGGCCCCACTGTGGCCCAATGCCACAGCATAGAATTAATTTTGGTCCTAGAGAAGAGTAGATAAGGATATAGCATTCCTGATATCCATCTGTCCATCCATCCATCCATCCATCCTTCCTTCCTCACATTAGTCATTTATCAGCATGCACTGAGCACTGACTTTTTCATAAGCCGTGAACTAGGCAGGGAAATAGGACCTGTGAGATGTGGATTCCTGCTGAGGAATCTCTCTTCTCTTCCTGAGCCCCACCCCTTCTGTAAGTAGTCAGAGATTCAAAGAAGGCTTAAGAAGAGTCAAGAAGATTAAGGCAGAGCCTCAAGAAAGTCACAATCTAAAGTAAGTTTATAATGAAACATTTCAATGAGGGGTGATAAGGTTTGGCTGTGTCCCCACTGAAATCTTATCCTGAATTGTAGTTCCCATAATCCCCGCATGTCATGGGAGGGACCCAGTGGGAGATAATTGAATCATGGGGGCAGTTACTCCCATGCTGCTGTTCTTGTGACAGTGAGTTAGTTCTCACAAGATGTGATGGTTTTATAAGGGGCTTCCCCGTTCACTGGGCACTCAATCTCTCTCCTTTTGCCCTGTGAAGAAGTGCCTTCCACCATGATTGTAACTTTCCTGAGGCCTCCTCAGCCCTGTGGAACTGTGAGTCAATTAAACTTGTTTTCTTTATAAATTACCCAGTCTTAGGTATTTCTTCATAGCAGTTTGAGAATGGTCTAATACAGTAAATTGGTACTGAGGGAGTGCTGCACTGCTATAAGGATACCTAAAAATGTGGAAGTCACTTTGGAACTTGGTAACAGGCAGAGGTCAGAGCAGTTTGGAGGGCTTGGAAAAAGACAGGAAGATGTGGGAGAGCTTGTAAGTTTCTAGAGACTTGTTGAATGACTTTACTAAAATGCTGATAGTGATATGGACAATGAAGTCCAGGCTGAGGTGGTCTCAGATGGAGATGAGGAACTTATTGGAAACCGGAGCAAAGGTGACTCTTGATATGCCTTAGAAAAGAGCCTGGCAGCATTTTGCCCCTGCCCTAGAGATTTGTGAAACTTTGAACTTGAAAGAGATGATTTGGGGTATCTAGTGGAAGAAGTATTTTATTTATTTATTTTTTTTTGAGACGGAGTTTCACTCTTGTTACCCAGGCTGGAGTGCAATGGTGCTATCTCGGCTCACTACAATAGTGGAAGAAATTTTTAAGCAGCAAAGCATTTGAGAGTGACAGGGCATGAAAGTTTGAAAAATTTGCAGCCTAATGATGCAATAGAAAGGAAAAACCTATTTTCTGGGGAGAAATTCAAGCCTGCTGCAGAAATTTGCATAAGTAACAAAAAGCTGAATATTAATCATTAAGACAATGTGGAAAATATTTCCAGAAGTGTCAGACACCTTCACAGCAGCCCGTCCCATCACAGGCCCAGAGGCCTAGGAGATAAAAATGGTTTCTGTGCCCAGGCTCCCACTGCTGTGTGCAGCATAGGTGCCCTGTGTTTCAGCTGCTCTAGCCATGGCTATAACAGGCCAAGGTACAGCTTGGGCCATGGCTTCAGAGGGTTCAAGCCCCAAGCCATGGCAGCTTCCATGTGGTGTTGAGCCTATGGGTGTATGGAAGTCAAGAATTGAGTTTTGGGAGCCTCCACCTAGATTTCAGAGGATTTATGAAAATGCCTGGATGTCCAGGCAGAATTTTGCTGCAGGTGCAGAGCCTTTATGGATAACCTCTGCTATGGCAGTGTGGAAGGAAAATGAGGGGTTGAGTCCCCACATGGTGTCCCCACTGGGGCACTGGCTAGTGGAGCTGTGAGAAGAGGGCCACTGTCCTCCAGACCCCAGATGGTAGATCCACCAACTGCTTGCACCATGCTCCTGGAAAAGCTGCAGACACTCAATGCCAGCTTGTGAAAGCAGCCAGGAGGGGAGTGTACCCTGCAAAGCCACAGGGATGAAGCTGCCCAAGGCCATGGGAGCCCACCAGGTGGAGCCCACCATGTGGTAGCCCTCTGCATGGGAGCATCCGCATGACCTGGATGTGAGACATGGAGTCAAAGGAGATTATTTCGGAGTTTTAATTACTGCCTCATTGGATTTTGGACTTGCATGGGGGCTGTAGACCCTGCATTTTGGCTAATTCCTCTCCTTTGGAATGGGTGTATTTATCCAATGCCTGTATCTCCTCTAGGAGGTATCTAACTTGCATCTAGGAAATAACTAACTTGCTTTTCATTTTACAGGCTCATAGGCGGAAGGGACTACTTGCCTTGTCTCAGAGGAGACTTTGGACTTGGACTTTTAGTTTAATGCTGGAATGAGTTAAGACTTTGGGGAAAAGTTGTAAGGGCATAATTATGTTTTGAAATGTGAGAACATAAGATTTGGGAGGGGCTGGGGTGGAATGATATGGTTTGGCTGTCACCCAAATATAATCTTGAATTGTAGTTCCCATAATCCCCATGGGTCATGGGAGGGACCAGTGGGAGGTGGTGATTGAATCATGAGGGCGGTTACCCTCATGCTGTTGTTCTTATCATAGGGAGTTCTCATGAGATCTGATGGGAGATCTGATGGTTTTGCAAGGGGCTTTCTTTTTCACTGGGCACTTATTCTCTCTCCTGCCACCTTATAAAGAGGTGCCTTCCACCATGATTATAAGTTTCCTGGGGCCTCCCTAGTCATGCAGAACTCTGAGTCAATTAAACCTGTTTTCTTTATAAATTACCAAGTCTCAGGTATTTCTTTATAGCAGCATAAGAATGGACCAATATAAGGTGGCAAAGGGGAATATCCCCGTTGCAGGATATATTAAAGGAGATGTTAGAATCTCATTCAATAGGATAGAAAAACTGGGGAGGTAGGAAGAAATAGCAAGCTTAGTCCAAAAAGCTTATGCTTAGATCACCATTATGCCTTTTGTTTAATTAAAGTTGATATAATTAATTTGCTGAAAATTTATACAACTCCAAAAGAGAGTAGGATATTTTCCTATTTATGACAAAAGGGCATGGATTTTTAAAAATACCAAGAATCCCTGGCTTGGAGTTTACTGGGAAGGGTTGGGCCCTTCCCTCACTGTTTCAGGTCTCCCTTTCTCCTGAGATGGATGTAGCTATTTTTACTTTCACTGCTTATGGCTTACACTTCACTGGTTTTGAAGAATGGGGAATCTTTTCTTGGCATGCCCTATAGATCAACTTCTGGGACTTTCTGTACTTCAGGTCTAGCTGCTCATGGAGCGAGGAAGCTGAGGAAGAGGAGAGAGGTTAGTCAGCAGGAGTTGGTGTCTTGTTGCTGTGTCCTCTACCCACTGTCTGGCTTCTCTGCCATCCTTGCTGCTTCTGTGCCTGCAAACACCCAGGGTTCTTGGATCACCCCAAACCCTCTCCCTTAGCGAAACTGAGTCCAGGCCAAAGGTGGCAGTTAGCCCACCACCCCCTGCATACCACTGGGATGGTGCTGACATCCCCGAGGATGGTGCCCGTGGATGCAGAATAGTCGGCAGTAATGAAACTCACAGTCGGCTAGGAACTTATTAAAAATGGGCAGGGGAATATGCCAGAGTTTGCAGCATCTCATTCAGCTGCCTTGTGCCAGCTGCTGGAGCCAGAGGGAACACAGCTCTACCTCCACTTTCTCATCCCTGCTCCCAGAGTTTGCTCTATCTTCCAGGCATGTTTCCCAGGTCAAATTGCCTAAAGATTCATCTCATCTATGTCCTGGAGGACTTTGCTCCTTTAGCTTTGTTTGCTTTAGTCAAGCACCCGTCTGTTCCAGGTGGTGTTTTTCTGTGTATATACTAGGTGCTCAATAAATGTTTGTTGAATGAGAGATATATTGGACTGATGGCAAGAATGGTTTTTGCCAGACAGACTTCTTGAATCCTGGAAATGATTTTCATGGAGGGAAATATTCCTGTGTGTATTGAGAGTGATGAGCTGGTGTAGTTTTACTACTCACTTAGTTCCCTGCAGAGACGCTGAGTGGACCATGTGCATTAGAAAGTCTGGAGGTTGAGGATAGCCTAGCACACTGAGTGTGTCCACAAACAGAGATATTAGAGAAGCATCTGGGTCTGACAGCTCAGGAACCTCGGAGAAGGAGGCAGGCTGCCTCAGGGGAGGTAGCTCACCAACAAAGCCCCGTCGGTCTCAGTAAGTGGGAACAGGACTGACTCCATAATTTGCAGGGCCCAGTTAAAATGGAAATGCTGATTCCCTTTTCCAAAAATTATAGACTTTCAAGATGATGATGGCAGATTATTAAACTAATCACAAACTTCTAAGTGCAAGGCTTAGTGCAACGACCTGGGTTATATGGTCCTGGGTGGGATCATTGCCTGTCCATATTTCCACCCTAAAGGTGGACCAGGGGTAGCGTTTTGGGAAGGTATTTTCAGTCATCTTCTCTCTGATGCATTCCCGTTTTACTCTCTCCTTGGCCCATTAGCATTAAGCCTGCTTCGCTCTGGTTGCAAACTCACTGTTTGTTCAGTATTACCCCCTAGCTCCACTCTTATCCACTAGCAAGTCTGAGTTTCTCCACAGTGAATAATATTCTCTAATCCTTTCAGAAATGTTCAGTGGTATTTTTACCCCCATTTTACAAATAAAAAAACATATGGTCAGAGACACAAAGTGATTGGGCTGAGGCCACACAATTTGTAAATGACAGAACCATGATCAGGATGGCTTCAAAAACCCATACTCTTTCCATTCCCTACATGGCCTTTGAGGGTACAAGTGGGTCTTGTTAATTTCTGTGTCATCTGCAGGGCCTCACACATAGCAGGCTCTCAATACTTTCTTGTGGTAAGAGAAGCAGTCAGAGGTGAAATTTGAGAGAGATTTAGGGATCTTGACTCCCAGGTAGCACTCTGCTCACCTGGCTGTGGTACCATCCTGTCTATTTCTGAACATTCTAAAATAAAGATAGCTGTTGTATATTAGGAGCTTCCTGGATTATGGAGCTCCCCTGATGGTAGCGGTTCCCTTGCTTGGGCTTGATTTGCACATCTTCCTGTCTCTCGTATGCACTGACCTCATTCCAGCCAACTGTGTTGTCCTGGGTGGGTTCTCTGCCTAAACCTCATCTCTTCTCCTGCCCCGGGGAGCTGGACTGATCGGGCTCTACGCAATTTGCTCTACCCTCTTTTCCCAAAGACTCAGCCAGAGCAGGTCCCCATCAGCCAGGTCTTTGCTCCTTTTCACCCAGGCTTCACCCTGACCCCCTCAGCTTTCCAAAAGCCCCTCCTAAACAGAAGGTAAGCGCAATTGCTATCAACTCTCCAAAAAAAAAGAAGAAAGAGCAAGTGAGCACACAAGCAAGGAAACCATTTTTGAATGATGCCAATGAATCTATTCCCTACTCTTGCAGGGTGAAACAGGGAGATGAACAGTATTCTAGGTAAAGTCATTGTGTATGGCTGATGCCTCATTTTATGCCTAATCAGAACCCACTCCAGGAGCCTGCAGAATATTGGAAGAGCAGGTTTCATCAACATTGTAGGTTCACGTAAAATAAAGCTTAATTGTCTTGCTGCTTTCTAAAGCAAGACACGTATGTGCAGGTGCTTCTTGGCTTGTATGCATTAGCCCTTTTTCATGCTGCTGATAAAGACATACCTGAGACTGAGCAATTTACAAAAGAAAGAGGTTTAATTGGACTTATAGTTCCACAAGGCTGAGGAAACTTCACAATCATGGTGGAAGGCAAGGAGGAAAAAGTCACACCTTACATGGATGGCAGCAGGCAAAGAGAGAGAATGAGAGCCAAGCAAAATGGGTTTACCTTATCAAACCATCAGATCTTGTGAGACTCACTCACTACCATGAGAACAGAAATGGGGAAACTACCCCCATGATTGAACCATCTCCCACTGGATCCCTCCCACATGTGGGAATTCAAGATGAGATTCGGATGGGGACACAGCCAAACCATATCAGCTTATGATGGGGTTACATCCTGATAAGCCCTTCATGAGTTGAAAATATTGTAAGTTGAGGTGCATTCAACACACCTAACCTACCGAATATCACAGCTTAGCCTTGCCTATCTTATACATGCTGGGAACACTTGCATTAGCCTATAGTTGGGCAAAATCATCTAACACAAAGCTAATTTTATAATAAAGTATTGAATATATCATGTAGTTTATTGAATATCTCCTGAAAGTGAAAAGCAGAATGGTTTTATGGGTACTCAAAGTACAGTTTCTATTGAACACATATTGCTTTTGTACCATGGTAAAGTTGAAAAATTGTATGTCAAAGCAGCACACGTCAGGGACCTTCTGACTTTTGTACACACTTCTGTACACTTCACTGTGCTTAACTCACCCACTCTGCCGTGGACAGGTCACGTGGCCTAGAGCCTTGGCCTTGGAAGATTGTCTACAGTGCTCTGCAGCCTGGACCCTTCGTTAGATCCACCTCTCTCTAAATTATTTGTGCCTTGCTTAGCTAAAATTCCCCTGAGCCTCTGAGTGTGCCCACTAATTTAAGACTCTCCAGTTCAAACTCTTCTCTTGTTTTCCTTCGGGTGTGATTAGGTTAGTACTTTGTGCAGCTTGGGATCTCACTTTCCTGAATTCCTTTTCCACTGGCTTCTGACAAAGAATAAATTGAGGGGACTGATAGGAATGTTCTGCTGATTCTTGCTGTTTGGGACGAGGGAGTGTGTTGGCAAGTCTCATTTTGAAATTGTCACTTTTGTGTCCAGAATGTGCAACAGGACAAGTTTTTACATAAATAATGTGGAAAATTGATTGTGTGTGCTTGCTGAACCATAGGGAATTTCCCTTTTGGAATCAAAATTTAAGAGATGCAATTCTGAAAACACTGCAGCTAACAGAAACTTCCACTTGGAAGATCCTATTCTCTTGAGTCCTTCTGTGTGAGCTGGTTCAGGTTTCATGCTATTTTGCCCCTCTCTGTTGCTGTATTTTTTAACAGCAGAGGAAAGGGGGGAAAACCGCTGATCTTCTGATGTTTATTTGACTATTTAGGCTAATTGTTCATTTGCTGAAAAGAATAAAAGACCAAGGGCCTCTAAAATACTACATTCTCTGTGTGCGTGCGCATGTGCATGTGTGAGTATTTTTGCATGTACATGAGTGTATTCTTTGTCTGTGTGTGTTAGAAAATGAGATTTGAGCATCAAGCTAAAAATAAAGACAAGAACATTTTATAAAGAATATTCCCCCCACCTCTTTTTTTGTCTTTTCTCCCACAAGGCACTGCCTTTCAGCTGTAATTACACCCTGTATTTACCACTTGCAGAGAATCACTTACACATGTCCCTGCATACTCGTACATCTTCATGTTTATCTTTCAATATATAATTGTGGTAGAGAGACAAAAGGGCTGATCAGATTTCAGGAGTAAGAAGGAAGACAGAAGCAAGCTGAAATCTGAGATCACAGCTCTCTCTAAATGTTTGACTCAGGAAAGAGAATTCTATCTGCTGGACTTGGTGCTCAGACAAAGCCTCAAAACACAGGCAGACCTCCGCAGGCCATTAGAAAAACCATTTCTGCAGAATATGTGTCCATATAGGGAGGACAAGGAAAAGGTGGTAAAAGCCTGTCTGAAATTGTAGCCACTGGAGACTGCTGATGAAAATTGTGCATAGCTGAAAGAGCAAATCGCCCTAGTATTTCAAGTGATTGCACTGGATTTTGAAATTAAACCCAGCGGGGCAAACATATCTGCCTGAGCTTCAAGAGAGGCAGTGGGCTGGTGGACTTGTGGGCTTGTGAGCTATGAGCATCTATTTTTCAAGCTGCGGAGCTCTGTGCCTGCCCCGCTGTAGCATCCATGTGACTAGAGTCTCAGAACTGGTGATCTCTTTTTAGCCTATGGTAGTAGGCAGAAAGGAAGCAGATTTTACCTGGAGAGTGTGGTGGAGGAAGCTAAGGGGCAGTGGCTTAGGTAGTAAATCACAGTTCCTTCTTTTGTTTCTTTCCACATCAGGGAAGCTTTAATCCTACTCCTCAGGCTAAGCTTAGGGGTGATTTAAACTGTTCAAAGTAAAGATCAGCTCTCAGAAAGTCTTCAAGATTTCTAATTTGATTAGAATGTACTTGGTGCTAAAGGGACAGAGATGCTGGAGTGCCTTCTTTTCAGCAAGAGTTAGGTTTTAAAGTCAGCTTGTGGGGTGAAAATTGCAGGTAGTCACAATTAGGCTTGAAAATCCTTTAACAAAGTATTCGTCAAGCTGCTTAGACCAGGGAAGGGAGGGGAAAGCAGTGTGGTTGGAGGGGAATGTCTGTCCTCACTCTCCTCTAGGCTCACTTGGGAGATCTGCTCTCAGAGAATGGAGTAGGACTGGCAGTATCTAAGTTATTCTTCTCCCAGTCTCATCCAGCTAGCTGGGCTTTACTTGAATTTGCTTAAGTTAAATCCATGTAGGATGCAGTTTTACTCACCAATGTGTGGTCCAAAAAAATGTGCATTTGCCTTATTTGGAAGAGGAAGGGAGTGGCAGAAAACCTGGGACTTGATATCCCCAGCTAGACCTCAGGGACCTCTGGCCTCAGTGTGTCACTATTGTTAGCCTCTAGCTAACAATAATAGCTAAAATACAACACTGAAAATGTGCTAGGCATCTGTAAAAAGCGCTCTGTGTATATCAACCCGTTCAATACCTACAATAACTCTATGGGATAAAACTTTATTATCCCATTTTATAGATGGGAAACCACATTTTAGAATTCATTCATAGTTTTCTTCCTGAAGCAGCCTATGAAGAAGATGAGTGTCAGGGGTGTATAGGTAGAGGCCATGGAGAGGAACTGGACATTTCAGCCTTTTTCTTGGGGTCTGATGGGGATGTTGCAGGTGGGAGGATCTGCACTGCACATCCGCTGGGGTGATGCCAGATTCAGCTGCCTTGCTCTCTGTCTCTGGGCTTTTGCACAGGCTGCTCCCTCTGCCTGGTGTACTTATTCCCCCACTTTCACTCTGGTAACTCTTATTCATCTTGTAATTGCCCTCTGGGTTCTTCCAACCTGCTGATACACAAAACCAGTTCACTGAAACCATGGTGCAGCAGTAAAGAAAGAGTTTAATTGACATCAGGCCAAACACGTGGGAGGACAGAGTTATTACTTAAATTAATTCCCCGGAAGGCTCTGAGGGTAGAGGTTTTCAAGGATAGTTTGGTGGGCAAGGGTCTATGGAATGGGCCATGTTGACTGGTTGGGAATGAAATCATAGGAGTGTGGAAAATGGTCCTTATGCACTGAGTCCCCTATGGGTGGGTGTCGGTGGGGATCACAGGACCCGTTGAGTCACATGTTGCCAGTCCAGGTGGAGTCAGCCAGTAGTCAGAAATGCAGAAGTCCAAAAAGACATCTCAAAAAGCCTATCTTAATTCTACAAGAGTTATGTTATCTACAGGAGTGATGGGGAAAGTTACAAGTCTTGTGAACTCTGGAACAATGGCTAGTTGTCCTTTAACTATGCCTACATCTTAGCAGAATTAAGGATTTTCATTAGATTTTACAAAGGCAGTTTAGTTTTGGGAAGGGCTATTATCATCCTTGCTTTAAGGTTAAACTATAAACTACATTTCTCCCCAAGTTGGTTGGCCTATGCTCAGGAATGACCAAGGAGAGCTTGGAGGTTAGAAGCAAGATGGAGTCAACTATGTCAGAATTCTGTTACTGTCATGATTTTGCAAAGTTAATTTCAGTTTCTCCTGGGCTCCTGTAGCTGGATTAGTGTCTGCCACACCCCCTTCCACAACCCTCACTCTGTCTTATTTACTAGACTAGATCCTTTTAGCCAAGGATGAAGACTTTCCTCTGCTGCCTCCTCAGCACTTAGCACAATGCCTGGCTCACTGTAGTACTTGGTCAGTGTTTGCTGAATGGATGTTGAGTAAGTGAAGAGAATATAATTTCCTATCTAGTTTCTAATACAGAGACCCCTCCCATTTAATATCAGTCATCCACTTCTAAAATCAGATGTTCTGCACAAAAATGCTAACCAGAGCCTATTTCCTTTTATTTGAAATGGGAAAAATTACAAAATGCAACACATCAACCCCAAATCCTTAGCCAGTTTCTGAAAATATAACTGAAACATAGAAAAATGCCTACATGTAACTAAAAAACTTGTATTAGGGTATAAAATGCTTAAAACATTCCTTCATGTTCCCCGACCACTCATGTGGTTGTTGATAAACAGCTGCTTTGTGGGCAGTAAAAGCTTCTCTTCCTGTGCCATGGCTTTCCTCTCTGATTTTACTTGCTTCTCCAAGTTTTTATCCAATACTTTCTCAAATTTTGGGGAACTTTTACAATACTAAGCAAAAATCAAGGTGTATTACCCAAGGCTGTGGAAACATGTTGGAAGCAAGCATGGCACAGGCAGATAGTGGCTCACACTGAATATGAAATCCTACCAATTGAATCTGGAATTGAACTTGTCTTTTCCCATACATTGTTTGGTTAAAAATAATGCCCTAGTTTTGGGATGTAAATGTATTTTTTTCTAAAATTCATACATCATCTGAAAAATGTTTTATCATAGCCAGTGCCTTCCTTTCTTCCATCTGTTTTTTCTTTCTTCTTTCCTTTTTGCCTTTCTTTCTTTGTTTTTTGAAACGGAGTTTCACTCTTGTTGCTCAGACTGGAGTGCAATGGCACAATCTCAGCTCACTGCAACCTCCACCTTCCAGGTTCAAGCAATTCTCCTGTCTCAGCCTTCCAAGTAGCTGGGATTACAGGCGCATGCCACCATGCCTGGCTAATTTTTGTATTTTTAGTAGAGACAGGGTTTCATCATATTGGTCAGGCTGGTCTCAAACTCCTGACCTCAGGTGATCTGCCCACCTTGGCCTCCCAAAGTGCTGAGATTACAGGCGTGAGCCACTGCACCTGGCCTCTTTTTTCTTTCAAAGTAATTGAGTTCATAAAATTTGGTTATGACCAAGGAAGGGATCAGAATATGCCACTATGGCATAAAGATTATTCTGAGTAAAAGGCATTTGAGAATCAATAGGTTCAGGAAAAGTCTTTCTCTGCACTCCCTCATCTGCCTAAAACAGAACCTTCCAAAAGAATTCTGCTATCGTAAATCCTGCTTTAAGGAAGTGCCAGGGGAAAGGGTGGCTCTTGTTACCGGAGATGAGAAGTTGACCCCCAGATGCATAAACATACCTCATTAAAATAAGCCTTATTGTACTATAAGGAATTGATTGATATGATTATGGAGGCTGAGAAGTTCCATGATCTGCTGTCTGCAAGCTAGAGCCTGGAATAGCTGGTAGTATGGTTTTAGTCAGATGCCACGTCATTCTAGAATCCTATTGACTCCAATAGAAATGGCACCATGTCTGAGAGGCCAGGGAGGAGACCTAGAGACAGAGAACAAGACATAGGGTTTGTTGGCAGGACTTACATACAGGGATGATCTGATAGTGGTAGGCTGGACAGGAGAACCGCTATCATTTGTGACAAACATGCCGTTTAGCATTTTTCACTTAGCACCCTTCACCTAGTAACCTTCACCTAGCAACCTTCATTTAACCCAAAACAAAGGGCCTCAATACCTTGTACAGCCTGCATTCCAAGGGATAGGCCAGGGGTTCGGATGTCCGTCATACATAAGGAATGAGTCTTTACATTGGCCACTCCTGAATTCCTTAGCTTGAGACTCTGAACATGCATTCTTCTTAGACCATAGGGTCACTCTTAGGGCATGCTTAAGTTGTGGCTATCAGGTCCTTCTGCCATACAGCCCAAAGGCCTGAACACCAGGAGAACTGATGGCTCTGGCCTAAATTTGAGGGCCTAAGAACTAGAGGAGCTGATGGTATAAGTCCTGGTCTGAGGGCAGGGATGAATATTCAGTTCCGGCAGCCAGGTAGAGAGAGTAAATTCTCCTTTCCTCTGCCTTTTTGTTTGATCCAGACCTTCACCAGTTTGCATGGTGCCCACTCCTGTTGGGAAGGGTAGTGTACTTTGCTGAGTCCACTGATTCAAATGCTAACCTCATCTGGAAATACCCTTTCAGACACACACGGAAATAACATGCAACTAATTATCTAGGTACCCTGTGACCCAGTAGACGCATAAAATTTACCACTTCACTTACTTTCCATTGGTTTCTTTATATGTTTTTCAGTCATTTCCCACCATTTGTTTTCCCTTGAAATCCCAACCCCTTCTCCTTGTTAAGATGGTATATAAGCTCCAAGTTCTAACAGCTTGAGTCACTTTCTTTGTGAGCTCCCAAGTACATACATAAATACACTTTGTCTTTTGTTTTGCTAATCTGTCTTTTGTTGGTTTAATTCATAGACCCCCAAATCACTGAACCCAAGAGAATAAAGAAAAGTTTTTCTTACCTGATACTTTAAAAAGGTCCACGTATTTCTAAACAGGACAGAGAACTGTCTTTTGTGAAGTTTTTATGAATGGTGATACCAGCACGGATCACTTGTCAGTTCTTTAAGAGCCAGATAACTCTGAAGCCTGGCCCTGATCCCATTGAGAATCTACCTACATGGCTCTTGGCTCCTGGCCATCCCTCCATATCTCTGGTCTATGGAGATGCCTCAAATTCTTGACTCATCAGTGTGATTAAGACACTACATCTTTTGTTACAAAAGCAAATATCTTACAAAAGCAGAGACACTTAATAATTGGTTTTTCCCTTCTTTCACATGGCAACACAACCCCACAATTTTAGCTGAACATAGAATGAAGACTACATTTTCCAGCCTGCCTGGCAGTTGGTGTGGCCACATGACTGGTTCTCACCAATGGAATGTGAATGGAAGTGATATGGGTCATATCTGGGGTATTGATATTTTTGGAAGCCTGGAGGTCCACCAAGATCGCCAACATTGTCATAAAGAGGTTTTCTTTTTTTTCCAGCTAGACCTTGTGCAAACTGCTGGAGCTCAAGATTGCACAGCTCGCAGTGAGTGAAATTGGGAACATGTTCAGCACAGTCCCTGGCATGAAGGAGGAATTCAACAAATACATGTGTTGAGTGAATGAATGGATGAATAAGTGATGTTAGAGATCTAGGTGTTCATGCTGAATGGTGGTCTTCTTTCATTATTCAGGATGGATGACTTATGAGTGAAAGACAGTCTTAGTTCTATTTTCAGTGCCCCCAGGCTGCTGATTGCTGTCACCTGTACCTCTCCATTACCTGCATGAGATCCCTCTGGTGGTAGCACCCTCCTTATTTTGTGTGCCCGCACATGATCCCAATCCTCCCATAGTATGTTGGGGCTTAAAAAGGAACAGAGTTGAAACTAAAGCATGTTGTTTTGTGGAATTTGCCAACCTGACTTATGTCATAGCTAGTTTCTTTCTTTTAAAAATGTATTCCATAGATTCAAGCATAGATTATCATATAAACAAATAGAAACTCACTCCTCGTGTGGCAGAAAGAGTATAGTGCTTCGGGTATAACAACCTTTTCCCATACAAGATAAAGTAGAAAGGGCCCATTTGAAGCCTTCCAGAGCTCAGTTACCAAGAAGTGCTAGAGTTCTCGGAGCTTAATTTTCTTGTGTCTGGTGTGGCTGCCTTGAACTTTGCTCTCAATTGAAACAGGCCTTAGGGTGCACTAACCCTCCTGCATAATAGATCTAGCCACGCAGGGAGGGAGATAAGCCTGATGCTAGCTAACGGAGGCCTTCTGAGCAGCCTGCCTATTATCCTTAGCACTGCGTCCTTGGATTTTTATCTTTTTTATTTGGAAAAAACTATCACAAGGACATGGGGCCTAACAACATTGATTGTCTTGATAGTTTGTTGATTAAGTCCAGGAGATGCTGGCATCTGCAAATACATCTTATTAGGTATGATCAGACAAGTAAATTGTCCCTGCCCTCCAGCATGCTGTAATAATTAACTCTAATACCAACAACTAAAAGTTAATCACAGCAGGTGCAGAGCCAGGCTCTCTTTGTCTGCCTGCAAAACCTCTTTTCCACCATGCTTCATAAGGTGTTAGTTCTAAGACTTGGAACAGCTTCTTTGTAAAAGAGCCTTACTTTCTGTAAAAGTGTTCCACATATTATTAATTTAATTAGGTTTTATAAAGGTTAATCATGACATTTTAATAGCTTACGTTTCACATTAATATTCTGAGAACACTGTTTAGCTTAGCCACTTCTGATTCAAAAAGCTGTTTTTCCAGAAAATAAGTAGGATTTTAGGACAATTACAGAAAAACAGCTTTCATTTGATTAAGATGAGTATCTTGTTATTAAAAAATGTTATTGAAATGAAATACATATAAGACATTCCAAAACATTAAAACTTTAGTTTGATACAATTCATCTCTGAGAGAGGGAGATGAGGCAGTATGTTTATGGAGATTATCTTAAAAGTGGCTAATGTCCTTCAGTAATAGGCAAATTAGTGGACTCTGCTTGTGATGTGCTGTGCATTGTCAACCTAATGTTTTGTTTGTTTGCCTGAGAGCTGCAGTCTTCATTAGGGAGTTTAGAGAGCAAAGCGAGATGATATTTAGTATCCTGGCTAACAAATAACCTCTGTTCATGTTTCTTCTTTTGCTATCATGGCTAATCGTTGCTTTTTAAAACTAGCTATTCAATATGCTAATGGATCCTGTGGAAACAGGAATAAACCATAACTTCCTATAGAGAGAGGCAGCAAGGAACAATTCAGTCGTACGTGCAGGTAAGACTACTATGTGCCAAGTGTTGTGCTAGCTCTGAGGGCACAGAGATGCTGAAGCCAGGGGCCTGCCCCCCAAATACTCCCCACGAGCAGTGAGCTGGCATCGATTACACTATTAACCCTCATTATACAGTGTAATAGGTGCTTTTCTTGCCCTGAAGAAACACAGGGGACAAGTAATTAGTGCAGTCTGCTGTGATTGAAGATCACTGCAGAAAGCAGCGGGGAGCTGGGACTTGAAGGACTAGCTGATTTTGCCAGAGATAGACTTGCTTAAACCAGTGGTTCTCAAAGTCGGTGGAAAGTGGGGTGTGTGTGTGTGTGTGTGTGTGTGCGCGCGCGCGTGCGTGTGTGTGTTTTAACCAGCTTTCCACGTGATTCTGCTCCTAACTAAAGCTCAGAACATGCTGATTCATGGCCCCTTTAGTCAACTGTAAGACATTTGACTTGACCAGACCTTTGGGATTGATGAGGGGGTGGAGGGATGGGATACCAGGCTGTGAAGCTGGAAACGTCAATGGAGGTCAAGTTTGAAGCAAGAGAAGGGAAGATATGAATATTTATATTAGCTGTCTGTATGTGGGCTTTTGTAATGATGGTTCTGGCACCAGGTAACAGGAACCAGCTGGAATGAGCTTAGACAAATAGGAGATTTATTAAAAAGATACCGTGAGATCTCATTGCTATCCAAGGGAGAACTCAACAACCAGGCCCCGGGAAGGTATTTTTTTTTCTTTTTCTAGTTCATATTATTTCCTTAGGACACATTCCCAGATGTAAGATTACTGGTTCAGAGAGTGTGAACAATTTCATGGCTCTTGAGGCACATGGCCAAATAGCTTCTAAAAGTTTGTAGCAGCGTGCGAGCCCACCAGCATTGCACATAAACACCGGTTTTACCACATCCTTATCAACATTACTTTTATTGTTTCTAACTTGATAGGGGGAAATAATGCATCATTGTTGCTGTTTCAATTGATAGATTATTAATGAAGTCATTAAAATTGTGATTATTGACCAATTGTTTATCTTTCCTGAATTTTTTGTCTTTATTTTATGAGGTGAGTACCTACTCTACTCTCCAGGGATTCAGAATAATCATAATTCTAGCAAAATAAAAAGGAAATCATATTGGTTTGGGTAGCTATAGAGCTATCAGCTTAACAGTGAGAGCAGTGGCATTGTTGTCTTCATTAGCAGCTGAAAAGGCCAAGGTGCCCAGAGAACCTGCCCAAATCCCAGCTCTGCCACTTACAGGCTTTGTGAGTTGGTGTAAATTTCTGCAGTTCTCTGAACCCCAATTTCTTCATCTGCAGAAAAGGGCTAATCCACCCTATTTATTTATGTGATATTTTGAAGATCAGAATGAGATCAGATACTTGAAAATGCTTGATAAACTCCAGAGAACTCTAAAAATGTAAGCTATTGCTATTATTATATTGGCTTGTACAAATGAACAGTCTCCAAGAGGTTGCATCAGGTCCAGGTCAGGACTTTGGCCATTGATTGAAAAGTGGAAACTTCAACCTTTTCACTTCTCATGCAAATGGGATTCAATTCATAGATGCAAATTGAGGAAAGACATTTATTGGGTTTGAGATATCTTTACTCCTACCAGCAGGTGATAGGCCTCACAAATATGTGGAAGGACCTGACATTTCAGACCTCTTGGGTGCACAGTTTTCTCCTGTGTCCCTCCCTCCCTCTCTTCCTTCCTTCCAAGTGCCAAGCACTGAGAGTAAATAGCGAGCAAGAGGTGACCCACCCCCATTCTCACGGAGCTTATATAAGTGCTTATTCAGAAGGACACACTGCCCAGGTGTCCCTAGGTTTGACATGGGTGTTCGGTTGACTGAACAGTGCTCTAGAGTTTATGAGGTATGTTTATAGCAATCAATATATTTGATTTTTCCAACTTCACCATGTGTGAGACTAAGGCATAATATTTTGGAGTCAGAAAGGTGAGGTGTCTTGCCTAAAATCCCATGGCAGAGTCAGTTGTGGGGCTGGGACCTGTGTCCAGTTCCCTGGTGACTCATTTGGTGCCTTTGTCACAACACTACACTCTGTCCTTTTCATTCTCATATTTGCAGGGGGTTAAACTTAGCCCTGCTTTGATGAGGGAATCAGAATGATGGGATTCACCGGCAGGATCCTAACCCACCTGAAAACTGGCATGGCTTTTGTGATGTGTGAAATGCTGCTCCAAACGTAATTAAGAAAAGAAAGCTTGGCAGCCAGAAATTAAAAAGCTAAAAGAAAAGAGATACTGTCTGAAAAGTCCCCAGTGACCTAAAAAGTCAGGCAACGGTTCCGCCGGGGTCAGAGGGGCTGTTGCTGGGAGGTGTCCGTGGTGCTGCGACAGCTCAGCTCTGCTCTCTGATGGAAAAATGTCCTGCCAGTCAATGGAATTACTGGAGATGGTTCTGAGGGATAAAGGGAGATAAGTGAGCCAGATAGAAAACCTTGCAGAAAATTGAATGAAACCAGGAGATGAGATGGGCTAAAAAAAGCAGTTCAGGGAACCTGGGTAAGAGAAGCCTGCATTGCTTATCCTGTATTCGCCGAGGAGGGAGAGAAGAGGTGCAGTCTACACAACTGGCTGGAGGGGAAGAGTCAGTCTCACATGGGCCTGGGAGTGGCAGTTTCACTCCTTCCTCTGAGTCCTCTGCACATCGTGGCTGTACAGTAGGATGATTTACTCGCCTGATGATCTCCTCCACTGGGCTGTGAACCCTCACAGGGCAGAACTACCACGTTCAGCTTTTGTGTCCAGCACCTGGTAGGGTGCCCGGGGAACATCCGTGCTAGCAAGCTGGCATCATGGGACTGTGCGAAGCAATGCCAGCTAAATTTCTGTTTAACACATTAACGTTTTCAAGGCATTGAGATATTTTGCACACAAAATAATAAATGCTACTATGTATCAAATATTCCTGACCTAAGTCAGGAAAGGAGCACGGAGCTGGATTTGGGAAATAATTCTGTCCCATGAATTTGCAGGTGAAGCATAGATATGGGACAATTACTCTGTAACCCAGGCCAAGGTGATTTTTCAAAGACCCAAATTTCTGGGAAATAGCTTCATTCTCTGCCTTAGTCTCAGGGAAGAATAGTTTCACTGTTGGCTTTTGAATCAGATATGGGCTGTACCATCCTGCTTTCCCATGGACAGAAACAGCCTGCTCTCTGGCTTCATCTTCTGAAGCCTGCAATGGAGGAAGATAATAAGGAGTCTCTTTTCTGCCTCCTTACTCTCTTCCTCCATCTTTTACCTTCTCCAGCCTCATCCATACACGAATGCTTGTAACCAAGGCAGCAGCTGCCTGAGTGTCTCCAATTTCCCCAGCTTTTTGGGACCACCTTCCAGTTGACAGCGTAATAGAATGGTTGAATCTTTTTCTTGGGAAGCCTACTATTCCCCCAATATCTCCAAGAATTATGGATAGTCTTTTGTTTCTTCTCTAGCTCCGAGTCCCTACTTATGGTGAATTCTTTCCTTATCTTTCCTCCTGTGTGTACCGTCTGTTAGTGCACATCATTTCCCCTACGGGGCACAGCCCCTTCACTCTCCTCTAATTCCCAGGACAACCATACACACAAAGCCACCTGGCTGAATTTTGGGATACTGACTTTAGTGTGTACCATTGATGACATTGTTGTATCACATAACAAATGGTTTTCACAAAGTCAGGGGAAAAAAACCAGATATTGTTGGAGCTTCCCCATTTTCATTAGCTCTACCAACCACCATGTTGTTTTGGGTCTTCCAATTTCTTTCCTTCTTCATCTCTCTTTCCTCCCCTCTCCCAATTGCTTTATCCCTCCCTTGCAGATCGCCTTTGGAAACAGACTCAGGAAAAAGAAAGGGAGGAGCTGAACTGAGCCAAACCCAGTTATTGTTCTGAAATTTACCAATCATGGGGTACATTGGGGAAAAATAACTCCCAAGAGGAGGGATAAGAACCAGAGTGGAGAGAGGCCAGGAAAATTCTTCACTGGGCAACTATTCTAAACCTGTTGAAATGTGCTAGTTTGTCATTGTCTATTCTCAGCCCAGCCTGACCAGCTTTCATATCTAAACGTAAAACAGTAGCCAGAAGGAGAGCCTGTGATTTTCAGTGCTTCACTGCTCAGATAGTTTCACAGAGCAAATTCCTTCTGCACTTTAGCTGCCACTGTTCCTCGTTAGATGTTAAGTGTTACATGCCAGCCAGCAGGCAGCTCAAACCTTCACTGTTGGCTTTTGTTTTCATTTATTCATGACAGCTGTCGTTTAAAATCAACATTTATTCAGCACTTAATAATAGATCTGGGCTAGGAATGATGGAATATACAAATTTGATTAAGGCATGCTCCTGGCCCTCAAGGGAGTCATGCTCTAGCAGAAAATAAACATAAGGTTGTGTTACATCTTCTAAAGTGCTTTTGAAAAGATTATCCTACACCACCTGTGAAGTCGGGAAGGCAGATGATGACCTGACTTGGACAATGACAAAACAGAAGCTCAGAGCTGTGAAGTCACTGGGTCAGACTCTCACAGCTAAGAAATGTTAGAACCAGAACTAGGACCTGTCATTTTTGACTCCTGACCTACTCTCTTTTCTTCTGTACCATAGGCCCACATTGGGTACATCACATTACCAAAAAGAGAAAAGAGTGTTCCAAACATTATTGGATTGTTTCCACATATGCAAAAAACTTGCCAGCTCTTGGAAAGAAGAATATGTTGTGGTAGGCAGTAGCTTTCCTCTTTATCTTTTTTCTTAAAGCCAGTGTCTAAATCCATCAGCCTTAATAAACCATTTGGGGATGATTTTCAGGAGAATTGTACTCCAAGGGGTGTTTAGATTTTTCAGGTTAGCTAGGTATAAATTGTTGTTTTATGGAAGTTGTTATCCTATTCATGGGTAGATTTCTAAGCAAATATTAGTTATGAGAGCTGAATAATTGTTGACACCCCAGGGTTCAAGAAATACCTACTGAAGGTACATAATTAGGTAAATTATATGATAAAGTCTATTTTGACATAATTTACTGTTTTTTAAAGCTATTTATCCTCTCCTGGTTAAAGAAAGCACAGTGAGGAAGATGTGAACCATGAGTGTACAAAGCCTATGAAGCGGTGAAATCCTAGAAAACAGTGAGGCAGAGCAGACACTAAATCTATTTTCAACATTATCCGAATCAGATTTTCATAATGAACTGTCATTTTCTTTATGGAAGGCTTTACACATTCCAGAACTGCTGTCAGCCATATTGAAATGTATGTCTCCAGAGCCACAAAGCAGAGAAAGGAAGCAAACCTTCATGGCAATACCGAGCTGCTGAACAAACAGCTCTGGAAGACTGCCTGCTTCTGACTTGCTTCCTTATTGTTGGGTCATGTTGATTTGAGGTTTTTGAGTACTTATAAAACAAAACACAGCACATTTACCATTTTAATTGTCTCTTTTACTTTACGCGTTCATTAGCACAAATAATTGAGAGTTGGACTATTCTGAGATTTCTGTCCCTGATAGTGTCACAGTTCTTCTGTAGGACTGTATACAGATTATCCAAATATGTGTAGGCCTTTTCTTTGTTGTGGTCACAGAAAAATATAGGAAGGTTGTGTGTGAGTTAGTTTGTAGCAAAAAAGTGATGGTGATTGATGTAAATTAACCAGCCCCTACCATGGTTCCTGGCATGGATGCTTGATTATACTTACTGACTATAGATAAATACTATTGACTATTGGGCTATAGGCCTCTGATAAATGTAGAATAAATTATCATCTCACTATTGAAACCATCACTATGATATTAAACACTTGTCTGCATGTGGCTTGTGTGGTTTAAATATGTCTTGTCATATTACTCAGTGTTATTTAATAAATAATAGCATTTGAGAATAATAATAATCGTTATCATTTATTGTTTTTTAGGGGCTAGGATCTGTGCTAAGTGTTTTGTATGTGTTGCTTCATTTCATCTTCTTAGAATTCTATAAGGTAGGCATTATTATCCCCATCTTAAAAATGAGGAAATTGAGGCTCTCTTTTGGTGGAAAAGTTCGTAACATGAATATATTTAAATTTACCAGTCTAATCCTGTGTCTTCTTTAAGAAATCTTTCTCTATCTTAAGGTCTAAAATATATTCACCTAAATTTTCTCCTAAAGGTTTCAATTTCTTTTTTGACAGGTAAGACTTTAAGTCATCTGGAGTTGACTTTTACATGTGAGACCTTTGATCTTATTCCATACAGACAATTATTTTATTTCCAACTCTATTTAGTTAAGAGTTTCTCCTTTCCCTTCTGAACTCTCTTGCCAGCTCTGGCATACATCAGTGATCCATATGTGCATCCACACAATGAGATATGATACAGCAGATCAAAGCAGCCTACACGCAGTGATATGAATGAATCCATGCAATATATGATGGACTAATGAGGAGAGTGTGTCAAGAACCAAGAAATGTGATGAGCCGAATTCTGTCCATCTGAGGCTCTAGGGGAAAAAGGCCAACCCAAGGCTAAAACAAGTTAAATGATTTGCCCAGGCTCACTTGGCTGGGACAGTGGTAGAGCTTCAAAATTGTAAAACCAGTTCATCTGAGTCCAAACACCACGCTTTTCTATCAGACAGTGTGGCACGGTCCGTTTTATAACCTTCCTTGAAGAGATAACATCTATACTTCCTACTGGCAAACAGAATACCATGCCGAGTTAGAAGGTTCTAGAAGGTGCCCCCATCTTGGATCCCTGAGGTCCTCGATCCATTAGCTATCTCCTCCCTCCCCTGCGTCTCCCACCCCCATCTCTTCTAGGCTCCTTTCCACTAATGGATATGCTTGAATTTTGGATTATGGTTGCATATACTTGCATCTCTTCATCTTGATGAAAGAAGAGCAAACCCTCCTTTGAAAGCTTCTCCCTCCCCTCTCAGCACTTGGTGTATCTTGTCACAGTTCTCACTTGCTTATCCTCTTCTTACGCAGAAGCCCTGCAGGGCAGGGCCAGCTTTCTTGTTCACTGTTGTGTGTACTACCTAACATGTGAGTGGCTAATAGTAGGCTCTTAATAAATATTTGTCTAATTAATGAAAAAAGGTGGTATACTTCCATGTTTTGAATCCCCTTTTTTCAGTTTTTGCCTCATACTAGATCTTGAAAGAGTCCTGTTCTTGGGCGAGGGAATGTGAAGTTGTTCTAGATGGGGAACTGATGTAGTAAGCATTGTGGTCCTGTGAACTGCTATCACGTGTTCCAGTTCTAGTAAGCGGGTTCTTGCTTCATTCCTGGTTAAGGAGCTTCTACCTCTTAGCTCAGTGCCAATAAATAGATCCCTGCTCAATACCTCTGGCAACCCAAAGACATGGTCCTGCAATGAGCCTTGGTCTTCTTTTTGTTTGTTTTTTTTTTTTTTCAGACAGAGTCTCGCTCTGTCGCCAGGCGCCAGGCTGGAGTGTAGTGGCACAATCTCGGCTCTCATCTTTCCAGAATTAGTCTGCTCACTTTTTTCATGCAAGTGCCCGTTCTAACATGCTGCTGATCCAGCCACTGTCCAGGAGGTCCTTAGGATCATTTCGGGCAGAACCGCTGAGCCCCATATTCTTGCTGTCCATGAAGGATGTGGGGGGGTTGTGGGGTGAGTGGGAGGAGTGGGACAGGAAGTCAGAAGGATAGAAGAAAGGAGAGCTCCAGGAAACAGGTTGTGGTCACAGTCTTGCTGTAGGTCCCACACCCTGTCCAAAGAAGAGGCTCTATCATAGTGAGAGTGGGTGGCCCATGCTGAGGAGGAAGCATATGTTATTTGTCTTCTATTTCCAATACCTACCACAGAGTCTGAGATAAACAGGTAGTCAGCAGACGTTAGTGGAATGGCAGGAGCATATTCTAGCGCAGGCTGTATCCTGAACACCCTATGTGATTTTGGACTAATCAATTCACCCTGAGCCTCAATTTTCCTCTCTGTTAATATGGATCATTGTGACTCTTGTGTAATTTCAAGGGTGAAATAATTTAATGCACTTGGGAATGTGACATCAATAATTTCCAATGTTTTTTCAGCATGTTGTCCTATCAGTAGAACATTTTAAATATATGTATTACAATACAAGTATATTTATGTATTTTTAAATTAGATATTCGTTCTATTATGTATTTATATAATACGTATTTTTAAAGAATTAGGCAAAAATAAATAGAAGTTCTAATGTATTCTTCTTATAACCCAATGAATGATCTTGTGCACCCCTGGATTGCATTTATCTTACTTTGGAGATCATGACTTTAAAATCTGATATACACATAAGGGGGAAGGCAAAATATTAAGTTGTTTTTACTCACGACACTTCTGACTTTAAATGCATGGTCTTTTCCAATGCCACTGCAACTCTCAGACACCAGCTGGGTGTCCTACAACTCAGTTCGGTTCTGACATTATCTACCTAGAGTCATCATTAGATCCCACAAATTAAGGATTTAGTCCCACAAGATCATCCCCACTTTCAGATGCCAGTCACGAGTCCCAGGTTGTCACTGGTACTTCTGAACAATTGGCTATAAATTTAGGGGGTTCCCACAATACACTCCGAAGGCTCAACAATTTGCCAGAATGACTCATAGAACTCAGGAAAGCACTTTACTTAGTATTAATGGTTTATTATAAAGGATAAGATGCATGAACAGCCAAATGGAAGAGATGCCTAGGGCAAGGTATCGGGGAGGGTGCAGGCTTTTCATGCCTTCTCCAGGTGTGCCACCCTCCCAGCACCTCCTTATATTCACCAGATCCAAAGATCTCCAAACCCGCTTGTTTAGAGAATTTTTTTTTAAATGGAGGAATGATCGATTAAATCATTGGCCATTGATGATTGAATCCAACTGTATTAGTCCATTCTCATGCTGCTATAAAGGACTGTCTGAGACTGGATAATTTATAAAGGAAAGAGGCTTAATTGACTCACAGTTCTGTATGACTGGGGAGGCCTCAGGATACATACAATCATGGCAGAAGGGGAAGCAAACATGTCCTTCCTTTTATGATGGTAGAAAGAAGTGCTGAGCAAAAGGGGGAGAAGCCCCTTATAAAAACGTCAGATTTCATGAGAACTCACTCATTTATCATAAGAAGAGCAGCATGAGGGTAACTGCCCCCATGATTCAATTACTTTCCACAGGGTCACTCCCATGAGGCATAGCAATTACTAGAACAATTCAATACGATATTTGGGTGGGGACAGAGCCAAACCGTATCACCGATCTCCAGCCCTATCCCCTCTCCTAAGGTCCATGGGTAGGACTGATAGTTTCAACTCTAATTTCATGGTGGATTCCTCTGGCAACTAGCCTTCATCCTGAAGCAACTAGGGGTCCATCAAGAGTAACCTCATTAGCATAAACTCAGGTACAGTTGAAAGGGACTTGCTATGAATAACAAAAGATGTTCCTATTAACCCATCACTAGGAAATTCAGGGTTTTAGAAGCTCTGTGTCAGGATACTGGGACAAAGACCAAATACATATTTCTTATTGTGTCACAAATGTCTACGGATTGCTGCTCATATTAACATTTTAGTGGTGAAAAAGTAATGCCCATTTGTTCATTAATATTTATCTTATCAATAAAGTACATTGTCTCAAAGCTAAAAATACACACCACTCCCTCCACCCCATAGGATTCAGTAAAGTTACTTTCATATTAAATTTTAAAATGCTGATCATAAACATTTATGTTTTTCCTAAGTTGGCTCTCAACCAGAAAGGATGGCTCACCACCAGTTTAATGTCGCTAGTAACCACATGTGTTTCCTGGAAATGTAAATTCTTGTGCTTATTAAAGCAAAATTCTCCTTAGGGCACTATAAACAGATGTTGTGGAGGCATTACCCACATCAGCACAGAAAACTTCCCTCTTCTTTCTCCATCAAAGAAGTTACATTGGTGATAATCTGGGGTTCATTCATTCCTTCACTTAACAAATACTTATGAGTACCAGGCACTGGGCTAGTCCCTAGAAACAGGAAATTAAACAGGAGTGATAAAGTCTTCACTCTTGTTAAAAGAAACAACTTCAGACAAATTTAACAGAGTTTAATTGAGCAAACAGTGATTAAATCGGGAATCCCCGAACCAAAACAGGTTCAGAGACATTCTGGCACTGCCACATGGTTGAAGAACAGTTATAAACAGAAAAGGGAAAGTGTCATATAGAAAACAGAAAAGAGGTACAGAAACAGCTAAATTGGTTACAGCTTGGTGTTGCTTATTTGAACAAGATTTAAACTGTTGGCCACCTTTGATTGGCCAAAACTAGGTGATTGGTACAAGAGTAGGTTACAGCCTGTTTACACATCCAGTTGGGTTACAGGCCACTGTGTAGGGAGAAACCTTTTGTCTGAAATTAAGATATGTAAGAAGGAAGCTTTAGGTTAAACTTAATTCAATGCCTTCAGGGACTTTACACACCAAGGTGAAAGACAACAACACACAAATGAGATAATTGCAGACAGGGCTAGTCTATGGAGGAAACACTCTCAATGCTGAGACAGTGAACTGTGGGGGTGGGCATGGAACCACCTGATGGTCAAGGAAAGCTTTTCTGAAGAGGTGACATTTCAGTCTGATCTGAAGGATGGGAAGCCTTATGAGGAGTATATAAGCAGGCCTTGGGACAGTATTGGAAAGTACGAGCTGGGAAAGGGATAGCTTGGAGAGTGGTAAGCTAAAGGGAGAGGGGCACAATGCATAGCTGAAGAGGAAGATAGAGACCATCCAGGCAGGGAGGCAGGTACCATCTGATGCAGGAAGGCAGAGACCATCTAGGCAGGAAGGTAGAGATCATCTATGCAGGAAGGTACAGGCCATCCAGGCAGGGAGTCAGAAACCATATGATGCAGGAAGGCAGACGATCCACGCAGGAAAGCAGAGGCCATCCATTCAGGAAAGTAGAGACCATTCAGGCAGGAGGGTAGAGGCCATTCTTGCAGGAAGGCAGAGACCATCCAGACACAAAAGCAGAGAGCATCCAGGCAGGAAGGCAGAGATTATCCACGCAGGAAGGTAGAGATCATATTATGATTTACCTTGTTAAGTCATGGTAAGGAATTGTGATTTTTAAGTACAATAAGAGGTTATTAAAACGCAGGGAAGGACACTGTTTAGGGAATATGCTGTGAGTAATGGGTTGCAAGCCTGGAATTGGGGTGGGCGGTTTAGTTGGTATAATGGATGTGAATCACATCTCAAGTATGCAGCAGAAATGTAACTCAATCTTTTCTTCAAAAATGTAGCTTTCCCATTCTTCTGGGTAGTAGAAACTCTATCTAGAGTCCAGCTGGTATAGATTCTAGACAGTTGAAGACAAACGCAGTCACTTCAGTGTGCATCATTTTAGGGCTTCACTGTTCCTTCTCCTCTTTCCTCTGGGGCAAGTCGGGGTTCTGTGGTTTATTTCCACACCCTCAGGTGCCTGGGGAGCTGGATTCTGCTCCATGGGCAGCAAGGAAGCCCAGCGGTTTCCCTGAGGTGAAGTCTCTGTTGGATTTTTATCATATTTTCTTCCTCTTGCCAGGTTCTAGCAAATCAATGGACCTTAGATTATTGATGCTACCAACTCTACCATGAATGTAAAACTGTGTGCTAGGCAACCCTGTTGAGTTTTGTCTTTTCTCTGCACTGAGGTAGGTACAAATGCAGGTCACTGTGGGACAAACACAACAAGAAAAAAACGTCTGCAAATAATTCCAAATGTTCTCTCTCGACTTTTTTTTTTCCTGGTGAAGCTCTGAATATTTTCTTATGCTGTCTCCCAGTCAACCGTTCACTTCCCACCTCACTGTCTGGCAGCAGGGAGCTGGGGCAGAAAAATAGCAAATCTATTCTTTTTGTGGATATGTTCTTTCCATGGACGTGTTCCTCAGAGGCATCCATTGCATCAGGGAAGATTAGGACATCATAGCAGGGAATGCAAAGAGAAAGAAGCCTCTTTGTTCTGCTTTGAAGCATCAAAATAAGATCTTAAATATCAAAACAATAGCAATGTCTTGAGAGAAAAAGATGCTCTGAACCTCTATGAGCTAAGGCCCTGGACTAAACAATAGGCAGAGAAGATGTGT
Organism: Cebus imitator; assembly: GCF_001604975.1. Lineage (NCBI taxonomy): Eukaryota > Metazoa > Chordata > Mammalia > Primates > Cebidae > Cebus > Cebus imitator. The sequence continues at coordinate 448,159 of NW_016107422.1, read as the reverse complement.
CAGCACAAGCTTTCTCCACCCCTAAAGAGTGGGTAAGGATTTCCCAGGCTGCAAGGGCAGAGGCAAAGGGAAGAGTGGTGCCCAGGTGCCCTCCAGAAGGTGGGGAAGCGTTGCTTCCAGAAGAGAGTGAGGGAAGGAGCAAAGAATGAGGCCTGATTTTCTTTCAGGGGAAATAGTATTTCCCTGTGTGCACCCCTCATACCTTGAAGTACTAGGGGGTGGGGAAAGGCAGAAGTCAGATGAAAAGAAAAGGAGGTCCTCAAGTCAGAGTTAGGTTTCAGTTACAGCTGGGAGGCAGGGCAGGCATTTAGTTAAAAGGGTGAGGGCTGGGGACTTTGTTCTTCATGGAGTGTGAGTTTCAGGAAAGCCTGGGTGTCAGCGTTGTATGAGAAGATCACGTCAGCAGAAACGAAGTGCATGGTTGGTAGAGAAGATGAATAATCAGAGGGACGTAGGTCTTGGCCCGGAACCAGCATGACTGGGAGGCTTCCTGGGTTTATGTGACTCTGAGGCTTCCACCTCTAGTCAGCTGGGAAGGACCTAGGTCTCCAGAAGAGCCTGGTGACTCCTACCAGCAGCCTCCTGTGACTGAGGAGGCACGAACGAGCTTACGGGCTCTAAGACGAGAATAACTGTGATGGGCAATGCAAAGTTCTACATCCTTCAGAGCACCTTGTGCTTTGCCTGGTCCCTACAAGGTACATAGGAAATGGATAATGAGCGAACGAAAATGTGGATTTCCATTGAATTAGTTTGCTAGTGCTGCCATAACAAACTGGGTGGTTTAAACAACAGAAAGCTATTGTCTCACATTTCTGGAGGCTGGACATCTGAGGTCAAGGTGTTGGAGGATTGGTTCCTTCTGAGGGCTGTGAGGGAGACACTGTTCGCTGCCTCGCTGTTTAGCTCCTGCTAGGTGGCTGTCACTTTGCATTTGTTGACTTGTAGACACACCACCCCGATCTCTGCCTTTGTATTCAGTGCATTCTCCCTGTGTCTCCATCTTCACAAGGTCTCCTTGCAAGTTCCCCACCATATTGGATTAGGAGCCCATCCTGCTCCTGTGGGACCTCATCTCATCAAATTACATCTGCCATGACCCTGTCTCCAAGGAGGGTCATATTCTGAGGAAGTGAGGCTGAGGACTTCAGCATCTCAATTTTTGCGGGGACACAATTCAAGCTGTGACACTTGTCTCTAGCTCCTCTTTTGCTGTGTGGTCTGGGTGCCATCAGAGCTCATTTGGACTACTGATGTCACTTATGGAGTTAGTTTCACACTTCTCATGTGTAGAAATGTAGCTTTTTAAGTTTTCCTTTAGCTTTACTAGATTTCTATCTCTAGTAACTATGTTAACTGATATAGGAAGCCCAATCTAGTCATGCCCAGGTCAACTCAGTCCAATCCAGTGATTCCTCAGTCTATTTGGGTTTAAGCTTAGTCACGTTCAGGTATTTCTCACTCCCCCTCCCAACTCCTTGGTGGGACAAGACTGTTCTTTCCTTTGTAGGGACGTTACAATGCAGTGGCATGCAGGAAGTGCTTGGATTTATGGTCATTTGAGCTGACATTCATGTTCTGTGTGCTGAATGATCTTGATCATCGGCTTCTGGTGAAGAGCCCCCCGCCCCCCGCCACCAGCTTTTGCTGAAGCAGGTTGGGATCACATCTTGGGACCACGCTGCCATCCATGACTGTATCTCACACTTATGTCTGTAAGACTCCATCTAGCTCTTTCCCTGTAGCATGGGAGGATTTGGTTGCTCTCGCCACAACTGCTGGGATGTACAGGATCCTGGAAAGCTGCTCTCTGGCTAGGTGTCCTTGACTCTTCAAATGCCAATTGGTCTTCTGTGGGTTTATCTGTAGGGCTTTTCACTGTCCCAGAACCCCAGGTAGAAAGTCACCACCTGCCTCTTTTATTCTTGGGTTTCCTGAAACATACTTGAGGGTTCATGTGTCTATTTTCACAAGATGCATTGTTTATGGACTGTTATTATGTTTTTTGAGACAGGTGCTTGCTCTGTCACCAGGCTGGAGTGCAGTGGTGCAATCTCAGCTCACTGCAATCTTGGCTCACTGCAACCTCTGCCTCCTGGGTTCAAGCGATTCTTCTGCCTCAGCCTCCTGAGTAGCTGGGACCACAGGTGCGTGCCACCATGCCTGGCTATTTTTTTTGTAGAGATGGGGTTTCACTGTGTTGGTCAGGATGGTCTCGATCTCTTGATCTCGTGATCCGCCTGCCTCGGCCTCCCAAAGTGCTGGGATGACAGGCATGAGCCACTGCGCCCGGCCTGGACTGTTATTTCTTAGTCTGCCTTTAATGAACTGTAAGCCTCCTGTTCACCTTTGTGCCTAGCACAGTGTCTGACACATTAAAAATGTTTAGTAAAAGATCTGTTGAATGAATGATGCTGGAAAGCTACCTTCTGGAGAGAATATGTGCCATCTGCAGTGGATGCTGTCTTAGAAGTCACAATGCAGTGGATAAGTCATGGGCTCTGGAAGCAGAGTGGATCCTCATTCAGATGCCAGCCCTGCTGTCTGCTAGCTGCACCACCCTGGGCAAGTGACTTGAGCTCTCTAAGCCTTAGCTTTCTGATAGATGGGAAACGACTTCATAGGTTGGGATTGGGAGTAAATTAGATAATGTATATAAAGTACTTAGCATGCCTCCTGCTGCTTAAGTAAGCACACTGTAAAAGGCTGCTTTTATTATTACATTACAGTGCTTTCTTTTATTTATTTATTTATTTAATTTTGGGCTCTGGGGTACATGTGCGCATTCTGCGTCCTGCAGGATTGTTACATAGGTACATACATGCCATGGTGGTTTGCTGTCTCCATCCTCCCACGGCCTCCCACCGCATCGCCTACGTCAGGCATTTCTCCCAGTGTTATCCCTCCCCATCCTCCTCTGCCCCCGCCCACTTTGACTCTCCCCCTCTCCCCTCCAACCCCACACCTAGCCCAGTAAGTGTTGTTCTCTTCCCTATACCCAAGTGTTTTCATTGTTCGTCACCCACCTATGAGAGAAAACCTGCAGTGTTTGGTTTTCAGTCCTTGTGTCAGTTTGCTAAGAACGATAGTTTCTAGATTCATCCATGTTTCTACAAAGGACATGAACTTGTCGTTCTTTATGGCTGCATAGTATTTCATGGTGTATATGTGCCACATTTTTTTTGTCCAGGCTATCATTGTTAGGCATTTGGGTTGGTTCCAGGTCTTTGCTATCATAAACAGTGCTGCAACAAACATATGTGTGCATATGTCTTTATAACAGAGTGATTTAAAATCCTTTGGATATATACCCAGTAATGGAATTGCTGGGTCAAATGGAATTTCTATTTCTAGATCCTTGAGGAATCACCAGACTGTCTTCCACAATGGTTGAATTAATTTACACTCCCACGAACAGTGTAAAAGTGTTGCTTTTTCTCCACATCCTCTCCAGCATCTGTTGTCTCCAGATTTTTTAATGATCACCATTCTAACTGGCATGAGATAGTGTCTCAGTGTGGTTTTGATTTGCATTTCTCTAATGACCAGTGATGATGAGCATTTTTTCATATGTTTGTTAGCCGTATATATGTCTTCTTTTGAAAAGTGTCTGTTCATATCCTTTGCCCACTTTTGAATGGATTTGTCTGTTTTTTTCTTGTAAATCTGCTTTAGTTCTTTGTCGATTCTGGATGTTAGCCTTTTGTCAGATGGGTAGCCTGCAAAATTTTTTTCCCATTCTGTTGGTTGCTGGTTCACTCTAATGATTGTTTCTTTTGCTGTGCAGAAGCTCTGGAGTTTAATTAGATTCCATTTATCTATTTTGACTTTTGTTGCCGTTGCTTTTGGTGGTTTAGTCATGAAGTCCTTGACTGTGCCTATGTCCTGAATGGTTTTGCCTAGGTTTTCTTCTAGGGTTTTTATGATGTTAGTTCTTATGTTTGAATCTTTAATCCATCTGGAGTTAATTTTAGTGTAAGGTGTCAGAAAGGGGTCCAGTTTCAGCTTCCTGCCTATGGCTAGCCAGTTTTCCCAACACCATTTATTAAACAGGGAATCCTTTCCCCATTACTTGTTTTTGTCAGGTTTGTCAAAGATCAGATGTTTGTAGATGTGTGGCATTGTTTCTGAGGCCTCTGTTCTATTCCATTGGTCTATATCTCTGTTTTGGTACCAGTACCATGCTGTTTTGATTACTGTAGCCTTGTAGTATAGTTTGAAGTCAGATGGTGTGATGCCTCCAGCTTTGTTCTTTTTGCTTAGGATTGTCTTGGGTATGAAGGCTCTCTTTTGGTTCCATATGAAGTTTGAAGTGTTTTTTTTTTTCCAGTTCTGTGAAGAAGGTCAATGGTAGCTTGATGGGGATAGCACTGAATCCATAAATTACTTTGGGCAGTATGACCGTTTTCATGATATTGATTCTTCCTAACCATGAGCATGGAATGTTTTTCCATCTGTTTGTGTCCTCTGTTATTTCCTTGAGCAGTGGTTTGCAGTTTTCCTTGAAGAGATCTTTTATATCCTTTGTTAGTTGTATTCCTAGGTATTTTATTCTCTTTGTAGCAGTTGTGAATGGGAGTTTGCTCTTGATTTGGCTCTCTGTTTGTTGTTTATGTATAGGAATGCTTGTGATTCCACAGTGCTTTCTTTACCTTCTGGGAACTCTTTAGAGCTTACAGATAAAATGGTTACGTGAGCTCTAATGAGAGACCAGTGCTGCTTTTCCTTAAATCCACTCTTGGCTAGTGGTTGAGTTGGGTTGATCAAGCTGAGCTCTTGCAGACTCTGGAAAGGAGGAAGTGAGAGCAGTATGGCTGACACTTCTATGTTGGGTCGCCTGAGAGCCTGGCCATCTTGGGTTTGACACTTGTAGGTCAGCCTAAAGGATACAGATTCTGGCAGCTGCTTATGTGTTCAGATAGAGGGAGAACAAAGTTACTGTGTTTGAAAAACAAAACCACCTTTTTTATTCTAGAAGGTATCAGAAGATGGATCTGGACTTCAAATGCCAGAAGCATCAGAGATAGACTGGGAGATTCTAGACTACTTGGGAGAAAAATGATGTATTTTCTGGTAAGAGTTTCTTTTGGCATTTAGGGCATAAACAACTCTATGGTCACGTGCTTTTATCACTGTAATGAAACAGTGGAATCTCCTTCTCTTCTGTCCATTTTTCTTTTCTTTGCCAACTATGTACAGAAAGGCCCAGTTGGGGTGGGGACGTGGTGACATCAGTATTTTCTGTCTCTAGGTCGAGCAGATGCCAAATTGAAGGTTGGCTCTTATTTCCACAATTAGGTCTCACTTTGTTGGGGAAATTTTCCAACGTGCCATTCTATTCTGAGCACCACACTTTTATTTTTATGGAGGAAACTGAATGGAGTCTATCAAGTCTGAAGGGGTAGGTGAGTTGTCATGGAATACTGACCTCCTTGTTTCTAAAATGCATCAGTGGAAAATAAAATCATTCATGACTGGTACTCACACACCAAAAATCAATCTTACATTCAGAGTGGAGTTTAATGAAATAAGCAGCTAAACAGAAGGCTGAACATCAGACTCGACTCCTGCAGCAGCTTGCTGCCTTGGTTTTCTTGATTGTAAAATGGGAATCAGAATAACAATCCCAATTAAATTACTGTTAGTTATTTCAACTCCTAATAGCAATAAGTGATGGCATTTTTTCGAGTGTGATATGCCAGGTGCTGTTCTTCACAACAATCCTCAGAGGTAGGCTTTATTATTTCCATTTTACAGGTAGAAGAAACTGAAACAAAGGGAAGTTAACTAACTTGCCTAAGTTTGCATAGCCAGGAAGTGGAGGACCAGGACTTGGACTCAGGCAGTCCTACTGGGGTCAGCTTCTCCCTAATCATACTTTCATCTGGGCTCAATAATAAAAACCTGCAAAGATTGCTTGCTGGTGAGTAGTACGAAGTCACCCTCTGCTAGAAGTGAAGTGAAGTGATACAGGAAAAGTGAATTGTCCTGATAAAGGAAGCTTTACTCTCAGGGATCTAAATTTAATATCAGCCATTTGATGAAATCTTTTCATGAACATCTCTCTTTTCCTCTATTCTTAAACAGAGTGCACAAAAAGTGACATGGCCATTTATACCCTGATGTATGTAGCCTATCCTGTGAACCATGTGCCAAACCTGTTCTGATGCCTCACCGGCACCCCCTTGGCACTTCCATCTCCTACTAACCAATGTCAAAAGGGGAAAAAAACCCTCAGACAAGTTAGGTTTAGGAGAGGTTAATTGAGAAAAAAAAAACTTTGCAAATCAGGCAGCCCTCAAAACCAGAACAGGTTCTAAAAACTCTGGCCAGCAACACGATCAGGCAGTATTTATGGATAGAAAACGGAAGTGAGGTGTAGAGCTTAATTGATTACAGCTTGTGCTTGCCTTATTTGAATCAGTTGGTTGCCTGTGAATGACTGAAGCTCAGCTGCTGTAATGGGCTGAGACTCAGCTGTTTGTTACAAAAGTATATTCCTAAATTAGGTTCTCAGTTAGCTTCCACACTAAACCAGTCTGCAGTTCATTGCTCTTTATGAAGGACCCAATTGCAGAGGCAAGCTCAGGCCAAATTTAGATCAATTAACACCAAGGAGACAGGCATTGATATTGACCCATTTTTCTGATTATATAACTGAGGCACAGAGAGGTTAAGCAACTGGCTCTGGCTCACAGAGCCTGGATAGAGCCTGGACATCAATGTAAGCAGCCTGGCTTCAGGACCCTGTGCTCTTCCTGACCGACATTCTGAATTATGACATGGCGGAGTCTGTATGGCGTCATGGTGGCAATGATGACCTTTAATGTTTATTGATTCTTAATTCTATGCCAAATACTGTGCTAGAAATGCCAGAATGAGCTTGTCCAACCCACAGCCCTGGCCGCATGCAGCCCAGGATGTTTTTGAATGCAGCCCAACACAAATTTGTAAACTTTCTTAAAACATTATAAGATTTTTTTTTTGCAATTTTTTTCATTTTAGGTCATCAGCTATCATTAGCGTTAGTGTATTTTATGTGTGGCCCAAGATAATTCTTCTTCCAGTTGTAGTCCAGGGAAGCCAAAAGGTTGGACACCCTTGTGCCCGAAGCTTGATGCACTGCATCTACTCAACCCACTCCACAATTCCTTTGAATTAGATGCTGCTGTAATCCTGTTTTAGAGCTCAGGGAACAAAAGCTTAGTAGAGAAGTTATCTAGCTTGCCCGACAACACATAGCTAATAAGTGACAGAGTTAAGGTTCAAGTTCATAGGTACAGCACCAAAACTTGTGCTCTTTCAACTATGTAACTCTGCTTTTCCATATTGGCCTCAGTAAAACAGATGCTTACAGTTGCTGGTGATTCACATGAGGTTGCCCTCCCGGGGGGCTGGGCACAAACTCCTGCTCCTTTGCTGCCTTCCTTCTGCTCAGCTGCTTCTACCTTCTCAAGTTCCAAGTCTTGGTCTCTCTTGCTCAGCTGTTCCCTGGCCTGGTGGGATGCATACAGACTGAGCCGTGTTGGTCAGTATTGGTCAGTGCTGGTCAGTCCTGGTTATAACCAGTTCACCCTCAGGCTCAGTTTGTCATTCAGTAATTTTGCAAGATGACCTAAGACCCGATCTAAGACCTGGTTCCCATCCTCAACTCCGTTCTTTCATTGGGGCAGCAATTTAATGTTTTAAAAAAATCTGTTAGGAGCCATTATTAGATAGAGCAATTCACAGATGAACAGGGGGGACCCTAAGAGCAGTCACGTGCTCCTTTGCGCAGTAGCACTAGGTTTATTGTTTCTATGGGAACAGGGTCAAAGTCATGCTAATAGAGGGCTATCCCCTCTTCATATGTAATCGGACAATGTTGACTTCAGAGAAAAATCATGCAGCAGGCATAAATCTCTAAGCTTAAATTACAGTGTTCAAGAATGCAGGCTCATCTGGTCCTGGGAGCCCACCCAGGTTGGGTATGCTGTGAACACTGTCATCCTCGTTCCCACGGTCCTTAGGTGTGGTGATTCTCTGCTGCCTCTGGGCTGTATTTGACACATAGACAACTTTGGCTTTGATTCTAGTCCATCCAATTTGCCACGATGCACTATGCAGTCATTTTTCTCTGGAGTCTTCTGCTTTTCCATTGCGGCTGCCAGGACTTGGCTCATTTTTGCTTTTGTAACCCACAGAACAATTGATCTCTATTCCTTCCTTTTCTTCTTTCTTTGTCCCTTATTCTCTCCCTTTCTCTCATTCTTTTCTTCGTTCTCTCTTTCCCTTCCACTCTTTCACACAAACCTGAAGGAAAATATCTAAAAATAAGGAAATTCTAATCCCTTTACATTTTTTGTAGAAACGCTATTTATATTTACCAAATATCACTTCTCTATGGGCTTAGGCTTTTAAGACAAAAGCGAGAAATATTTCCTGGCCACTTCTGTTTTCCACTCTGCCACGTTTCCTACTGACTATAGATGTACTTTGGAGATATTGCAGATTTGGTTCCAGACTGCTGCAATAAAGCAAATACCTCAATACAGAGAGTCACATGATTTTTTTGCTTTTCCAGTGCATATAAGCTATGTTTACACTATTAAACATGCAAGAGCATTATGCTTACAAAAAGATGTACATAACTGGCTTACAAAATATTTTGTTGCTAAAAAAGTACTAACAATCATCTGCACATTCAGCAAGTCACAATCATTTTGCTGGTGAAGGGTTTTGCCTGGTTATTGATGGCTGCTAACTGATTGGGGTGGTGGCTGCTGAAGGTTGTGTGGCCATGGAAAGTCCTTAAAATAAGACAGTCAGAGGCCTGTCGTGTTGATTGACCCTCTTTCACAAAAGATTTCTCTGTAGCTTATGATGCTGTTTGATAGCATTTTACCCATATAGTAGAATTTCTTTCAAAATTGCAGTCAATCTTCTCAAATCCTGCTATTGCTTTGTCAATGACGTTTAAGGAATATTTGAAATTTTTTGTTGTCATTTCAGCAATGTTCATAGTATCTTCAGGAATAGATTTCATCTCAAGAAGTCACTTTCTTTGTTCATCCATAAAAAGTAACTCCTCATCCATTCAAGTTTATCATAAGATTGCAATTCATCTTATGGGTTTATTTCTAATTCTAGTTCTTTTGCTATTTCTACCACATACTCAGTTACTTCCTCCACTGAGGTTATGAACCCTTCTAAGTAATCCATGAGTGTTAGAATCAACTTCTTCCAAACTCCCATTAATGTTGATATTTTGACCTATTTTTCTGAATCACAAATGTTCTTTATGGGATGTAGGATGGTGAGTCCTTTTCAGAAGGTTTTCAATATTCTTTACCCAGATCCACAAGAGGAATCACTATGGCAGCTATGGCTTTACAAAATTTATTTTTTAAATAATAAAACTTGAAAGTCAAAATTACTCCTTGATCCGTGGGCTACAGAATGGTTGTCGTTGTATTGGCAGGCAAGAAAACAGCATTAATGTCCTATGCGTCTCCATCAGAACTCTTGTATGATCAGGCACATTGTCAATGAGAAGCAATATTTTGATATGAACCTTTCTATTTGGAGAAACAGGTCTCAACCATGGGCTTAAAATAGTTAGTAAACCATGCTGTAAACAGAAATGCTGTCATCCAGGCTTCGTTTTTCCATTTATAGGGCACAGGCAAAGTAGATTCAGCATAATTCTTAGGGGCCTTAGGATTTTCAGAATGGTAAATGAGTTTTGGCTTCAACTTAAAGTCATCAGTTGCATAGCCCCTAACAAGAGAGTCAGCTTGTTCTTTGAAGCTTTGAAGCCGAGCATTGACTTCACCTCTCTTACTAGGCAAGTCCTAGATGGCATCTTCTTCCAATATAAGGCTGTTTCATCTGCATGAAAGATCTGTTGTTTAGTGTAGCTACTGTCACCAATAATCTTCACTAGACCTTCTGGATAACTTTCTGCAGTTTCTACATCAGCACTTGCTGCCTCGACTTGCACTTTCATGTTGTGGAGACAGCTTCTTTTCTTAAACCTCACGAACCAGCCTCTGCTAGCTTCACACTTTTGTTGCTTCCTCACTTCTCTCAGCCTTCATAGAATTAAAGACTGTTAGGGCCTTGCTCTGGGCTAGGCTTTGGCTTAAGGCAGTGCTGTGGCTGGTTTGATCCAGACCACTTACACTTTCCCATCTCAGTAGGAAGGCTGTTTTGCCTTGTTATCATTTATGTTTTCACTGGAGTCACACTTTTAATTTCCTTCAAGAACTTTTCCCTTGGATTCGAAACTTGGCTGTTTGGCCCAAGATGCCTAGTTTTTTGCTCATCTTGGCTTTCAACATGCCTCTCTCAAGAAGCTTAATCATTTCTAACTTTTGATTTAAAGTGAGATATGTCCAGGCCTGGTACAGTGGCTCACACCTGTAATCCCAGCACTTCGGGAGGCCCAGGAGGGTGGATCGCTTGAGGTCAGGAGTTTGAGACCAGCCTGTCCAACATGATAAAACCCCTGTCTCTACCAAAAATACAAAAATTAGCTAGGTGTGGTGGTGAACACCTACGGTCCCAGCTACTTGGAAGGCTGAGGCACGAGAATCGCTTGAGCCCAGGAGGTGAAGGTTGCAGTGAGCTGAGATCACACCACTGCACTCCAGCCTGGGCAAGACAGTGAGACTCTGTCTCAAACAATAAATAAAAACAAAAATAAAATAGTGAGATATGTGCAACTCTTCCTTTTATTTGAACAATTGGAAGTCATTATAGGGTTATTAACTGGCTTAATTTCAGTATTGTTGTGTCTCAGGGAATAAGGAGAGAGAGGAGAGAGACGGGGGAATTGACAGTGGGCGGAGCAGTCAGAACACACACAACGTTTACTGATGACGTTCCCCATTTTATATGGATGCAGCCTGTAGTGCCCCAAAATAATGACAGTAGTAACATCAAAGATCACTGGTCACGGATTACCACTGTGGGAGGGGAAGAAGGTGATGGCGTCCTAGCCACTTCGTAAGATTCAGCCAAGACAGAGTTAGAAGGACCCTGGTTATCACGGGATGCCAGCAGATGTGGCGGGTATCTGTGGGCCCGCTGTGGTCAAGAGCAATTCTCATCCCTTCAGACCTCATTAGCACTGAGGTCACTGACTTATCTCACGCTCATAGGTGGGCAAATAGCCTAAAGGACAGGAGAGAGGGTGTTCCACATTTATTTGTCTGATAAGATCTATTAAATAAGCCTATGTGGCAGCCAGGAAATTTCTTTTTCATTTTCTTTTTATACAAAAATGAATGAGATAGTTCTTGCTCTTGAGAAGCTCAAAGTCCAGCCTAAGAAACCGAATTTTATGCAGAAAATTATAGTCCCTAGGGATGTGTATGTATGTGTGTATGTATACGTGTGTGTGTGTGTGTTGACTATTTTCTTACTTTTCTCATGTCTCTGCCCCAGTCTTCTCGAGAATACTGGAAATATCCTGTCCTGCCTGCCACCTCTTCCCTCCTCTTCCCTGGAGCAGTAGGAGTGACTTACCTGTTTGCTGGGAAGGGGAGAAATTAACACCTACTGCTTCATGTGGGAAAGAACAATGTGTTAAATTAAAGGTCCTCATTCTCAAATGGCCCTTTTTCTTTCTCTTTGAAAACAGCTTTCTCATAGCAGGTATGCACACATGCATTCTCCTCTGTGTGACAAGAGACTGACTCCATCACAGAGGCCTGAAGTGCTCCGGTGGCTCTAGGTGGCCAGGTAAATAAGTCAGGACAAAGACAGGGTGAGTGTATTGGGGGTGTGTGGCATATTAGGATGCTCATTTGGCTGCAGGTGCATCGCTTCTCCCTGTCCAGCTTCATCTGTTATGTAACGCAGCTGATACTGTGAGCTCCATCTTGCGGGCTCATGTGCATTTCTCAATTGATTCCAAAAGCACAGGAGAGGGGTGGCGTTTGTAGTTCCCTTAAATCCTATCACAGGGTGAGCACAATAACAGAAATATGAACAGAGAGCTTTGGGATCAAAGAGGAGGGAGTACTAGTCAAGAAAGCCTTCACAGGAAAGGTGACAATTGAGCTGGGACTTGAATGGAAGACATTAGCCAGATGTCACCCAGGAGCTTGACAGCTATCTGATTGTTCTTTCCCTACCTCAGCCTTAGCACAGCTATCTGTGGAATGGAGAGATGACAACCCCTGGAGAACATTCTCAGAGGGAAGCATGGGAGGACCGCCTTTCTGTCACACTTAACCTGCCACCTCTGATGGCCCAAGGGCCTCATGAATGGTGCATGGCAAGAAGCACAGGGCCCTGCCCCATGGCTGACCTCATATGAACATAGCATGCAAAGTGCTGGGTAGAAGAAACCCAGAAGTCAGAGACGAGGGTGGAGTGTGAGGATGATCTAGGGCTGAAAGTTTAGAAGTCAAGAAAATGCAAGAGCTTAACATGAAGGGCTTTTGAAAGAAGTTGTGGCTTAAAAGAGAAACCAAGGAGAGCAATTCAGGTGACATGGAGTCAAGACTTTTCTTGATACAGAATGCCATCATTGTCAGAAGATTTCTCCTGGGACTTGATAGTGGGTAAAGCATTAAAGGACTCAAGGAAAACCCGCTGCACAGGCAGACAACCAACTTTCGTGGAAAACCAAGGACTAGAAAATTATTATTGAAAATTTGTTTTCTTGTGGTTTATCATTCCACGTTTGAGAGCTTGCAGTTTTTCACGGTTGTAATTAGTGATAACATTTTCTAGAGGACGTTTTTCATGTCAAGCAGACAATGGCTTCAAAGATGAGGGAGGATAGGACTTCCTGGAGAGAAAAAGAAGTACCATGCTGACACAGCGAAGGGGTGAAGCTGGATTTGACAGAAGCACCCTCTTGCATCATCATCCACCTTTAAGCATCAGTAAACATGAGCTAATTTTTGAAATATACTTGCAACCCTATGATAACACACTCTTTGGGACCTCCAAGTGACTTGGCCGTGTTGGAACTTTGCTGGTTCATTCCAAGTTCACCTAATCTCTCTCCTCCAGTACATACTGGTATTAAAAATAGTCTCTATCTTTGCAGGAGAAGAGGACGATAACAATACAGTGTGATAAGTGTTGTGAAAGGGGTAAGAACAGGATGCTAGAGAAGGGGGACCTAAGCAAGCCCACAGGAAGTTCACTGAAGGCTTTCAAAGAGGCCACAATGTCTGAGAAGAGCTACAAGAGGAGTTACTGTGATTTATTCCTTGGTAGTGGCTGTGAAAGTCTTCCTTGGAGCGAATGCTTCAAATCTGCCCTTCTTTTTACGTCACTCCTACCTCTTGACTTTTGACCACCTGCCTTACGCATCTGTTTGGGACTATTAGTATTATCAGTATCAGCAGTGTCCCAGCTCCTCTGTACCCTCTTCCTTACCCCTGATTGTCCCAGCTGGCTCTCGCAATGCTTATGTGACAACTGACCATGGGTACCAGATTTGGCTCACTACTTGTTCCATTTAGGCCCCTTGTGTATTAATTAGGCTCTCCCAGACTTGAGGACCAAAGCCATGCTCCAGGATAGGGAAGCTATGTGAAGGTCACCGGAAGTAAGGGGACAGCAGATGTCTTAGCAGCTGTACAGTCAAGACTCCTGGAGATCTCTGACATGGCTCTGGAGTGATCAGCTTGGCATTTCCTTATAATAGAGGCTCTGGCTCCTGCCCGCCGTGACAGTTAGCCTGTCAGTCTCAGAGCTGTCACTGCCTCTCCTGCTGCTGCTGTTTTCCCCTGCTCCTCCTTCCTTCTGTCTCTTGAATTTGAGCATCCTCCAGGAATTGCTTCCCTAAATTCTGGGTCTAGTTGGCATTGCTTGGGTAGCAGCGTTTCTTTTCTTTTCTTTTCTTTTTTTTCTTTTCTTTTCTTTTCTTTTGTTATAGTATTTTACCAATGTCTATATTAAAGACACAGGGTAGCAGCTTTTCTTGACACAAAAATGGGAGTGTATATGCCAGGGGTACCCCATGTCTTCTTTACCCAGAAGGAGACCCAGGCATGGCAGCAACCTAGGTCTCCACCTAGGACTGTCTGGTCCTGGGGAGGAGTTTTCATTCCTGACCACACCCTTGGTGCCAGAATGTCCAAGTATTTTGATCACAGATCACAAGTTTCGCCTGTACTAGGATTTTGACAACATTCTCTACCTTGTATCCCCAGTCTTGATTCCATCCTCACTGTGACGTCATAGCTCACTGTCATTAAAATTTTATTAGGTTGATACAAAAGTAATTGTGGTTTTGCCATTACAGGTAAACCTGATACCTTCTCAAGTTATTATTCTTCGAAAACAACACAATTGTGTCTTAGGATGGACAATGAGGGCTACTGTTTTCTAGGCTTGATGATTGACCAGCCCTGCTCAGAAGCTCTCAGCCTGCCAATCCATGACTCAGCTTTGACTCCTCACATGCCCTGGCCACTTACTCACTGGGGTTTCTTTCACCTCAGCAGACTTCATCTTCTTCCTGTCACTCTACTTGTTACAGTTCTAGGTTATATTCCTTTTAAAACAAATTTGCAGTCAGGCACGGTGGCTTACGCCTCTAATCCCAGCACTTTGGGAGGCTGAGGTGGGTGGATCACGAGGTCAGGAGTTCAAGACCAGCCTGGCCAATATAGTAAAACCCCATCTCTACTAAAAATACAAAAATTAGCTGGGCACAGTGGCACATGCCTGTAATCCCAGCTACTCAGGAGGCTGAGGCAGGAGAATCGCTTGAACCTGGGGGGGCGGAGGTTGCAGTGAGCCGAGATTGCACCACTATATTCCATCATGGGTGACAAAGTGAGACTCTGTCTCAAAAGAATTTTTTTTGCATCATATCACCTTTTTACATTTTATAAATATTTCACTTTGTTTATAGAGATAGAGTTTCACTATGTTGCCCAGGCTGATCTCAAACTTCTGTATGCACATGATCCTCCTGCTTTGGCCTCCCAAAATGTTAGGATTATAAGCATGAACCACTGCACCCAGCCAGTTTTCATATTTTAATATGGGAAATAGAAAGACCCAAGCTAGGGGTCCAGCCCAGGGTCTATCCCAGGCACAGACAAAGTAGGCCAACTCCACAGAGCCCAGGTCCCCCATACAATCTTCTGTCCTGTTCCTGGAAAGCCTTCTAGGTTGCAAAGCCAGCCGTGTGGGACAGCCACACCACATGGCACTCTTTCGGAAACTCTACAGAGATGAACAAAAAAGATTCCATTTAGAGGGCACCAAGTTCATCCTCAAAAGTAACTCAGTAGAGCTACTGGATGTTGCTGAGTTTTTAAAGGCCATTCAGGGTGTATGCTAAGGCGGTTTTTGACCATCATAGGAGTCTCCAACTTTCTACTATTGGCCAGGTTCACAAGCAGCATATATTATGAACTGAAGAGGATATGGGCAGTGTTTCCCTGATTTCAGCCTTTCGTACCCTCATCTTCATCATTTTGACTTTATATCATGTGGGCTATGATTTGTATTTATTATTATTCTATTATCATCAACTTGTTTAAGACTACTGAAACAACTAAAACATAATATTCACTTTACTCTTATTCTAATAAGTAGCATCTGTGAAATATTTTTGATATATTGCTTTTTTTCCTAATTAATATTAAATTCAGAACAATTATAATAAAATATTTGCTTGTGTACCGTTAAGTCCTCTTGTATAGCTACATGGGGACACATACCACACTTGGTAAAACATAGCCATAGAAGACCTTTAAGTGACTGGAATGGAATACTTTTTATGTTAGCAGACTCCGTTCTATTCAACCAATTCACTTCCACTTAAGAGAGGACTTCCAGTGAATTCTCCTTGATGCAGCTATTCCTGATGCTTTGTCATTGTGGGAACCAAGGTCACTTTCACCAGGAACTTTAGTTCTTTACATGTGACAGTCTTCAAACTCTTTCAGTTCAACAAATATTTACTTGCTCGCTACGTGCAAGGTGCCATGCGAGGTGCTATGGATGGGGCACTCACTCATGGCCCTCCCTTTAAGCAGCCCTCTTCCCCTGTGATGTTATGAGGAAGGCATATTTCCAGAGGATGACAGGAGAGGAATGCAAGTTTCAGCTACTATGATATGATGCTGTGCCAGAAGCCCCACTGAGGAAGTATGTGGCTTAGACTGGAGGTCTAAAGGGAACCTCTCCCTCCCCTAAAACCCAAACCTTCTGACCACTCTTCAACCACATCAAAGGATAGAAAATGAAACAGAGAGCATGGGAGAGAAGAGGAGAGAGAAATATATGGCTGTACTTCCTCAGGCCCCTTTACCTCTGCCACAAGGTCTAGTCATGTCCTAGAATTTCCAGTTCAGAGTCTCCCACCACCATTCCTGCATGGGGAGCAAGAAGAAGGGATAATGGAGAAGCCTATCTGGAGAAAGAGGCATTGAGGCACATCCCTAAAAGGGGATAATGTTTCCAAATTCGAAAGCAGATTTAAAGCCCTCTTTAGGGACAGAAATGTTAGTTCTTTCTGTCATTACCTCTCTGGTCACCGTCCATTCATCTGGTATCTAAGTAGAAATTAATTCCATAAATATCCACAACAGAAAATTATTATGGTAGAGATCCCTGGAGCAATCTCCCCTGTGGCCTGGGTAGCTCTATGAAAATGCCAGTATGCAATGAGACTTCCTGGCTTTGGTCACCAGTCTGTCTTGTAGAGTAGGAAAAGTAAGTAGTCTTAGATATGAGCCTGGCTGACGCAGGATTGGAATACTGCAGCTTGATTTTGTGCCAATGCCATGATAAGCATATTACTCCATTATTGTCTCCTAGCTGTGTATGTATGTTTTGTAAGCCCATATTTGAAAGTGTCACTCAGCAACAGTCAGGAGCATACTCAGGTGGTCTCATTTGAGGAGAAGCCCAATGCCCATCTCTTGGGGTCAGCTTAAGCCAACAGAATCTGTTTTGGGTCTCAGCCACTGCTGCTCCACCTGCTGGGACTCCATGAAATGTTAAGATGGCATCACCTGCCCTTTTCTGCCATCAGTATGAGCATAACTCTGCCTAAAGTGGTAAGAAATTGTAACCCTGAACTCCTAACTTCATCTGGGGACACGTCCTTTTCCTCCCCACTGGGTCTGGGGAGAATGGGATGTAGAATGAAAGCTTAATTCATTTTTGCCTGCTCTGTGAGTCTGGCTCTTTTTGTAAACTACAATTAGATGGAAGAAAAAGAGCCCACTTTATTTCTGCCACAGGAATGAGCAAATTAGTTCTTAAGCAGATGAATGCAACATCGGCCCTGTCACCAGCTCACCAGATGTCTAAAGAGAATGGATGACTCTTTAGACAACAACAACAAACATAGCACTTCATACACTTGTGAGAGACTCAACTGGAAGCTGTCTGCAACCTAGCAATTGCTAAAGGCTACTCGAGACATCTGTCACTTGAAAGAGACCATCTAAGGGACACACTCCACATCACTTTCGCTGACTCCTCTAAGGAATGTTTGTATATTAATTTAGGAAACAGCAAGTGAATACTTTTGAGGGCCTTAAAGAGAAGCCTAGCAGGAGTTAAGACTGAATATTATGCTTTTGTAAGTCCTGAGAGTTGATGGAGCAAGGATCATTCTGCAATTGTCTTTGTATTTTTTAATGTCTATTTTTGAAAGTGTTACTGGTTATACAAGTCATGTTACATTTTCTAAAATTCATTGATAGGAAAAAAACATCTTTGACTACACTAATGTATTAATTCTCCCAACAAACCTTTACAGAGTTTTTTTTGTGTGTGTATGTACCAGGCTCTAGGCTAGATACTGAAAAATGGGTGAACAAAGGATGTTTTCTTTTGTCTGAAATAAGGTCTGTGTAGCCCAAGAGCTGCATTTGTTTTTGGTATATCCAGCAATAGCACCAAGCTAAATTTAGTGTTCAAGCACATTAACTACTACTTCCCAGGCACAACTATTTTATTTTTATTATCAATAAAAAAACTTTTCTTATTTTTCTTCTTGATAAAACTGTATCGTAAAGAGATATATTCTCATTGTAAAATTTGTATACAGTACAGAAAAGTTTGTCAGGTCTCTGTACTTTATACATCCTCTAATTGTATTCCTTAGTGACACCATTAACTGTGTGTTTTGCGTGAGTCCAGCTGTGAAACACACACATACATTCACTCTCACACACACACTTATGTTTTATGCCATTTTACACACACACACACACACACACACACACACACACCCCACACACACCCCAAGAGCAAGGAGATTGGAGTGGACCACCCCAGGTGCAGGCAATAAGGAGGTGCATTGTTAGAATTGTAAAAAATAATACAACCTTCTAAAAGTAAATATGCTTTTTATTAACACAATGGACCAGTAATTCTAAACAATGTCAGGGATAAAATACTCCTCCTTATGAGGTGAACTTCTCTCCCCAGTCCTCCTCCCCTGCTGCTAAACCTCTGAACATATACACATTTATACATAGGCAAACACATTTATATAGGCAAATGTATAAAAGTATATGTGAACAACATATATCTTTTGTAAAGTACAATTGGAATAATATGTATTATTCTTGAAATATTTTTCTATTAATTTATATTGGACTTAGAAGTACTACATCATTTCTTATATATCAAATTCTTTCTTAATGACTGTCTATTCTATCGTATGAATGTAGCATAAATTTTCTATCCAAATCTCCTATGTGTATATACATATATATATTTACTATAACCATGAAAGATAGATGAGTTTTGCTAACACAGAGTCTTTTTCTTTTAATGGGTAAGTTTACCTCATTTTTGTTTTTTAAATAACAGATGTATTTGTTACACCTAATTTTGTCACACTATTTGGTTATATTTATATTTTCCTTTTATATTGTTTCCTTACTTTTTTTGCTATTTGTTCTGTGCTTTCTTTTTCCTTGTCTTCTAATAATAATATTTGAAATTTTGATATAGTTAAACTTCTATTTTTTGTTTTATCAATCTTGGACAGTTTTTATACCACATCATAAGAGAAGAGAAAATTTATATTTCACACTTTCTTCTAGCTCCTTCCCCTCATCTTACTTTTTTATTTTTTTTATACTACAGAGATTTATAACATACCAAGCTGAGCTCTGGGAATATTTCGTGTTCAAGTACATTAACTACTTGAACTTATTACACACTCAGTGGTCACCAGCAGGTTTTTCATCCATGGCTTTCCCATTCATGACATGACTTTAAACACTTTTTACTTATCTTTGGGTTGGGTTGGCTAGATTTTGTCATCACTTGTCTTTTTTTTTAAAGGCCTCATATATGTGCCATATTATTAGAATTTAACATTATTAAAATTATTTTTCTGCTACTTTTAAACATAAGACATGTGTTTCTTGGGCCACACGTTTTCCCCCATCAGAATTCTGTAGAAATTGTTTCACCAACTTTTTGCTCTGAATGTTGCCATCGAGAAGACTGAGGTCAGGAATTTTCTCTTTTTGGGGAATGAGCTTTTAATTTTTGAATGCCTATAGGACTCTTTCTTTATTCTTAACTTCAGGGTCCCACTAAGCTAGGGTTCAAATTTGAGACTGTATTTTTCTTTTTTTTTAAATTGATTTATTATACTTTATGTTCCGGGTACTTGTGTGGATCGCGCAGGTTTGTTACATAGATCCACACGTGCCATGGTGGCTTGCTACATTCATCGCCCCATAATCTACATTAGGTATTTCTCCTTTTTCTTTGAACAAAAATTTTATGTTCTACAAATTTTAATCAGTAGGTTTTCATATTTTTCTATATTTCAGGTTTTCTTTTTTCTATCTTTGAATATTTGTCTGTTTCTCCACATTAGGAAGATGATGTACATGAAGAACCTCCTTACATTGACTATATTTTCAGTATCATCTATTCTTCTGGCTACTTCTTTTTTTTGTGGTTTCCAGAATTTGGCTTTATTTTGCAGTACAGAAATCATTTGGAGCCATTCTGTGACAGAAGTAGAGGTTCTGTAAAGTCAATACTGTATTGCAGCTTGGTCCACTGAAGAAGCTACACCTGGGATACAAAAGATGCTCTACACTTTACCTGCTTTATGTTCGCTTTCTCTCCCCTTTTCTCTCATCAGCTTTCTTAGGTTAAAATACCACATACAGGCTTTCTCCAAATGACTCCCTATGTGTGGAGTTTGGTTACAATTTTATGCCCACATAAACCAAAGTTGTGGCTATGCTGTTTGGGCCCTGCCATAACACTTGACATAACACAAAATATAAAGTCATAGGGAGAACTTCTGGATGCGTCCCAAACCATGGAATAATCAATTTAGAATCTCCTGAATGTCAAGAGGACAGATGGCACACAACCTGTATGGATCCAGCTCTTGGGCAGCAGAAACACATAACTGCAAAGGTACACTGATTAAAAGATACAAGTACTGCCTCAAGCATCAATATCCCAATGTTTGTTTAAAACTGACCCTTCACTACAGAAAAAAAGCCAGTTTGGTTGAATTGAACAGAATGTGGTCCCGCGAATTCTGAATAGTCACAACATGAAAACAAGTTAATACATAATATTAGAAAGATGAAGGGGAAGAGTGTTTACTGGCACAGCTGTCTTCATCCTCTCCATTTTGTTTACAAAAGCAGGCCGTACAATATTGATTTCATATGTGCATTATTTGCCAAATTTTAAATTTGTCCTAACATGTACTGCTGTTAGTCTTCCCCATAGATGTCATTTTTCTTGTGCTTCATTTCCTCCAAGTCAAACTATGATCATGTCATCCTCTTACAGGTGTTTTTAATGTCATCACACATTGTCTCAAAATGAGTGGTAGCATTGTATGTGCGGGAAATAAAGATCTGGCTTTCTGTTCCCAAGTCTTTCATACCAGGAGGTCACTGATGCTAACAAATTTTTGTTCAGTTGGTTCCAAGACCTCCAAGCTGGTCTGATTTCCTTCTCGGGCTCCCTGGTTGCCACAGTTGTACTAACTATGGCAAGGCACTTCTCTTGTGCCACCACATTGTGTGCAGAGGAGATCATGCAGACATAGATATCTGACTTTCAATTGGCTTGGTTCTGTGGAATAATGATCTGGTAGGGGTTGACATCATTGGTCTTCTGGCTACTTCTAATACCAGTATCTTCTCTGTAATCTCTTTTATCATCTGTTCTTTTCCATTTCATTTTGTATGAATTTCTTGAGTTATTATCTCCGTATTCCTGTTTTCAGTATTATATATTCTTCTTGTTACCTCTAGTGTGATTGATTTTTATTCCTATGTTTATATTCTTTTAAATTTCTTCTAATACTTCTTCAGTTCATTTTAAAATTCCCTTTTATTCTTTTATCCTCTAATTTTTGATTCTATGCTTTTTTTCCTTTACTTTCCCTAAAGAACCTAAGTTCTGTTTCCTTATAAATAGAGTAAAAGAATATAAAATTTCCTTACCTTTTCTGAAATGATTTTTTTTTTTGGGAATAATTTGTTTAATCTGCTTTTTTTTTGGTAGGTTTGTTTCTTACTTTTCATGTACTCTACATTTTGCATCCTCTGTGCTAATATGTGAAGAGAAGCAGCCTTTACAGGAGGATGTGATCAGGGAAAGCCATGATGTTAATCTGGGAAATGTCTTATCAGAACTCTTTTTAGATTTCTCTTTCTCTACCCTGAGGTCACATATGTCCCTAGTTTTCTGATCTTCCTAGTTGGGGAGAGCAGATTATCCAGATAGGAAGTCATTGCTGCTCTCAGTGCCACCTCAAACTTACAACTCATTGCTTAAACCTTCTTTTTCTTTTTCTTTCTTTCTTTTTTTTTTTTTTTTTTTTTTTTTTTTTTTTTTTTTATTATACTTTAAGTTCTGGGGTACATGTGCAGAACGTGCAGCATTGTTACATAGGTATACACATGCCATGGTGGTTTGCTGCATCCATCCCCAAGTCATCTACATTAGGTATTTCCCCTAATGTTATCCCTCCCCAATCCCCCCATCCTCTGCTATCCCTCCCTTGCCACCCCCCGCAAAACAGGCCCTGATATGTGATGTTCCCCTCCCTGTGTCCATGTATTCTCATTGTTCAACACCCACTTATGAGCAAGAACATGCAGTGTTTGGTTTTCTGTTCTTGTGTCAGTTTGCTGAGAATGATGGTTTCCAGCTTCATCCATGTACCTGCAAAGGACATGAACTCATTCTTTTTTTTTATGGCTGTATAGTATTCCATGGTGTATATGTGCCACATTTTCTTTATCCAGTCTATCATTGATGGGCATTTGGGTTAGTTCCAAGTCTTTGCTATTATAAACAGTGCTGCAGTGAACATATGTGTGCATATGTCTTTATAATACAATGATATATAATTCTTTGGGTATATACCTAGTAATGGGATTGCTGGGTCAAATGGTATTTCTAGTTCTAGATCCTTGAGGAATCACCACACTGTTTTCCACAATGGTTGGACTAATTTACACTCTCACCAATAGTGTAAAAGTGTTCCTAATTCTCCACATCGTCTTGAGCATCTGTTGTCTCCTGATTTTTTAATGACTGTCATTCTAACTTGTGTGACATGGTATCTCAATGTGGTTTTGATTTGCATTTCTCTAATAACCAGTGGTGATGAGCTTTTTTTCATGTTTGTTGGCTGCATAAATGTCTTCTTTTGAAAAGTGTCTGTTCATATCCTTCACCCACTTTTTGATTGAGTTGTTTGTTTTTTCTTGTAAATTTTTTTAAGTTCTTTGTAGATTCTGGATATTAGTGCTTTGTTAGATGGGTAGATTGCAAAAAAATTTTCCCATTCTGTGGTTGCTGGTTCACTCTAATGATTGTTTCTTTTGCTATGCAGAAGCTCTGGAGTTTAATTAAATCCCATTTGTCTATTTTGGCTTTTGTTACCATTGCTTTTTGTTTTAGTCATGAAGTCCTTGCCTATGCCTATATCCTGAATGGTTTTGCCTACGTTTTCTTCCAGGGTTTTTATGGTGTTAGGTCTTATGTTTAAGTCTTTAATCCATCTGGAGTTAGTTTTTGTATAAGGTGTAAGGAAGGGGTCCAGTTTCAGCTTTCCGCATATGGCTAGCCAGTTTTCCCAACACCATTTATTCAATAGAGAATCCTTTCCCCATTGCTTGTTTTTGTCAGGTTTGTCAAAGGTAAGATGGTTGTAGATGTGTGGTATTACTTCCGAGACCTCTGTTCTATTCCATTGGTCTATATCTCTGTTTTGGTACCAGTACCATGCTGTTTTGATTACTGTAGCCTTGTAGTATAGTTTGAAGTCAGGTAGTTTGATGCCTCCAGCTTTGTTTGTTTGTTTTTTGCTTAGGATTGTCTTGGTGATGCGGGCTCCTTTTTGGTTCCATATGAAGTTTAAGGTGTTTTTTTCCAGTTCTATGAAGAAGGTCAATGGTAGCTTGATGGGGATAGCATTGAATCTATAAATTACTTTGGGCAGTATGGACATTTTCACAATATTGATTCTTCCTAACCATAAGCATGGAATGTTTTCACATCTGTTTGTGTGCTCTCTTATTTCCTTGAGCAGTGGTTTGTAGTTCTCCTTGAAGAGGTCCTTCACATCCCTTGTTAGTTGTATTCCTAGATATTTTATTCTGTTTGTAGCAATTGTGAATGGGAGTTCTCTCTTGATTTGGCTCTCTGTTTGTCTGCTATTGGTGTATAGCAATGCTTGTGGGTTTTGCACATTGGTTTTATATTGTGAGACTTTGCTGAAGCTGCTTGTCAGCTTAAGGAGATTTTGGGTCGAGACAATGAGGTCTTCTTAATATACAATCATGTTGTCTGCAAATAGAGACAATTTGACTTCCTTTTTTCCTAATTGAATACGCTTTATTTCTTTTACTTGCCTGATTGCTCTAGCCAGAACTTCCAATACTATATTGAATAGGGGTGGTGAGAGAGGGCACCCTTGTCTTGTGCCAGTTTTCAAAGGGGATGCTTCTAGTTTTTGCCCATTCAGTATGATACTGGCTGTGGCTTTGTCATAAATACCTTTTATTATTTTGAGATACATTCCATCGCTACCTAGTTTATTGAGAGTTTTTAGCATAAAGGGCTGTTGAATTTTGTCAAAGACCCTCTCTGCATCTATTGAGATAATCATGTAGTTTTTGTCTTTGGTTCTGTTTGTGTAATGGATTATGTTTATAGATTTGCATGTGTTAAACCAGCCTTACATCCCAGGGATGAGGCTAACTTGATCATGATGGATAAGCTTTTTGGTGTGCTGTTGGATTCTGTTTGCCAGTATTTTATTGAAGATTTTCACATCAATGCTCATCATGGATATTGGCCTGAAATTTTCTTTTTTAGTGTGTCTCTGCCCTGTTTTGGTATCAGGATGATGTTGGTCTCATAAAATGAGTTAGGGAAGATTCCCTCTTTTTGTATGGTTTGGAATGGTTTCAGAAGGAATGGTACCAGCTCCTCTTTTTACCTCTGGTAGAATTTGACCGTGAACCCATCTGGTCCAGAACTTTTTTGGTTGGTAGGCTATTAATTGCTGCCTCAACCTCAGACCTTGCTATTTGTCTATTCAGGGATTCAAATTCTTCCTGGTTTAGTCTTGGGAGGGTGTAAGTGTTCAGGAATTTATCAATTTCTTCTAGATTTACTGGTTTATGTTCACTGAGGTGTTTGAAATCTCTGATGGTAGTTTGTATTTCTGTGGAATCAGTGGTGATATCCCCTTTATCCTTTTTTATTTCAACTATTAGATTCTTCTCTCTTTTCTTTTTTATTAGTCTGTCTAGCAGTCTATCTATTTTGTTGATCTTTTCAAAAAACCAACTCATGGATTTATTGATTTTTTGAAGGGGTTTTTTGTGTCTGTATATCTGTCTACTTCAGTTCTGCTCTGATCTTAGTTATTTCTTGTTTTCTGGTAGCTTTTGAATTTGTTTGATCTTGCTCCTCTAGTTCTTGTAATTGTGATATTAGGATGTCAAATTTAGATCTTTCCTTGCTTCTCATGTGAGCATTTAGTGCTATAAATTTCCCTCTAGACACTGCTTTAAATGTGTCCCAGAGTTTCTGGTATGTGGTGTCTTTGTTCTCATTGGTTCAAAGACCATCTTTATTTCTGCCTTCATTTAATTGTTTATCCAGTAGTCTTTCAGGAGCAGGTTGTTCAGTTTCCATGTAGTTGTGCGGTTTTGAGTAAGTTTCTTAATTCTGAGTTCTAATTTGGTTGTACTATGGTCTGAGGGACTGGTTGTTATGATTTCTGTTCTTTTCCATTTGCTGAGGAGTGATTTACTTCCAATTATGTGGTCAATTTTAGAATAACTGCAATGTGGTGCTGAGAAGAATGTATATTCTGTGGATTTGGGGTGGAGAGTTCTGTATATGTCTATTAGGTTTGCTTGGTCCAGATCTGAGTTCAAGTCCTGGATATCCTTGTAAATTTTCTGTCTCAATGATCTGTCTAATACTGACAGTGGAGTGTTTAAGTCTCCCATTATTATTGTATGGGAGCCTAAGTCTTTTTGTAGGTCATTAAGAACTTGCTTTATGTATCTGGGTGCCCCTGTATTGGGTGCATATATATTTAGGATCGTTAGCTCTTCTTGTTGCATTGATCCCTTTACCATTATGTAATGCCCTTCTTTGTCTCTTTTGATCTTTGTAGGTTTAAAGTCTGTTTTATCAGAGACTAGGATTGCAACCCCTGCTTTTTATTGCTCTCCATTTGCTTGGTAAATCTTCCTCCATCCCTTTATTTTGAGCCTATGTGTGTCTTTGCACTTGAGATGGGTCTCTTGAATACAGCACACTGATAGGTCTTGACTCTTTGTCCAATTTGCCAGTCTGTGTCTTTTGATTGGGGCATTTAGCCCATTTACATTTAAGGTTAATATTGTTATGTGTGAATTTGATCCTGCCATTTTGATGCTAGTGCATTGTTTTGCCCGTTAGTTGATGCAGTTTCTTCATTGCGTTGATGGTCTTTACAATTTGGTATGTTTTTGCAGTGGTTGGTACTGGTGGTTCTTTTCCATGTTTAGTGCTTCCTTCAGGAGTTCTTTTAAGGCAGGCCTGGTGGTGATGAAATCTCTCAGCAATTGCTTGTCTATAAAGGATTTTATCTCTCCTTCACTTATAAAGCTTAGTTTGGCTGGATATGAAATTCCGGGTTGAAAATTCTTTTCTTTAAGGATGTTGAATATTGGCCCCCACTCTCTTCTGGCTTGTAGGGTTTCTGCTGAGAGATCTTCTGTGAATCTGATGGGTTTCCATTTGTGGGTAATCTGACCTTTCTCTCTGGCTGCCCTCAGCATTTTTTTCTTCATTTCAACCTTGGTGAATAGGACAATTATGTGCCTTGGGGTTGCTCTTTTTGAGGAATGTCTTTGTGGTGTTCTCTGTATTTCCTGTATTTGAATGTTGGCCTGCCTTACTAGATTGAGAAAGTTCTCCGGGATAATATCCTGAAGAGTGTTTACCAACTTGGTTTCATTCTCTCCCCATCACATTCAGGCATACTGATCAAATGTAGATTTGGTCTTTTCACATAATCTGATATTTCTTGGAGGCTTTGTTCATTTCTTTTCACTCTTTTCCCTCTAATCTTGCCTGTTCATTTTATTCCATTGAGTTGATCTTCAATCTTTGATTGATTTTGCTATTGAAACTTGTGTATGCTTTGTGAAGTTCTCTGCTGTGTTTTTCAGCTCCATCTAGTCATTTATGTTATTCTCTACCCTGGTTATGCTAGTTAGCATTTCATCTAACCTTTTTTCAAGGTTCTTAGTTGCTTTGCATTGGGTTAGAACATGCTCCTTTAGCTTGGAGAAGTTATTTACCCACCTTCTGAAGCCTGCTTCTGTGCATTTGTTAAACTCATTCTCCATCCAGTTTTGTTCCTTTGCTGGTGTGGAGTTGTGACCCCTTGGAGGAGAAGGGGCATTCTGGTTTTTGGTGTTTTCAGCCTTTTCGTGCTGGTTTATTCCCATCTTTGTGGATTTATCTACCTTTGGTCTTTGAAGTTAGTGACTTTTGGATGGTGTCTCTGAGTGGACATCATTTCTGTTGATGTTGAAGCTATTTCTTTCTGTTTTTTAGTTTTCCTTCTAATAGCCAGGACCCTCTGCTGCAGGACTGCTGGAGGTCTACTCCAGACCCTACTTGCCTGGGAATCACCCGTGGGGGCTGCAGAACAGTAAGAGTTGCTCCCTGCTCCTTCCTCTGATAGCTTTGTCCCAAAAGGGTACCTGCCAGATGTCAGCCAGAGCTCTCCTGTATGAGGTGTCTCTTAGGATGTACAGGAGTCAGGGAGCCCCTTGAAGAGGTAGTTTGTGCCTTATCAGAGCTCAAGTGCTGTGCTGGAAGCTTTACTCCTCCCTTCAGAGCTGCTGGGCAGAGATATTTAAGTCTGCTGAAGTGGAACTCATAGCCGCTCCTTTTCCCAGGTGATCTGTCCCTGGAAGATGGGGCTTTATTTATAAGCCTCTGATGGCAGCTGCCTTTTTTCAGAGATGCAGTGCCCAGCAAGGAGGGAGTCTAGTCATAGTCTGCCTGTATAGGCCTTGCCAAGCTGCCACGGGCTCTGCCTAGCTGCTGTGTAAACTTCCCTGGGAGAGTTTACACAGGCAAGGTTAGAACTGCCTCAGTAATGGCAGATGCCCCTCCCCACACCGAGCTTGATTGTTTGTGGTAGAGCTCTGTCTACTGTGCTGGCTGCGAGAATTTCAAGCCAGTGGGTCTCAGCTTGCTGGTCTTTGTGGGAGTGGGACCCGCTGAGCCAGATCACTTGGCTCCCTGCCTTCACCCTCTTTATTTTCAGGGGAATGGGTGGTTTTGTCTTGCTGGTGTTCCAGGAGCCAGCTAAAACAGCCGCCCAGTTTTGTGCTGGAAACCCCGGGGGCTGGGTTTATAGGCACCAGTGAGAATCTCCTAGTCTGTGGGTTGTAAAGACAGTGAGAAAAGCGCAGTATCTGAGCCAGAGTGCTGGAGTGCCCAGAAAAGTCCCTAATGGCTTCCCTTGGCTGGGAGAGGGGAGTTCTCTGGCCCCTTGAACTTCCTGGGTGATGCAATGCACTGCTCTGCTTTGGTTTGCCCTCCTGGGTCTACACCCACTCTCTAATCAGTCCTATTGAGATGAACCTGGTGCCTTAGTTGGAAATGCAGAGATCACTTGCCTTCTGTGTCGTTCTCGCTGGGAAATGTGCTCTGGAGCTGTTCCTATTCAGCCATCTTGGCAAAAGTCCACTTAAACCTTCTTTATAATAAAAATTCAAAAGTACCAAATGACATAAGTTGAAAAACAAGTCTACACCTACACTTAACCCCTTCCCCTGAGGTAACCACTCTTGCTTTTTGCGTGTATTTGTTTTGTGTATATCCTGGACAAAGATTCTATGCATGTATAACGCTATTGTTCAAATAGTAGCACTGTGTGTGTATGGTTGAGTTTTCTCACTTAACAATATATGCTAGCAATTGTTCCATATTAGCGTATGTGGCATCTATCCAGTCTTGTTAATGCCACATGGTGTTCTTTTGGACTCACAGTCAGGGCTTACTGTGCAAGTTCAGGCATTCTTGGCCAGCACAGGGTTTACAAATGATGAGGAGGAAATATCTTCATTTGTTTTAATTTCTTCCATGTATACTTCCACCTCATGAGTGGCTGACATTTCCAGGACCCCCTGGAGGCCTAGTAAGGGC
Organism: Cebus imitator; assembly: GCF_001604975.1. Taxonomy (NCBI): domain Eukaryota; kingdom Metazoa; phylum Chordata; class Mammalia; order Primates; family Cebidae; genus Cebus; species Cebus imitator. The sequence goes on along the minus strand of NW_016107422.1, from coordinate 419,482 downwards.
CAAGGGACAGAGTCAGCAGTCCTCTTGTTTGCAGAAGATAAAAGGACAACCAGTAATCCCTGCTTATAACTATGCTTGGCCAAGCCTAAAATACTAAAGTAGGAGAAACTTGACTGTGATAGCTTGATGAAACCAGTATTAAATGGGAAAGAAGATTATGTAAGTAAATACAGTACTCTAAGATCTTTGTTTTCTCTCTAGTTCCCCTTCCTACAAGAGGGGATGAAAACCTCTTGATACCAAAATGTGTTTTGTTTTAGCATGTCAGAAACTTGGCTTATACAGCTGGCTTCACTCTGTACCTAAAATGCTTTTCAAGAAAACAATACAATTATATCTGAGATTGGGACAAAAAATCAAGTTAACAATATTAGATGAATTAAACAGATTTACGAAGGGCTGAGATAAGCCATCTGAAGTTTTAACCTCTACAGGAGATATTTGATTTTATTTTTTGAGACGGACTTTCACTCTGTTACTCAGGTTGGAGTACAGTGGCATGATCTCAGCTCATTCAGCGACTTCCAGCTCCTGGGTTCAAGTGATTCTATTGCCTCAGCCTCCTGAATAGCTGGGATTGCAGGTGCGTGCCACCATGCCTAGCTTTTTATTTATTTTATTTTTAATAGAGACAGGGTTTTACCATGTTGGCTAGGCTGGTCTTGAACTCCTGACCTCAGGTGATCTGCCCACCTCTGCCATCCGAAGTGCTGGGATTACAGGCATGAGTCACCACGCCCAGCGGGAGAGATTCTTAAAACAAATCTTGGGTCTGATTTCCCGACTTACATCCATTCATGAGGATAGACAGACATTTCTCCAGGGGGCTATTTAGAATGCCTTTCCTGGTTAGGCAGAACGCTTCCCTGTGGTGCTTTCGGTTGCAGTAGAATTCAGTGTATTGTCTCCACACAAACCTTTCTACATAGCCGTTGTAACTGTTGTTAATCTGTTGGTTGTTGTGAGAATGGAAATGTGGTTGAACACTCTTATTTAAAAGGATCTTTTGGCTGCGCAGGGTGGCTCATGCCTGTAATCCCAGCACTTTGGGAGGCTGAGGCTGGTGGATCACTTGAGATCAGAAATTTGAGACCAGCCTGGCCAACCTGGTAAAATGTCCCTACTAAAATACAAAAATTAGCTGGGCATGGTGGCAGGTGCCTGTAATCCCAGCTACTTGGGAGGCTGAGGCAGGAGAATTGCTTGAGCGCAGGAGGCAGAGGTTGCAGTGAGCCGAGATCGCGCCGCTGCACTCCAGCCTGGGTGGGAGAGCGAGACTCTATCTCAAAAAATAAAAATGAAAATAAAAAATAAATAAGATAGTATCTTTTATTACATGTATAATATGTGCTTATTATATTCCTGGCATTGTGCTAAGCATTTTATATGCATTATCTCATTTAACTTTTACAAACAACATGATTAAATAGAGTCAGACACCTGGGATTAAGTTTTGACTGTGCCAGCACTAATTCTTGGCAAGATTGTTCAACTACTCTGGCTTTGTTTTCTCCTGTATAAGGTGGGGCTAGTGATAGCAGTCACCTGGACAGTTGGGAAAATTAAATGAGGTAATGCATGAAAAGCTCCCAGCAGAGTGCCTGGCACCTAGTCAGAACTCATAAAATGTCTTTGTATATTTGTATTATTACTTTTATTACTCCCATTTTATAAATGAAAAAATTGGGGCCCATGAAAAGGGTGTGTCCTTTGCCATGTCACCCAGCCAATAAAATGGAGCTAGGACCCAGACGCTGGTCTGGGTCATGGTAGATACTGACTTTTACAGATGATACTTCCTGGCCTTTTCCACATATCCAACATCGCCTCTCTGGGGCTCCAAACTTTTTGGGTGCCTTAACAAGACAAAATGCATTTGAATCTCCTCATACAATAAATGCATTCTCGAAGACTGTATTCATGTTGAATCCTGTTTTTCCTTGGCTTTCATTATATGAATAATTTTATGATTGTGCCTTTCTTTCTTGCTCAGTATTTTCAATCAAAGATTCGTCAACACATTTGAATCCTCCTTTACTCTCTGGAATCTTAATTAATCTTTCAGAGTATTTATCCATTTACTGCAGAACTGTGCCTTAGCTAGAGTTACTCATAGGAGGAGCTCAGGAGCCGTTTATTGAATGTGACTAAGCGTCTCACTAACATGTGTCCCTCCACCAATTAGTTATTGCATTTCTAAAATGTTTTGCTTAGAGCAAAAGATTGCTTTATGTAAAACCAAGCAGGTATTTACATGAGAGAGTTGTTTTTGTTTTGATTTTTTTGAAGTATGCAACTAATTATATCTGGAGACATGAAGACAGCTTTTGTTATTTCAGTATCCTTTTTAGAAGATAACTCTCAAACTAAATGAAAGTATAGCAGATTCTCATTATTCCTGGGAGTTATGTCCTATAAAGTCACTATATACACTGAATTAGTGAGTACTAAACAAGGGGAAATACAGGGTTAAATTCCTGAGAGTGTCTAGTCATAACATTTTTGTCAATCAGTCAGTACGTAATTTTGTTTTAGGTGTGTGTCTGCTTAAAGATATCTTATTTAATATATAGTTGATTCATTAACATTGAACTCATGGCCAATGGCACTAACTCATGCCTGAAGGAAGCTTATCAAACACTGTATTTTCTCCTTAAGGTACATCACAGGCTTGCTGCACCCAGGAAAAACAGCACTACATTTGGGAACCATTTTAAACAGAGTAATCACCAACACAAAGCACAAAAATGCAAAAAGAAAATGTTTTTTTTTTTTTTTCCCCAGGATGGCAGATAGGAGGCAGTGCCAGCATGCCTCTCCCACTTTGAAGGAGAGAACAGTGTGTGGAGACTCACACTGTGAACTTTTGTTCCAAGAACCACCGTAGGAACTTACCAAGAAAACCAAAATAATTCACAGATCTTTTGAAAGAAGTGGCAAACTCCATGAGACAGCTAAAGAACTGTGAGTTCCCAGAGTAGGAGAGGGGGATAGCACACACACAGCATGGAATACTATGCAGCCATAAAACAGAATGAAATAATGGCTTTTGCAGCATCTTGAATGGAGTTGGAGGCCATTATTCTGAAGTAACTCAGAAATAGAAAACCAAATATATGTTCTCACCTATAAGTGAGAGCTAAGGTATAAGGATGCAAAGGCATCAAAATTATATAATGAACTTTGGGGACTTTGGGGAAGGGTCAGGGGGTTGAGGGATAAAAGACCACATATTGGGTACAATGTACACTGCTCGGATAACGGTTACACTAAAATCTCGAAATCACCACTAAAGAACTTACTAATGTAACCAAAAACCACCTGTTTCTCCAAAAACGATTAAAACAAAATTTAAAAATTATAAAAAATGCAAAAAATGTGGTACCAAACATACTACAAAAAGAACACTGGTCTACAGTGTGAAAAGAAAAGACAATCTTGAGACCCCAAACTCATTTTGCCAAAGAGAAAAGTTAGGCTCGGAAAATGAGTCGCGCAAAAAGACCGCCTTTTGTTGTTTCTGAACAGACGGCTGTAAGACAGAAGGCTACAGATTTCCCTGGATAGCCTCTCTTACTCTGACAATGTAAATTAACAGCTCATCTTCATAGGTACGGGACAAAGACAAGACTAGAAATTGTCCCTCTGCCTACCCAGGGGACAAATGCATATGTGACTTCTTCCACTACTCTGTTTATTTTATGTTAAATGACATTCACGAGAATGTGAACACTTATCTCACTACATGCCCTTCCTCTTTTTTTTTTTTATTTTCTCTTTCCTCTCCTGCCCATTTTTCCCCTTTACATATTGAAGCCCTCAAACCCCTCTTTGGAAAAAGTGGGGGCCTCAGATCCTAATGTGACTTGTGTCTCTTTTTCCTGGGTGCATCCTCAACCTTGGCAAAATGAACCCTTAAATTGATTGAGACCTATCTCAGACAGTTTTTTGGTTTACAGTAGTGGGAGAGTTGAGACAGGAAGGCCTTGTGGACCTCAGCTGGGGAGCTGTGCACTGAATAGCTCAAGTTTTTCACTGTTCTGAAGATGCCCACAAGTGACTGTGAAAGCTCCCAATCTTGATTCTGGGGTCACAGGCAGATTTTAGCAAGTAGGCGCATTTGCAAATCTGGAATCCATAAATGATAAAGATCAACTGTATTTTGCTTTTGAAATATCCCTTTTTGCCCAGCTTTAAGTTTTAACTTGTGGACTTTGGTAGATTGATCTCACCAGTGGCCTTCATATTGATCTCCCAGTGTCAGGCTCTCCACCCTGCAACTCTTGGTTCCCTCCCACTTTGATTCCAGGCTTGGATAATAAACCCGGTACAAGCAGAAGCTTGGAAAGCACATGTGCATTTTCTCTTTCTCTCTTGGACCTCAGCCATCACCACAGGAACCTGCTGGGCTCACCTGAAACAACGGTAAGGGAGACAAATGGAGAGCAGAGTTGTCCCATACGAGACCGTTCTTGACCAGATAACCCTGAATAGCCCACCGGCTGCCCACAGAAGAGTGAGTGAGCCCAGCTGAGATCACCCAAGCCCTGTTCTGGATCCAGAGACCATGAGAAATAATCAGTTATTTTTGGTTTAAGTCACTATGTCTTGGATGGTTTGTTGTACATCGGTAAAGAACTGATCTGAGACTTGAGCATCTCTAATTTCAATTTAGGGACGTTAGCACTCAAGATCTTCTGCAAGAGCACCAGGCAGCTATTGATGCTACAGCTACAAATCAATGTGTCTGTCTTTTCATCACATGGAAGGTGGAAAAGGAGCTCAATCATCTCAACATAGACCAGGGCTGGGATAGAACTGATAATATGGTTTTTCATATCTAGTTTCCCAGGCCTTGATAAGTAGGTATTTTCTTTTTTGAGATATAGTGTTGTTCTGTCAGCCACACTGAAGGGCAGTGGCATGATCTTGGCTCACTGCAACCCTCGGCTCACTGCAATCTCTGCCTGCCATGTTCAAGCAATTCTACTATCTCAGCCTCCTGAGTAGCTGGGACTACAGGTGCGTGCCACCACACCCAGCTAATTTTTGTAGTTTTAGTAGAGATGGGGTTTTACCATATTGGTCAGCCTGGTCTCCAACTCCTGACCTCAGGTGATTGACCCACCTTGGCCTCCCAAAGTGCTGGGATTACGGGTGTGAACCACTGTGCCTTGCTGTTGCTCATTCTTTTAATTGAGCTTTAGTCTGATTTAAACACAACATGTTATTTTTTAAAAATCCCACTGATAATGGTAGTTATTTTATTTATTTTGCACTGAAAGAAAAAAATCAGGCAGGAAAAACGAGGGGTAGAGGCGGAAAGAAGGGAGGGAAATAATTTCTCATGTTCCAGCCTCAGAACATGAAGGGAAATTCACAAGGGGTACAATACATCAATAACTACAGCATATTTCTCTAGAAAAGCTGCTGGCCCCAAGGCATAATAAAAGTTACACTTAAGAAGACCATAAACCTTTTAAAAGTCACATTTTGAATCAAAATAATTTTCTTATAAAATATTAATTCTCAAAATGAGTTGTAAAATATGAACACAGAATGGCTTAGGCTATTTTTATTTCTGGCAATGTAATTCTCAGAGTCAATGAGTGAAAATGTGAGTCTGAAATTCACTCAGATTCAATTCAACCTTGGAGTGCACAGTTAGTGAGCAGCAGCAGGCTCTGTGCTAGGCACTGTAGGTCTCACCCATCCAGGCTGTCAGAGAAACCTCAAAATACAGCTGGAACTCAAAACGCAATTTCAAGGAAACTCATCAATCTTTGGTAGCTCTGAACTTATTTTCTGGACAGTGAATTTTAAATATGAAAAAGTGGATATGAACTAAAGACACAAACTAGAGGTAATTATTTAAAAACAGAAAAAACCCAAACTCACTTATTAAAGAACAGCTCTTGGTGAAATTGAAAATTCTTTAATTAACTGAAAACAACCTTATGAAAATTTATGCAAATATGATACTTTTCGGTTAATGCCACAAGGATCAGTTCCCTGGCTTATGAATTTTACTATTGCGGTTTTGGGTACAACAAAATTTTTGTATGACGATGCATTCCTGTAACAATATGGGCCCCTGAAGTCAGACTCTCTGGGCTCAGATCTTAACTTTACCATTTACAAAATCTAGATTTTAGGTACATTTCTTAACTGCTCTGGGCCTCAATTTCTTAATCTATTAAATGGAGATATTAATATCACCTGCTTCATATCTTTGCAATGTGCATCAAATGAGTTGATATATGTAAGTGTTCCTTCTCTGTCAACTATGAATAAGTATACATTCGCTACAACCAAGAACAAGGCCTTTCTTTGATGCTTCCCAAATCCATTCTCTGACCATCCCTAGTGTTGGTTCCAGTTTCATCCATGTTAATGCCTTCCTCTTCTTTCCCCAAGAATAAATGAATTTCAGGTATTGCTGTGAGAATCCCACTGGGTACACTACCCTTCCTATAACGTGAAATTTAACGCTAGTCCTTCCAGATTTGGCTGACTACACCAAATCAGCTTCTTGGAGTGGGAGACTACAGAAAATGGGGACCAAGGATCTTAAGACTGTTCAGAGAACCTGTTCCCAGGCTGCTGCTGAACCCCATAATGCCTCTCTCCTGTCCTCCCAAACCTTTCCTATCTCTTCCCGCCTCAACTTCCCTGCTTATCTGACAACGTAGAAATCCCCCCGGTTGCTGGATCTGTGAAATCCCTGCCCAGGGATGGGCCCTATTGATGACAGTCTCTAAGAATATTTAGAGTATTATTTGTTTACATCTTTGCTGGATTTCCATGTGCTGTATTTGAAAGTAACTGAACTTTAATTCTTTACAAATTCATTCATTCATATTTTTTCTACATTGAAATAATCTGCTTACTTACGGCCCCAAATTTCCAGGGGTTTTCCGCCCGGCCCTAGGAAATCTTGTGCATCTGGTGGACTCTGAGGCCAAAATGTACCTGAGTAAACTGAATGTATATCCTTGTTCTCCTCCTAACACTTTTTCAAATCTATTTGAGTGCAATTTCAGTCCAGAGCCTCTGGCAACTCCCTATGGTAGTCGCTGGGCCAGCCTCCTGATTGACTGTCAATAGATTAGTTCTCATCTTGCCTTATTTAACTCATATGTTCTCTTGAGTTCCTGTTACACAAACAACATAAAGTGAGGAGGTCACGAGGGGTAAGAAGTAATTTAGAGTTGTAGGTTGAGGTATTATTTGGAAAGGCCTGACTTCAGCTGACCCAGCCTCCGGCCATAATTCCACGTCACCGTCTGCACTGACTGTCATCAATCTTTCCTCTTCCAATTAGCCCCTTTCCCTAAAGAACAGTGACTCACCCACAGTTACACGGCATCCAGTACCAAAGCTAATTAGAAGTTAGGTCTCCAAGCAGTTCCTTTCCTTCCTTAGCAAAAATTCCTCCTGTTTGCAGAAACTGGGGTTAAAACAAAGCAAAACAAAAAATGCTGTGGTAGAGGATAATGACGCCCCTTTGTGAGATGGAATCTGCATTTGCATGTCAGTATGTTTGTTTGGGATTAATAAAAAAAAAAAAAAGAAGACTGAGGCAGGCTGTAATATTATTTGAGTGATCATAATAGCAATAATGGCTACCATTTATTCAGTATGTACAACAATCCACACATTGTGGCAAGAACTTTCCATTTTTTATCTCATTTTGACCCCCACCACCCTCACAATAACCCTTTTATTCATTTAAAAGACCTAGATGTAATGCTTAACATGCACCTGATAAATGAAGAATACAGATGTGACAGGGATAACGTTTTCCAAATATGAAGCCAGTGCATTGGAATTTTGCTTCTCTATAGTCCCTGGTAGCCATTCTCTCCCTTATCTTGCCCCTGGGAAAGGGGCAGGATTGTTTGATGGAACATAGGAAGGTCAAGGATAGAAAGAAAGAAGAAGAGGAAATCCCTTTCTCCCCAGCCTTGGGGGCTGTGGGAAGCAGAAGGGGATCATATCGGGGAACAAAGTGATAGAAACATGAGGCCTCTGACTTTGCTTCCTCTGGCTGGAGTCCGGGGGATGTGTGAATGTGTGTTTGTGGTGGGAGAAAGGAACACTGTTAGTTGAGGTAAAACTTGAAATCTCTAGAGGAGATCTTGATGAGACATCCTGTTTGGGACTCAGGATGAAAAGTGCCTTGCTGAATGAATGACAACCTGAGCAGCTGGGCTGTAAGGCGGAGAGAATGCCTGGACCCTGAATGCCACGAAACAGGTCAGCAGTGGTGACCGAATAGCTCCCTGCTGTTCATGCCTTTGTCCTCCTAAGTAACATAATCTTAATTTGGGGTAATCATTGACTCAGTTAAAAGACTACATTTCCTGGTCACCATTGCAGCTGAAATGGCCATAGAAGCAAGTGAACAATGAAATGCAGGCAAAATTTGAGTGGGACTTCTGGGAAGGCCTCTTAAAGGAAGCCAGCCTAGTAGGGAGACCCTTCCCATTCTTCTTTCTATTATGTCCTATAAATTTCTATTTCATTATGTCCAGATGCATTATGTCATCTTGTCACAAGAGTTGATCTTGAGGACAGAAACGTGCAGCAAAGCAAACAGAGAGAGAGAAGGCCCGGCTCCTTCATGGTTTCATGGAACCACCACGCAAAACCTGGATTATTTCCCTCTAGGTTTTGTAAAGTAAGAGACTTGAGCTTCATGTGTTAACCCATTACTATTTTAGTTTTTTGTTAGCTAGAGCTGAATGTGATCCTAACAGATAGAGTCTACGTTGTGTTAGGTTGAAGGGATTGTGGAGCAGGTGGGCATGAGGAGGGGGCTTCACAGTGACTGAGGTGAAGTGAAGCTGCCTCTAAGGGCTGAGAGGCTGGCTGCTTAATCTAGGGATTTAAGGGGAGCCACAGCAGATTGCAGGAATTCACAGTTCCAGCAAGGGCCCAGCTGAGACCGAGTCAGCAGAGGAGTTTCATCAGGCTCTGATTTGAGCGAATGAACAGTGTAAGACAGACACCGCCATTGGATAGCAGTGGCCACCCTGCAGCCAGGTGAAGAAGGGGGATAAGAGGAGTCAGTAGACAGCACCAGGGCAAGCCCAGGTGGATCATATATCCCCAGAAAACTCCCCAAAGGCCAGCTGTTACCATGAGAAGGAGAAACAGGAGGGAGTGAAACGGTGAAAGATTTGGTGTTAATCTGAGAGACTGAATTAACTAAAGAAACTGCTGCAAATGTTCAATTGGGCTGATTCTCACTGGACTGGATTAAATTTGTTTTCTTCCCCTGCTATCCAGTTGGCAGTGAAGGATATGAGAAGGATCAGTTCAGACACAGAAAAAACAGATGCTAGATACGTTTGTTTTGCGGATCTGAGTATGGGGCCTAAATTGGCTTCACCATGACAAAGGCATTTTTACCTCCATTTCACAGATGAGGAAACTGGAACTTGGAGTTCAGTAAATTTAAAGTCACACAGCTCTTAATCATGCTCATATTTAGTATTTTATGTCTAACCAATTTTAGGTATGGGAGCGCAACCTGCTTTAGTCCAAGAGAAGGATCGGGTAGTTTGCACAGCCAGAGTTTACTTCCTTTGTGTGTTCAGTGTTGGGTAGTGGATTGAATTAGAATTTATTTTCAGAGCCTCTCCAACTTCTAAACTCCTTTCCGCTAGATTATGCAGTATTTAGGAACTCAGTCATCTTGATCTCACTCCAAAATATATCAGCATACGGATATAAACCTATCATTCTTGTCCACTGAGATTGTCAACATATGCCTGATTTTTGAAATGAAAGTCAAAAGCCTATACATTGGATCCATACATAAAGCAGCAAAACTGAGTCTAATAGATTTAAGGGGTACTGATTTATCAGGGTATATCTAAAATGAGATGAGAATGGCAAAACCAAAACATTGGTCTTGTATCCCTGAGCAAATCCCCCGAGCTGTGTTTTTCATTTTTCATGCATTTGTTCATTCATCAAATATTTTTTTGCTTCCAATATGCCAGACACAGATTGAGTGGGGAAGAAAATACCTACGAATAGCTGGGTAGAGGCTGATCTCTCTGTGCTCTATTACCTTTTTATCATTCTGCAACCTTTCCTACTTCAAATATTTCAATTATTCCAGAAAACGCTATTCAGGCTCTCGAAGTAGAGAACGTCTAAGACACAAACATCTTGTAAATTAAATATCCATGGTAAGAGAAGAGGTTGAGAAATGAATACATAACACCTCCCAAAAGAAGGATTGCTCTCACTTAAATTCTAGAATTCAGTTCTACGAGTTATCATTAAGATCTGTATTTATGATTTGTATACTTGATGTATGTATTTATGTTATGATTTATATATATATATGTATATAATGTTAAATTATTAATAGTATGCCCTTTGACCTAACAATCCCAATCCTAGGAATTTTTTTTTTGAGATGGAGTCTTGCTCTATTGCCCAGGCTCACATGCAGTGGTGCCATCTCGGCTCACTGCAACCTCCACCTCAGGTTCAAGTGATTCTCCTGCATCAGCCTCCCAGGTAGCTGGAAGTACAGGCACGTGCCACCATACCCAGCTGATTTTTGTATTTTTAGTGGAGATGGGTTTTCATGATGTTGGTCAGGCTGGTCTGGAACTCCTGACCATGTGATCTGCCCACCTTGGCCTCCCAAAATGCTGGGATTACAGGTGTAAGCCACCACACCCTGCTGGATTTATCTTTATAAATATATTTGAACATGTGCCAAAAGATATTTGCTATAACATTGTGTAAAATAACAGAAGTCTAGAAATAATCTAAGTGCCCATAAATAAGGAACCAATGAAATAAATTAAAGCATATTTCTATAGTGGAATACTCTGCAGCCATCAATAAGACTGAAGTAGATCTAGAGATCGACTTTTACAGATCTAACATGGGACTATTTTAGCACACGGTTAAGTGAGAAAATTCAAAGGTCTTCTGTATGTCAATATGATGCTACTATTGGATTATAGCCCATGAGGTGGGAACATTTATAAAGGAAACAAAAAAAAAAAAAAAGAAAGAAATGTTTATTTCTTGTTATTGCAAAGCACTTGCTAGATAAAAACCCCTGAAATTTGTGCTGTATGCCCTGAATGTGAATCTAAAAAGCAAATTGGCTCCTTATATTAAATATAGATCTCTACAGTCAGTTATGACTTGGCTGAGATAAGCAGGAGCATAAATCAGGAGTCGGACCGCTTGTGGATTCCTGCCAGGTACTGTCCCTGCTTTTTCTCTGGGTGAGGCAGGAAGGAGTGTGAGGAAAGCAGAAGAGAGTTCAGAATCTGGTAGAAACCAAAGTGGGGAAGAGGCAGTAGAAGGTGTGAGACAAGGGCGCTACACGCCTTTGTCTCTCCGTCTGATCTCTATCTACCTGGTCTCTCTATCTGATCTCCTCTCAGCAGGAACACCTTCCACTCTAGAGATGCTGCCCCATGTCCCGTATTTGGAGTTGATGTGCTGAAGGATACAGAGGAAGAGAAAGCTGTAGCTCCTCACCAGAGCCAAGCATCCCCTCTGACAGGGCCAGTCAACCAAGTATCCCCACAGCCTGTCCCAGCATCTTTATGTGCCTGGCATTTAGGGTTCATTAATCATTCAGTGGGACAGATTCATCATGGCCAAACAGCTCTGTGTCACCATTTCCCTTGTGAATAGAATGTGAACATAATTAAATATTTGCAAAAGGTGGGCGACAGATGGGCTGTTTAGAACAGCCTCATTTATGGTCATTAAATCGAACTTTTTGAAACAGAGCACCTGGAAAGGTGATGGTCTCCTTCCGGGAAGGAATTGTAAACCCCACACTATCGGCTGTCTGGTTACGTGAGCTTTCCCAGAATCCCAAGCAACTTTCCCACAGTCCCCCACTCAGGTCCCCAGGTCTCCCTCCCAAACCCAGATTCTACTATGGACCCTGTTTCTTCCTCTCCCTGTCTCAGTACCAGAGGGACTCATCCCATACTGCTAAGGTCCTTCACGGCAGAGCAGGAGTTTTCAGCTCTTGGAGAGCAGGCAGTGGGGGGATATGGGCCCTTACCTCACGTGGCACCATGCATAGTCACCCTGCTTTAGCTTGACCTATTCCTGAATCTTCTTCCTTTCCTAATTGTGCTTGGGAGTGAGATACTAAACTACAAATACTGGTATGCAGCTCATTTATGGAAGTAATAAGCAGCTCCCATGAGAAGGCTGACATGCATTAGGCTCTGTGGGCGTGGGGATGTCCCGGAGTCCTGGAATCTGCATGTCTGGACTGCAGGGGGTGGTGGAGGCCTAACTCCTCCTTTGGCATGTTTGGGCCCCAAGTTCAAGAGTTGTGAAGTGCTGTCTAAGGATGCACAGCTGGTCCTCAACACAGCTGCATTGGAAGCCAGGCTGCTCAATTTCAGAGGTGTGCTTAAACACAGTGATTTGAGGTGTAGGTGGGTTGGGAGGAGGCTAGTTTTCCAAGGAAAAGGGAGAGGCTCTACGTTGTGGTTTCTTCTATTCTATGGTAACATTAGAGCCCTGCAGGAGTCAGGCCCAAGGACATTAAATGCCTGCAAACTCTGAGGGCTCATGCATTCATTCACAGTCTCATCCTAAGGTGTCCAGTTTCCTCTAGAGGCTCTGCCACCCTCCCCTCCTTCTTCACGCATCCAGCCATCCCTCCTGAAGGCCCAGGGCCTCTCTCTCCCTGAAGTCCTCCCAGCAGTTCCCACCAGCCTCTGCCTCCTGGAGTTCAAGCAATTCTCCTGCCTTAGCTTCCTGGGTAGCTGGATTATAGGTGCCCGCCGCCATGCCCAGCTTAGTTTTCTATTTTTAGTCGAGGTTGGGGGGGGGGTCTTGCCACGTTGCCCAGGCTGGTTTCGAACTCCTGACCTCAGGTAATCCACCTGCCTCGGCCTCCCTAAGTGCTGGGATTACAGGCTTGTGTCACTGAGGAGCTTTTACACTCCCCTGGAAGTGTTGGTAGATCCTGCGTCATCTGTCCTATCTTCTCAACCTGCTTTGAGGAACTTGCAAGCCATGTTTGAAAAGGGCAATGAAGGCTGGTGAAGCGCAAATGCCACGAGCTTCATCGGGGCTTCATGGAGCCTAGAATCCCTGCAAACTTAACCTCCTGCTCCATGGCACCTGCTTCCCCTTGGACTCCAGCAGAGGAAAGGGCATGTGGGTCAGGCCCTGCAGCAGACGGCTCAGGGGAAAGCACGAGTGGAAACAGGCCGGCTAGTGCTTCCATTCCCCTGCTTCATTAGCTTCTTTTCTTCATTGTTCGTCTCTGACTTGCAGCCTTTAGCTCCAAGCTGGTTTCTGCTGTGCTATCTAGGAGTGCAGTGTTAGAGGAGATGGGCTACTGGGAGGTCTAAAATTCCTGCTTCTACCACTATCAACTATAGGCCGAAATATTGAGGAAAAAGACAGAATAAGGTGAGAGATTTAGGTGAGATGTGGGAAAGAACTTCTCAATCATTCTAGTACCTACAGCCATCGGCACCTTCAGAATTTTTGAAACTCTACCCAGGAAGCCTTAAGGATGGCATAGGAGGAATCTGTATCATTTAGCGTAGGTGTGATTCTGTTCTGAGGTAGAAGGATGGATTAGGGCTGTGTTTTCCCCTGAGACTGGGCAATTTATAAAGAAAAGGAGGTTTAATGGACTCACAGTTCCACATGGCTGGGAAGCCTCACCATCATGGTAGAAGGCAAAAGACATGGCTTACATGGTGGCAGGCAAGAGAGAGTGAGAGCCAAGTGAAAGGGGAAACACCTTCTAAAACCATCAGATCTCACGAGACTTATTCATTACCATGAGAACAGTATGTGGGAAACCACCCCCATGATGCAATTATCTCTCACTTGGTCCCCCTAGAACACGTCGGAATTATGGGAGCTACAATTCGAGATGAGATATAGGTGGGGACACAGCCAAACCATATCAATATATAAAATCTTAGATGATCTGTGGATTAACATTGCTTATTTTAATATTAAATATTCTAATTTTAATTAAATAAATATTCTAATTTTATTATGTATTAGAAAAAACACAACAAAATTCTAATTTTATGGCTATTATAGCCTAGGATGAGGCTGAAAAAAGGTGAATCAACACATAGTTGATTTAAGAAAAAATATTAAACGAATAGAATTATAGGCATGATGCAGGAATGGCAAAAACCACAGAGGTGGCACACAGAGGGCAGAAGCCAGGGAAATGTGGGACTCTGTGACAAAGCTCCCACCCTGGTTTCTCACTCCCACCACCTTTGTAAGAGTCTCAACGTCATTTAGATCTTGAAGGTCTCCTTCTCTCACCCACTTCAGTGTTTAAGGCATAATGACAGGAGAGATTTCACCTGGCTAATGTGATTTTCAGGTGTTTGGTGAAAAGGCCCCTCAGCCCCACCTGAGTAATGAAGAGCTCTTCTCCCTGGCAGCAGAGGCGGCTCATCATCCGCCATGCAGCGTTGGGTGCACGACCACTGATGAAGATAGAATGACCAGGCCTGCAGCATTATTAATGCCAGTGTCGGATCTTTGAGCATCTGTAAGTGAAACAGTGACATGCCCTTCACTTAGGCCCAGGAGGACAATGAAAGCTACTGTGCAGCTTGGATGGGAGCCAAAATCACGCCTGTTGTCAGAGTAAAGAAATTCATTAAAGAAGATCTCATAGCAAGGGCTGATGAGAGGAAAAAAAGAGGGAGTGGGTGCTGATGGAGAGGCAGCACATTAAAACTTTTTCCCTTGTGACAGGATGCACAAATGTCCCTGCTGCTTGAGGAGACTTGTGACCTAGAGGCCTGGGGAGGTCCTGTGAATGCTGCTGATTACCTAGGCACACACCTGCCAACCCTCTGACTCCCAAGTCATAGGCCCATTTGCCTTCTAGAGTCAGAAGAAAGGGCTATCGTGACATCGCTGTACAGACAGTAAGCTGGTAGAATTCCCAGCAGGAGGGTGTGTAGCCAATAGAGAATGAACGCATCTCAAGTCCAGTACACATAGTAAAACGATAGTTTGGGATCTGGATGTTAGTATACTCGGTACAAGTTTGCAAACTTAAAGGGGCAAGGCAAGTCACATAACTTCAAGTGTGCCAGGAGTATGGGTGATAGGAAATGCCAGAGATCATGCCGCCCACCTGAAGGGCTCCATGCCCCATTTAAAGGGACAGCCGCTGCTTAGCGCCAGCCAATTGTTTCAATAAGGGAATGCAGGCCCTTGTTCCTAGACCTCTTGAGGTTTCAAGAAAAGCTAGACATAGATGTTTTTAAAATATGTAAAATCTTCCAACTTGAAAACATTTAATTTACAGTTTAAAATTTTGTTTGAAATCTTAAAAAATAAAGAGAAAAAACTAGGTGGATCAAACAAAACACATCCGTGGATTGGATTTGGCCTGTGGGCCTCTGTGGTAGGCAGAATAATGGTTGCACAAAGATCCATGCCTTAATCCCCAGGATCTGTGGATATGCTGTGTTACATAATAAAGGAAAATTAAGGTTATAGGTAGAATTCAGCTGCTAACCAGCTGACCTTAAGATGGGGAAGGGGTCCCTGGATCTCACAGGTGGGCCCCATGTAATCACAATCATCCTTAAAAGTGGATGAGAGAGATGGAAGAGTCAGAGACAAAGTGATTCGATGTGAAGAAGACACAGTGCAACATTGCTAGCTTTGAAGATGGAAGGGGGCCATGACCCAAGGAATGCAGGAAGCACTGGAAACTGGCAAGGACAGTGTAACAGAATCTCCCCTTCAGCCTCCAGAGAACATAGTTCTGTTGACACGTCGATGTTAGCCCAAGAAAACCTGTTTTGGTCTTCTCCACTACAGAACTATAAGGTGATGATTTTGTCTTGTTAAATCACCAAATTTGTGTGAATTTGTTACAGCAGCAATAGGAAACTAATACAGTCTCTCTTTTCAAACTCTAATCTAGAGATTGAGATGGGGAATGGCAAATACAGTGAAAATAGGGGAATGCTGTAAACCTCGATTTGCCCTTTCTAATAATGAGGGATAAATGGAGAGGATAAATGCTAAGCTTGGCTGCTTAAGTTCCTTACTGACCATTTTGGTTAAAAATTACCTGCCAGTTAAGCAGATGCATCTGAACTTTTAACTTTGAGACACCAAGTCTAATACCAGGGACAGTTTTTGGATCGGTGGCTCAGAGAATCTCTTAGTCAATAGTACCCAGTTTACAGTGGCAGAGATCCTTAGTGTTTACCACCATCTGTGAGATCTACTATATTTCTCTGCCTCCTTTGTGGATGAGTTGGAGCCACATGGCCAAAGGGGTGTGGGCAAAAGTGACATAGGTTATTTTGAGGCCTGCTCCTTCAGTATTCCCATATCATTTCCAGCTCCTCAGCCTTTCTCCACCACGGTCACCCTGGAGGCCTTGTGTTCCAGATGATTAAGCTCCGAGACAGAAGAGGCCTGTCTCACCTGTGCCGTGAGCAAGAAATGTACTTGACTGCTTGTGTCAACATTACAGTTACTGAGTCTACAAAATGAACAAAACAAGATGGCAGAGTGGATGTGGAGAGACAAGCGAGTTAAAAACCCAGGAGAGATGTGTGCAATTGTTCAGAGCAGGACCATGTTTTGCAAAGTGTGATCTGTAAACCTCTGATGAAGACTGAATACAGGTAGGTGGAAAACAGAACATTTTAAAAAATGTTCATAGGCATGCATTTATTTGACTATGTATTAGAAAAAATTTATTCTAGCCTATATCTCCACCCTGTAATTTCATAGATATTTTTTTTTCTAGGAGTCAACTAGGAGATTTATATTTTAGTTATAAAAATTATTAAATAAAAATATACAAGTGGTATATAGATATGGAAGAAAAATGTGAAACTGGCATTTGAATAACTGAAATTTGGGGATGATAGAAGTAGGCATAGGAAAGTAAATGTGGGTTGGAGTATATCACTGGTAAGAAAAGACAGCCACCGTGGCATTTGCTATAGGTCAGACACATTTTTAGCTCTAAAATTCTAGGACTTAAAGGAGACCTACCAGCTCCTTGTTGCCTTTATAATCACGTCCAGCTTCTTACACTTGGCATTCAAGACATTCTAGATATCTGAAATCTGACAATAGTTTAAGTTGCCAGTTTGATTTCTATTGAGCTGTGCATGATTCTACCACTGAATTCCACCCAACTTGTAAGGCACAACTCAAATCCCATTTCCTCCAGGAAGCTTTGGTATTGCCCCCAAATAAAAGTGATTTCGCCTTCTTTAAAAGTCTTAGAGCACCAGCTTCTAGTACCACCCAGACTTTGGTCTTTAAGTAGAATTACTTGTTTAGGCATCTTGCCTTTCCATTTAAATTGTAAGCTCCTGAACAAGATTAATTTCATTATATTTTTCATACTTCCTGAAAATTTTAAGGAACATACAACCAACATAATTGTTGTTACTTTTTGTTAAACATCTGTTTCTCACGCTTCAGAGCTTTTCAAAACACAAGCCAAGAGTTGCTAGATATAGCAGAACTGAGCTCTCCTATGACATGAGGGTAATTTATTGAGCTTGATGTTTGAAGAAATTCTAGTCTTTAATGAAGATGGCTGTTGGGAATGCCATGAGGTTAGCTACTCTGTAGTTTATTAAAATGATTAGACTGTTGGTGAAATGTTTTCAGGCAGAGTGTTCAAATAATAGCAACTGCTTAAACAAATAGACCTCGAATTTAAATAACAGAATTTTATTTCTCACTTATCTAATAGTCAAAGCAAATCAGCTTTCCTTGACTGACTGGAATGTGGTCATCCAGGAACCAGGGCTCCTCCTGTCTCATGGAAGAGAGTGGCTTAGCCATTCTCTAAGACCTTGCCGTGTGTGTCCAAAAAGACCAAACAGAGTGTCAGGAGATGACAACAGGATGCCGACTCATAGCCGATGGGTGAAAGCTAGTTACATGGCCACAGTTAGATGTTACAGGGATAGGAAATGTAATTCCTAGGTGCTTTCCACCACAGTTCTTAATTGTGCATGCTCTCTAGTCCATAGTTAAGAATTAGGACAGCCCACCAGCTGTCTTCCAGGTTTACTTACCACTTAATTTGACTTACAAGGAAATGTAGAGGAGTTTGGGAAATAATTGGAACGACAGGCAAAAACACAATGGAATGAGATGACCTGAGAAACAAGTGAAACATAAACAAAGCCCATCTGGAGCCTTAAACTGCTCTCTTAATATTTTTAGGAGATGAAGAAAGCTGAGATAGTGGAGCCCAGGTATGCTGAGTTCTGGAATGTGAGAAGCCTGGATAGAGTGTGGCTCCTCTAATCTGTCTGTTTCTGAGAAGAGTTATTTTGTGATTCCCATCAAGAGGAGGAGTAGAGTTGCCAGGCATTTCCATCTGGACAGCTGGCTGGGTTATGCTGCTTCTGTGATTGTAACTACTGGCTACGGGAGAGAAGAGCAAATCGCACTGGCACTCAGGTAGAACGCTATTTATTTTCTTTTATTGCATTTTAATCTGTTCTTTTATTTGACCTTTACAATAATTTGGTGTAATAGGGAATATTACCACTTAACAGATTAGAAAAATGAGGCATGGAAATCACCCAAGACCTCTCATGAATGTCTGAGTCAGGACTAGACCCTAAATTTTCCAACTCTACATTTAAAGCCAATTCTATTACAACATAATCTACTCTCTGGGAAATGGTTGATTTTAAGCAAACATGAGAAATAGGTCAATTCTGTTCTCCAATCTTCCAGGTTCTCTTTTCTATATGCTTTTGCCATCTCAAAGATTAGTTCCCTAGTTTCAGCCAACACTTGCTCTTGTTCCCTTGGTTGTGCTAACTTGTCTCTCTCCTACAGCCACTGGCTTTTTTTCCTGGGCAACAATCTAAAGAGATGAGGCTCTATGGGTAGACATCTTGTAGGTGGATCTTGGGAATGTGAGGGCCTGTTCCAGCACCTGTGAAATGTAATTAGACAATCACATGCTCCATACACCAGTTCTGCCTTCAGCCAGCATTGCTGGAACCATCACTTCTTGCCGGAGTATAAATCACACAAGTCAGGTTTTATAGCTGTGAAGAACTTTAGAAATCAGCCAATCTAGCTATTTAAGTTTTGGCAATAAATACATGAGTACTTGAAATGGAGTTCAATTCCATTTGTGATCAGAACAATGCTTTTGATGATGATTAAAACAAGAAGATAGTTTCTCCATGTCAGGTTGGCAAAACCAAAAATTTATCCAGTGTTAGAAGGGGTTTGGGAAAATTGGCTCTCTTTTTATGTTGTTATATGTGTAAATTAGTAAATTTTAGGGTGGGGATAGTTTGGCACATTTCAAAGCAAAAATTTAAATATTCATTGACATAGCAATTTTACATCCAAGAACCCCTATACCTACTTAGGTGCATAAAGTTGTGTGTTCATAAATAATTGTGATTAATTATAAAGAAAAAAATTGAGAAAACCTAAATGTATTTCAATAGAGGAAGGGTTAAATCAGTTATGGAACATTCATATTGCCATATTGTGACATTTTGTGGAACTATTAAAAAGAATGAGTTAAAAAAATGTAAAATGGTACAATTGCTTTGGAAAAAACTTGGCAGTTCCTCAAAAAGTTAAACCAAGTGTTACCATATGACTTAGCAGAATATGCCCAAGAGTACTGAAAACATATGCCCACATAAAAACTTGTACATGAATATTCATGTGGGATTATTCATAATAGCCAACAAATAGAAACAACTTAAATGTCCATCAATTGATGAATAAATAAGCAAAATGTGGTGTATTTATAAAAAGGAATATTATTCAGCCATAAGAAAGAAGTATTGATGTATGCTACAATGTAGATGAATCTTGAAAATATTACACTAAATGAAAGAAGCCAGACGTAAAAGGCCACATATTGTATGATTCTATTTATTTGAAATGTCTGGAAGAGGCACATTCATAGAGACAAAACAGATTGATAGGTTCCAGGGACTGGGGAGAGGAAAAGAATGAGGAATAACTGCTAATTGGTGTAAGGTTTCTTTTGATAATGATTAAAATATTTTGGAATTAGATAGTGGTAATGGTTGCACAATTTTGTGAACAATATACTAAAAACTAATGAACTGTACACTTTAAAAGGGCAAATTTTATGATATGTGAATTATATAATATCTCAATATAAAGGAATGAATTAGATTTAGTTGTCTGAAATTGAGAGATATCTCTGGTCCATTGCGGGGTTAAAGAAGAAGTTGTGGAACAGCATATAGCCTATTCTTATAACATAACAAACTACATCAGTCATGGTCCAACCAGAAAAATAGAAAACTTTCTAAATGTTTAAAACAGTGAAAATTTAATTAAAGGAATTGATTGAAAAGGTAAAAAAGTACCCAACAAACTTAGGAGATGTTATTAAAGCTCAGACTCTGAAGCCGCTTATTGTGAGCAGGAACCACGGAAGGTCTTTCCAATGGGAGCTGAAGCCATAGAAAAATGCAGCTACCACCAGAGATGCCACGACAACCAGGGTGAGAGGGAGAAATGCCTTTGGCTTCTCTCTTCTAACCACCCTCCAGTCTTATCTGGTCACCACCCCCATTGGTCATCTACTTGGAAGCCGGAGGGAAAGAGAACCTGAGAAAGCAGTGCCCAGAATAGAGAAAATGTGGATCAGAGCATGGATATATAAACAAACAGGCAGTTGTCCTACATGATCAACCCCTTTTGCAACCTGACATTTATTCTTATTTGTCTAACAAGAGGCATTTGTCATACAAATCAAAATGTTCTCACTCCCTCCCAACAAGGGGAGACCCAAGGTCCCACTAGTTGTCATGTCCATTTCAAGTGCATGATTTTAAACTGATATTATCCTCCCAAAGGTCTGGATGCTCCTTCTTCTAGTCTAGATGCCTATCAACTTAGTTGTAAAGTTAAATATCACCAACGCTCATCATAAAAAAAAGGGAAAAGGAAATAATTGAATAATATAAACCTAGCAAAAATATTTATAGCTGCTAGGGTCCACAGTTCTGTAATTGGTCATGAGACAGCAGTCAATTTTTATAACTTCCTCTTTCTATCACCCATTCCCTGTCATGCTCCTACTCAGCGCTCTACCTGGTTGGGGGTCATTGACCCAGTGGAGCAACTGAAAACACAATTCCTAAAGGCTCTAAGTCTTTAGTGGCCATGCCTTTATTGGATTGTTGTAGTCTTCTATTGATCTTTACTTGGAAGTAGTAAGAGGCATCTCAGCATATCTCTCGCCTCCAACCATGGCCTCTTTACATTCATTATGTAGTAGCAATCCAATTTCCCCCTTGTTAATTTAAATCGATTTTATTTTCTGTCTTTTGGTGCAGTGAAATGAGGAAATCCAAATAGCTAAATTGCAGTTTTCCCTTCCACGTCCTATTGAAGCAGTCCTCACTTGGGGACCAAGACTACAGGAACAGGAAGCAAATCTCTAAGAAGAGGTATAATAATAATGGGGTCAGTTCTTACTCCTTGGTTCCCAGACTCATGTGTTCTTGCCACAGAAGAAAGAGCACCAACCATTTGCTGCAGTTAAACGCTTTTATTTTGCATTCTATAGCATGGTACCAAACCTCACAGGGTGTTGTCTTTCATCTCGTGCTGTAACTGAGTCTGCAATGCGCCATTTTATCAGGCCAGTTGCTTCTGGGCAGTTGAGGAATATGGTAAAGCTGGTAAATTCCATGAGTGTGGAGCCACTGCTGTACTTCCTTCAGTATAAAATGTATAACTTGCTCAGAATGTTATGTGAGATATCGCAATGATAAACGAAGAACTCCCTAAGTCCATGGACAGTGGTGCTGACAGAAGAATGAGGAGCTCATTATACCAGAGAAGCTTTGGCATCCCGATGTAATTGAACGTAGGCAGTTGAATCCAAGTTTCAGTCAACCAATCAAGAAAACTGTGGAAACTATTTCCAGCTGCATGAGCTAGAACATGGTCTGGAATCTTGAGTAAGTGAATCCTTCTTGATAAATTCAGCCTTATCTCATGTTATTTTCTATTCTTGACCATCCTTCCAATTTACTTGCACAGCTGTTCTCCAGATTTCTGCTCATATGAATTAGCATGATCTTACATTTCCTTTGACACATAAAATATTTTTTCCCAGAACAGATCTTGCAGTTCTTCCCTGAGAGTACAGTGGTATCGGATTCTTTTTATGCATCCAGAGCAATGAGAACTTGTAGGAGTAGGTCTGGAGGAGAATAGTATCCCATTGCAAGAAGCTGCCTGAGATATGATCATCACATGGGAGACTGTAAGCAAGGCAAGGCTAGATTCCACAGACAGGAGAAGTTGGTCTGGCTCCACAGAAGGCGGGCCCAGAGGGATTTGTCAGTTCAAGCTTCTAAGCATTGCCAAACTACCCAAATGTCCTCACAAGGCTCAGGATCCCATGTCTTCTCAACTAATGTCCTAACATTAGCCCATAAAATGTGGCCAGGTTTTTTGTTAGTTTACATTGTAACTTGCAACATGCACAGTTAGATTTTGGGCCAAATCTTCAGCTGTCCACTCAGTGGCTACTAAAAATAGATTATTTTAAGGATGCTAAAGAAGCCCGTTGCTCCTGTACCTGTGCCTGAGCTGATAGCTTCTTTTCTGTAAGTGTTTGGCACCCTTAGAAGCAGGAGCCACCTAACAGCTTATACCCATTGAGTGAATGAGTTACAGTTGTTGTTTAATGACAGTAACATGCTCTGAGAAATGTGTCCTTAGGTGTTTGTTTTTCACAAACTTAGATGGTATGGCCAACTGCTCCAACCACCATGGTATATGAGGTCTGCTATTGACGGAAACGTTGTTATGTGGCTTATGACTGTATTTGATCTCCCAAGCCCTAATTTAACTGGCACATTATCCCAAGTGACCTTTAGGTGATAATTTAAGTAAATGCGTTGCCACTGCCTGCCACATTTTACTTCCATTTGCAAAGTGATAATCACTATATTTGTGCTCTACCAGGCGAGCAACCCAAATCAGAACTTGTCTCCTCTTTCTCCTTCTCTGCCTTCCTCCTCCCCCCGCCTTTCTCCTCCACCGTCTCTTCTTCTTCCTCTTCCTCCTTTTCTTCCTTCTCTTCTTTCTCGTCCTCTCCTCCTTCTCCTTCTTTCTCTTCCTTTTCATCTTTCAATAGATTTTGGGGAAACCGGTGGCATTTGGTTACATGGATAAGTTCTTTAGGTGTGATTTCTGAGACTTTGGTGCACCCATTACCCAAGCAGTGTACACTGCACCCTGTGTATTCTTTTATGTCCCATGCCCCTCCCACCCTTTCCCCCAAGTCTCCAGAGTCCATTATGTCATTCTTATGCCTTTGCATCCTCATAGCTTAGTTCCTACTTATGAGAACAAATGATGTTTGGTTCTCCATTCTTGAGTTACTACACTTAGAATAATGGTCTCCAACTCCATCCAGGTTGATGCGAATGCCATTATTTTGCATATTTTTATAGCTGAGTAGAATCCCATAGTGTGTGTGTGTGTGTGTGTGTGCGTATGTGTTTTCTTTATCTCGTTGGTTGATGGGTATTTGGGCTGGTTCCATATCTTTGCAATTGTGAATTATGCTGCTATAAACATGCATGTACAAGTGTGTGTGTGTGGTTGTTTTTTTTTTTTTTTTTCATGTAATGACTTATCTTCCTCTGGATAGATACCCAGTAGTGGGATTGCTGGATCAAATTGTGTAAATAGCTCTACTTTTAATTCTTTTAGGAATCTCCATATTGTTTTCCATTGCGGTTGTGCTAGTTTAGATTCCCACCTGCAGAGTGTTCCCTTTTCACCACATCTATGCCAACATCTATTATTTTTTATTTTTAAATGTTGGCCATTCTTTCAGGAGTAAGATGGTATTGCATTGTAGTTTTGATTTATACTTCCCTGATAATTAGTGATGTTGAGTATTTTTTATATGTTTGTTGGCCATCTATATATCTTCTTTTGAGAGTTGTTTATTCATGTTCTTAGCCCACTTTTTTGTGGGATTATTTGTTCTCTTCTTACTGATTTATTGGAGTTCCTTGTAGATTCTGGATATTAGTTCTTTGTTGGTTGTATATATTGCAAAGACTTTCTACCACTCTGTGGGTTGTCTGTTTATTCTGCTGATTATTCCTTTTGCTGTATAGAAGCTTTTTAGTTCAATTAAGTCCCATCTATTTATCTTTGTTTTTGTTGCATTTGCTTTTGAGTTCTTAGTCATGAACTCTTTGCCTAGGCCAGTATCTAGAAGAGTTTTTCCAATGCTGTCTTCTATAATAGATTTTTATGGTTTCAGGTCTTAGATTTAAGTCTTTGATCCATCTTGAGTTGATTTTTGTATATGATGAGAGATGAAGATCCTGTTTCATTCTTCTACATGTGGTATGCCAATTATCCCAGTACCATTTGTTGAATAGGGTGTTCTTTCCCCACTTAATGTTTCTGTTTGCTTACTCAGAGGTCAGTTGACTGTATTTGGCTTTATTTCTGGGTTCTCTATTCTGTTCTGTTGGTCTGCATGCATGTTTTTATACTAGTTCCACGCTGTTTTGCTAACTATAGGCTTGTAGTATAGTTTGAGATTGGGTAATGTGATGTCTCCAGATTTGCTCTTTTTGCTTAGTCTTGCTTTGGCTATGAAGTCTCTTTTTTTTTGTTCCATATGAATTTTATAATTGTTTTTCCTAGTTCTGTGAAAAATGATGATGTTATTTTGATAAGAATTGCATTAAATTTATAGATTACTTTTGATATTACGGTCATTTTCACAATATTGATTCTACTAATCCATGAGCATAGGACATGTTTCCATTTGTTTGTGTCATCTATGATTTCTTTCAGCAATGTTTTATAGTTTTGCTTGTAGAGATCTTTCACCTCTTTGGTTGGGTATATTCCTAAGTATTTTATTTTATTGCAGCTGTTGTAAAAGGGTTGAGTTCTTGATCTGATTCTCAGCTTGATTGCTGTTGGTGTATAGCAGTGCTGCTAATTTGTGTACATTGATTTTGCATCCTGAAACTTTACTGAAGTTGTTTCTTAAATGAGAGTCTGTTTCTTAAAGCTTGTTCAAGAACTATATCATCCAGCAAAATAGAAACTTTTCTTCTGTTTAAAACAAAATGAATCTTCAACAAGGTGAATACGCTTAACACTATTGAACTATACACTTAGAAATGGTGAAGATGGTAAATTTTATGTTATGTGTTTTTTATTCACAATTAAAAAAAACTAATGTGAGTCTAATATAGAGAATTGCTTTAATTCATGAGTGGGAAATGAGAGAAGCAAATAGGAGAGAGCCCCTCCAGTGTTCAGCAGGAAGCCACTCCCATCCTCTGCTTGAAGAACAGGGGGAAGAGATCATGTTTCTGGACTTACAAATCGATGTCATCCTCTGAGAGTTGGAACCTTGTGGGCCTGTCACATGGGTCCTGAAGCTAAGGAGGGGGTGCCAGAGAAAGCAGAGAGAGGCGCTTCCTCCCTCCTACTCTCCAATCTTGTGTCAGTGCTTTCTACTGGCAGAGCTGGCCAGACACCCATAGGTACAAAAGAAGAGCATGAGAAGGGCAACCAGTCACTTGACCTGTACATTAATCTCTTTGTTTCTGTGCATTTATTTCTATCTACAATCTCTAGCAACAAACTTATAAAAATAATAATATAATATTCACTAACAATAGTATATTACTAGGCATTGGAGAGACAACATATAGTCCCTGCCCACAAGAAAATTATCGTTTGGGTTAGGGGTTGAGGGGCTTAGCAGTTATGACAAATATAACACAAATAGGTTTGTGAGGTATATACACATTGAAAGAGCACAGTGAGAACTGTGCTTTCTTGGGGGTTGGGGTCATCAATGAGCACATCGTGGAGTGAGTAAATTCTGACTTGGCTTTAAGGCCTGAGTAAGAAGTCTCCAGGCAGAAAAAGGGAGAAGATATATTCCAGGCAAAATAATCATCTTGTGCAACTAAACAGTTGTATAAAGATTGAATTGAGTTATTATTGACTAGTTATTCTAAGTGTGAGCTTTATCTTTGATTAAATACATTGTAGTAATTTGGTCAGAATTCTATTTTGATTTTGGAATTACTTTTTGTTCTCAATTCTCATTTTCAGAGGTCCTTAAAAATGCAATAGACCATAGCACTACACCTGTGGTGCCTAATGGTTAAAACAGCCCTATCTGGCCTCAGAAAGAAGAAGCTATAACCATGTCAACAGGCTGTCCCATTCTTCTTCTGTGCCAGGACATGCGGCAGTTCAGTGTCTAAGACGGCATGGAAAATGCCATCTTCCTGTCTCTGCTGACCTCCCACAGACTCCACTCTAGCACATCTCAGGCCCTTTTCATGCTGCACAAATAGAGCAGAAGCCCCAGGAACTATGCTTGTTATTTTGGAAGAGAGGATGGTCAGTAACCAACAATGACTGCTAAGTAGTCAACTGATCCTATGCACGACTCACTTCACTTCTCTACATGCACATTGGAAAGCTCCAGGCAACTGCTGGTGATATCAGGGGCAAAGTGAGGGGTAAGGGGTCCTAGCCCTTCCATTCACAAGTCAACACATGCACACACTCCCAAAGAATATTTTATCCAATCTGTGTGTTATGGACTGAATCGTGTCAACTCCAAATTTGTATGTTGAGCTCTTAACCTATAATATGACTATGTTTGGAGATAGGACCTATAAGGAGGTAATAAAAGTTAAGTCACAATGGTGGGGCCTTAATGTGATATACCAATTTTCTTCTAAGAAGAGGAAGAGACACCAGATCTGTAAACCCCTTCCCCCATAGCATAAGTAAGAGGCCATATGAGGGCACAGTGAGAAGGTGGCCAACTACAAGCCAAGAAGCAAGTCCTTGCCAGAAAGGAACCTTGACAGCAGCACTACCCAGTCAGTGGTGGTTTGTTTCGGCAACCCGAGCTGACTAACACACTGTTCTTTAGGTTTAAGTGATGTATTCCCAATTACATATAAAGTCCAAAGGGTGTTAGGGAATTGGAAGTTGGATCTATAAGCTTTGCAACCTGTTATATAGTCTCTCTAGTTTCTAGGGGTGATCATGAGATAGAAAAGAGAAAAATTGAAACAAAACAAAAAAGACAAACAACTGTAAGTGAAAAATCACAAAACTCATAGGATTCAAATGCTGAAAAAAAAGTACAATGAACAATTAGGAGAAAAATTCACTGCCCAAAAATTAATTTAACAGTCTTACCAAGTCTTTATAATAATGCTTAAAATATTCAAAGAGCTAAATTTAAAAGGAATCCACAATAAAACATAAAATTATGAAACAGCAACAAAGGAGAAATGAAACAATAAGAAGTAAATATGAGAAAAATATTAAATTAGAATGTTGAAAATAAAAAATATGATAACCAAAAATTAAAAAACCCAATAGATAAGATAAACTTTAGACTGGTCACAATCAAAGACAGAATTAATGAATTAGAATATAGTATTGAGGAGTTCATCAGGATGCAACACAGAGATTGAAGAGAATTTTTTAAAATCTGAAAGCACGTTTAGGAAACAAAGTAGATAAATTAAGAAACCCTAACAAATATCTTAATAGGGCTTCCAGAAAAAGAACTTGAAGGGAATAACAAAGAGCAATGTCTGAAAATAAATAGCCAAAGATGTTCCTGAATTTAAGAAAGACATGGTTTTGATTGAAAATGCACCCTGAGAAACAAACAGCATAAATAAGAGTAAACCCACACTGAGACACATTATGGTGAAACTAAAAAATACCAAGGATAAAACCAAAAATGCTTTTGCAAGTGACCAGAAAGAAAAGACACTTTATCTACAAAGAGAAAGCAGTAAGACTGACAGCAGACTTCTCATCAGCAACAACATATGCCAGAAGACAGTAGATTAGTTTCCTGAAAGCACTGGGAGGAATTAACAGTCAACATAATATTTTACAGTCATGTAAACTATTATTCAAGAGTGAGAGAAAAATAATGAAATTGTTAGAGACTCCATATCCAGAAGAGTTTACTGTTCTCAGAAATAAATCATTACTTTTTTTTCTTAGACAGGATCTCACTGTCACTCAGGCTAGAGTGCAGTGGCATGATCAATAGCTCACTGTAGCCTTGATGTCCCAGGTTCAAGTAATCCTTCCATGTCAGCCTCCCCAGTAGCTGGGACTTTAGCCACATACCACCAGGCCTAGCTAATTTTTATTTTTATTTTTTTGGTAGAGATGAGGTCTTTCTATATTGCCCAGGCTGGTCTTGAACTCCTGAGCTCAAGCAGTCCTACCTCCTCACCTTCCCGAAGTGCTGAGATTACAGGCATGAGCCAATGTACCCTGCTTAAAAAACAAATCTTCTGTAAGATGAAAGCAAGCCCAGAGAAAAGGCTGAATTACCATAAACAATTATGTGCATACAAATAAATATATTTTAGAAAATTGGTTTTTAAAATTTTTTTATTTTGATATATTTTGGGGAACAGGTGGTATTTGGCTACATTAATAAGTTTTTTAGTGGTGATTTCTAAGATTTTGGTGCACCCATCACCCAAGCAGTGTGTACGGTACCCAGTGTGTAGTCTTTTATCCC
Organism: Cebus imitator; assembly: GCF_001604975.1. Lineage (NCBI taxonomy): Eukaryota > Metazoa > Chordata > Mammalia > Primates > Cebidae > Cebus > Cebus imitator. Next base: position 390,837 of record NW_016107422.1, on the reverse strand, counting down.
TTGCCCCCCCCCACCCTTTCTCCCGAATCTCCAAAGTCCAACATATATGTATCATTCTTTGCCTTTGTGTCTCATAGCTTAGCTCCCACATAAGTGAGAACATACGATGTTTGTTTTTCCATTCCTGAATTATTTCACATAGAATAATAGTGTCTAATTCCATCCAGGTTGCTGTGAATGTCATTATTTCATTTCTTTTTATGGCTGAGTAGTATTCCATGGTATATGCATATATATATGTATATACTGCATAAAATATACAGTATATATATACACCCCATGGAATATGGTATATATGTGTGTATATATATATATATATACATATGTGTATATATATATATATA
>NW_016107422.1:362415-390383 GCF_001604975.1 Cebus imitator | reverse complement strand
ATATGTGTATATATATATACACACACACACACACACACACACACACACACACACACACTGCATTTTTCTCTATCCTCTCATTGATTGATGGGCATTTGGGCTGGTTCCATATTTTTGCAATTGCAAATGTGTATGTGCACAATTATTTTTTGTAGCTATTTATTTGTATGCAAACAACTTATTACCACTCAGATGGTTCTTTCACAAAAAGATGGTTCTTTCTTTAAATAAGTTGGTAAATTTAACAATTTGTTTAGCAAATAACTTTTTGTGTGTGTTGAAAATTTGAGGGTTAAAAAAGGATGAATAACCAGATGGGGATGGGGGTAGTCATTGCTTAGTTAAAATGTGCAAAGTCCATTTCATGTTCTAGAGGAGAATCGAAATAATGAACAAATTTAGACTTTGTGAGAAAATTTATGGCTAAATGTTTATGTTAATAATTTAAAGATAACCACCAAAGAAGATAAACACAATTTATAGATTGCAAGCTGGCAGAGGCAGAAAGCAGAAATACAGAAAAATGTTATCAATCCAACAGAAGGCAGTAAAAGGGATAAGAAATAAAGATAAAGGATGGTAAGCAGAAACACAAAATGTAGTGGCAAAAATAACTCCAACTCTATCAGTGACCAGAATAAATGTAAAGAGATTAAATTCACCTATTAAAAGATAATCTGATTGGATTTTTAAGAGAAAGACAAGTTATATGCTGCATGCAAGAGCTCCACTTAAATAAAGTCTAAACAGAAAGCATGGGAGAAGCTATGCCAGGCAGAAACTACGCAGAAGAAAGCTGGAATTTTGGACTAACTTGAATTTAAGGTGGAAAGCACATGATTCTGAAATCTCAGATTTTCTCTTTGATCTTTCTTGAGGATTCCATGATGACCTACTGCACATCTATTCAGAGTACCACAGTTATCTCCAACTCAGTTTTGCAAAACTGACATCCTTTTCCTTTCTAGGCTGTCTCTGGAGCAATTACTGGCCCCACTCTCCACACAGTTGCCCAGTTACCTTTGGTCCCCAGACCTGTTACTTTTTCATTTGATCTTTCATTGAGTATTAGGGCAACCACAATATAGACTGTATTTCTCACCAGGGCCCAGAAACTTCCTGGAAAAGGCATGAACTCATGCCTTTAAGGAGAGTACCCCCCAGAGCGCCAAGGGCAGAGGCAGTCTCCCTGCAGGCTGATACAGTCAGCAGCAAAGAAATGGGGACTGAATTCTCCTGTCAAAATTCGGTTCTGTCACCCCTGTCTTCTTTCTTTGACCCAGTTCTACCCAAGAAGGAGCAGAGCAGAGCAGCAATGCTGGCAAAGCCCACAGCAGAAAAGAAAGCTCTGCTGAATGGTGAGAACTGGCTTTAGGGGGACAGAGGCTGGGAGAACAGCAAGTGCTGTAAGGGTAGTGGGTGGGCGGTAGGGAAGGAAACCAGCAGACACAGACCCACCACTGTCAGTATGTCGGATCCTAGCTCATCTGCCTGCCTACCTCAGAGAAGACGGGGAAGAGGGAAGAGGGGGCAGGAAGTGTGGAAGCCTCAGAATATTTTGGCCCTCCTTTTATTTGACTATGTCAGTTCCAAGATGTTCACCTCAATCTGGTAGTCGACAGTACTTTTTACAGCAACACAAATCAAATATTGTATTGGGTCGATGCAGAGCAGTCATTAAGCGACTCACCTCTGGGAATTGGATGCATCATTGTTGTCAAACTGGCACTTTGCTGTCAAGCAGGCACACGTCTGACCGCTAAGGCATGGTTATTTCATGACCCAGACTCGACCACAGGGGACAGTAGCTGCAGCGCCCTTGTAAACCCCAGCCTTCATTCTGCCTAGATCAGCACTCTGCCTTAATTGAATTACGTAAATAATCATTTTTTAAAATGCAACAATGAGGCAGTTGCTTAAACCGAATACATGCATTTTTGGTGGCTCTTTCTCCTCTGTACTTGAGGGGTCAAAGGTAAAGCAACCCTCTAATAGTTTGTAATTCTGGGAGTGGTCAGAACATAGAAAAGTGTCTGAAGAGCAGGGAGGAAGCCCCTCACTTTGACAGGGATTCCCCCAGGGGCTTAATTACTCTGCTGTCACCATCCTCTGTTACTAGCTAGAGACTGAGGCATGGACAGACACTTACACATCCGAACGCATACCTTCCCATCCTGGCCCCTGTTTGAAGGGGAAGCGGCCAGGGCCCTGAGCCCCAGGAAGACCAGAGGAGGTAGGGCCCCACCCCCTCCAAGCCCCCAGTGGTGGGCCACTGAGGCCTGCCCATCTGCCACACTGCCTTGGTTTTAATGAAAACTGTTCATGTGCTGCTACTCACTCCTAGTTATCTGTGCTCTGGCCTGCCTGGCTGACATGTTCATTTTGTGGCTGCCAGACTGGTGGAGATGGTTCTTTCATAAAGAATCACACCGCTTTCAAGTTGAGTTTTCTTTTTGCCCATCATTTGTTTTTGCAAACATTTCAGGATTAATTGAACACTGTTCCCCCTTCCAACCAAAACACATGCTCGCCTTCCCTGCACAATATGGCGATCTTGGCATTTGATCATCTGCACACTTTCCTTTCTGAGTCCCCAGTGCTGACAAAAGACCAGTCTTAAGTAACCCCAGGCCACTGTGTGGGAAAAAATTGAGTTTTATTTCAGATTAGCCTCTTCAGTTTCTGTCTCTGAAAAGCTCATTTTCTATAAATCTAGGTTTAGATATCTTCAGGCTCACCTTGAGCACGCAGCTGCATATCTTTTGCTCGTCTTTTTAATTATCACTATGGGTTTGGAAGCTTCTACAATATGTCATGTTTTGAATAAGGGAAGAAGGAAAAAAAGAGTTAGCTCTGGGCAGATTTTAGAAGGTGTCAAATAAAAATTTTTCTTCTGTAACATAATTTCACCATTAAGACACCGTTGAAAAAATGTAGCTAGGGATTAAAATGACTGTCTCTTTTATCTCTACTATTGCACATCTCATTTTGTAAAACAAAACCAAACCAAAAAACTCTCTATCAACCCCATTATCACCCCGTTTCTTTCTAGTGTTGCTTAATCCCAGTTGCACAGAAGAATCACCTGGGGTGTTTAAAAATGTACCGATGTGTGGCAGGCAGAATAACAGCCTTCCAGAGGTGTTCCCATCCTGACCTCCAGGACCTGCTACCTTCCATGTGGTTAAGAATCTTAGGTGGGAAGATTATCCTGGATTATCTAGGTGGGCTCCAAAAGTAATCACAAGTGTTCTTAAAAGCAGAAAAAGGAGGCAGAAGAAGAGAGTCAGAGTGAGATATCACCATGGAGAAAAGGCATAGAGAGATGCAACTTTGTTGGCTTTGAAGATGGAAGAAGGAGGTTTGGAGGTTTGAAAGGGCAAAGAGGCCAGGAGCAGTGGATCACACCTGTAATCCTAGTACTCTGGGAGGCAGAGGCGGGAGGGTCACTTGATGCCAGGAGTTCGAGACCAGTCTGGGCCACATGCTGAGAACCCATCTCTGCAAAAAATAAAAACATTACTTGTATGTGGTGGCTCATACCTGTAGTCCCAGCTACTCAGGGAACTGAGGTGGGAGGATGGAAGGATTGCTTGAGGGCAGGAGGTTAAGGCTGCAGTGAGCTGTAATCATGTCACTACACTCCACCAGCTTGGGTGACAGAGTGAGACCCTGTCTTAAAAAAAAAAAGGGCAAGGAAACAGATTCTTAGAGTCTCTGGAAAGGTCTGCAGCCTTTCTGACACATTGAATTTAGCCCAATGAGACCTGTGTCAAACTTGTGACCTGTAGAATTAGAAGTTAATAAAATTGCATTGTTCTAAGCCACTAAGTTTGTGGTAATTCATTGCAGCAACCATAGGAAACTGATACATTGTGTAAATTTTCTCTAGACTACCTAAACCCAAATTCTGTGAGGTGGAGCTGAGGCTTTAATAAGGGTTCAAAGCTCCGCAGGTGATTCTCTGTGCCTTGCCCAGGCCTGGGCACCACAGGGTTGCACTGTTTCCAGGTCCTCACTCCCCCATGCTCCTCAGCCCCTTAAAATCTGCTGCTGGGTGCCCCCATGCCTCCGAAATTCTTCTCATGCACCAGTCGCCTCCTTGTTGACAAGTCCCCTGGACACTTCTCCCTTCTTACTTGACTCAACACTGGACGCTTAACCATTTCCCTGTGCTGAAGCGGTCCCCGGCTTCAGCTTCCCAGACACCACGCATCTGTTTCTTTCGCCTCTCTTGTCATCCTTGTGATTCTCTTTGGCTGCTGCTTTTCCTTGAACCAATCCTTAAGTGTCGATGCTGGGAAGGGTACACGTTAGGGTCTGCTTTCTTCTCACTCTCTGTACTCTTCCCAGGATGTTTTGTCTATCCCTTTGGCTTCTATGTAGTGATGAATACCTACCCTAAATCTTTTGCTCTGATCTCTTTCCTGCCTTTCACACGCGTATAGTCAGCCATCTATCTCAAGCTCAGTGTCTCTAATGCTGAACCCATTTTCTCTACCATAATTTCCTTCCTCTGACTATGATGTTATTATCCATGTGACAACTTGAGCCAGAAACCTAGAAATCATCCTGTCTCCTTCCACTCCCTTGCCTGTTCCTCCCTCAAATCTAATGAATCAATTCTCTCCATCCACTCACTGCCATCTTGGCTCAGACTACCTTCATCTCTACTTTGGCAAGAGCCAAAGCCATCACTCAAAAACAAAAATACCACAGGTCAGTGTAAAACACTTTAACATCTCTCTCATTCTAAGGCATAAACTCCAGCTTTTCACTTGTCGTCAAGTCATAGTGGCACTTTGCCCCTCTCTCCTGTCCAGGGGCACCTCCTCCCATGCTGGCCTCTTTGTCCTCACTCCACTCTCTCTCCAAAGTCTACGCCCAGGCCATTATGAACGACCGTATTTTAGTTTTCCGAATTCACCATGCTTTCTCTTACCTTCAGGCTTTGCACATGCCAACGTCTTCCTAAATATACTCTTCTCCCACTCTGACACGAGCTAAGTCATTCCATGCATTGGTCTCAACTTAGCTGTTGCCATGGACTTTTGTCATTTTTTTTTTTTTTTTTTAGCTGAATAGCATCCATTCACCCTTCCTTCAGTATCCTAATTTCATTCTGGAGAATTAACCCTTTTTTTCCTTTGTGTTCCCTTGGTTGGATGGTAAATCCATGCGTCAGGCCCTATTGCAGAAGCTAAAGGGTGTAAACTCATTTCTTTCGTGGTCACGGTACAAGCAGGTAGATGAGCTGCGACCTAAGCTGGTCAATTAGATGCTTTCTTCCAGGACTTTGAATCTTATACAAATAGTGCAAGGATGAATGAACTTGATATCCTGCCATATTAGTGGCAGGGCTCTGACCAGAGTGTTCTGGCTCAGAGATACTGCCTGGGTTCCTACTTCCTAACCCTTCAAAGCTGCTTTGCTTTCTGCCCTTTATAAGCCTGTTTCTCCAGATGTTTTATTTGTGCACAGTACCCGTCCATTAAATTCTTTTATATTTAAGTTAGAAAAAGTTGGTTTCTGTTAGCATTTAACCTATATTTTCTCTGGCTCTGTAACCTGGACTGTAAGACTCTCCTATGGGCTTATCCTTCTCATGGTAGTTATTATAGTGCATTAAAATGGCACTTTACTTCTCTTTCTGTCCTACTAGACATACATTTTTTGAGGGCAAAGACAATACCCTGTTTATTATTGTATACCCAGTGCCAAGGTGGGATATAGTAAGCATTCAACAAACCTTTGAGAACAGTGTGAATGCAGTTTCATCCTTTGATGTGAACAGAATAAATATGAAAAAGGCTCATTGTTTATTGGTTCCAATGTTTCCAAACAAGCTATTGCCAGCTTCTTTAAATTATTGCCAAAACTTTTCATTAAGGCTTCCTCTGCCCATGGGCAAAGTGGTGTAGACAATTGTGCAAAGCGTAAAGCAAACCAAATTAAACCCAAACTTAAAATATCAAAATAGAAACTCCCACTTCCAGGAAATAAATAGACATACTTTCCCTATTCCATTCCCTAAATGCAGCCAAACTTCCTGGGCAATATGTATAAAATAAACATAAGAAGATTCTGAAAGATGGAGAGAAGAAGACAGACCAATGAGGGACCACAGAACTCATGCAATGATGTGGTGGTGAGTTCCCTGAGTTTTCTTTTTGCTTCATGTTTCAGACTCAGAGCTGAAGAAGCTAGCAACCTGGAAACACTAATGTACACTAATGTACAGACAGAACTCCAGCGAAAACCTGTTCTTTCTAGGCAAAGGACCAAGAAAGGGATAAACTAGCAAATAGCTGCCCTATTCCAGTCAAACACGCTTTGCCCCATAACCACCAACACTAGAAAAGAATGAAGGGGGAGCCTAGGATGTCAAGAGGTACCCAACTTCACTCCTGCTGGGGTGGTGTCAGAGAAGGCTGAGTGGGGAGCCAGGACTTTGATCCCCATTGGGTGGTAATGAGCACCTTCTTTTCTCCACATGGTATTAGTGGGAACCACCTAGGTAGGATAATGGTCTCCAGCTGCATCCATGTTGCTGCAAAGGACATGGTCTCATTCTTTTCATGGCTGCACAGTATTCTATGGTATATATGAACCACATTTTAAAAAAATCCAGACTATAACTGATAGGCATTTAGGTTGATTCCTTGTCTTTGCTATTGTGAATAGTGCCGCAATGAATGTACACGTGCATGTGTCTTTATAATGGAATAATTTATATTCTTTGGGGTTTATATCCAGTAATGGGATTGCTGGGTTAAATGGTATTCCTGTTTTTAGGTCTTTGAGGAATTGTCATACTGTTTTCCACAATGGCTGAACTAATTGATACTCGCACCAACAGTGTATAAGTATTTCTTTTTCTCTGCAATCTTGCCAGCATTTGTTGTTTTTTGACTTTTTAGTAATAGTCATTCTGATTGGTGTGAGATAGTATGTCCTGGTTTTGATTTGAATTTCTCTAATGATCAGTGATGTTGAATTTTTTTCATATTACTTTTGGCCACATGTCTTCTTTTGAAAAGTGTCTGTTTATGTCCTTTGCTCACTTTTTAATGGGGTTGTTCACTTTTTCTTGTAAATTTGTTTAAGCTCCTTTGTCAGGTGCATAGTTTGCAAAAAAATTTTTTCCATTCTGCAGATCTTCTGTTCACTCTGGTAATTTTGCTTGCTGTTCAGAAGCTCTCTAGTATAATTAGATCCTATTTGTCAATTTTTGCTTTTGTTGCAGTTGCTTTTGTCATCTTCATCATGAAATCTTTGCCCATTCCTGTCCAGAATGATATTGTGTAGGTTGTCTTCCAGGGTTTTTATAACTTTGGGTTTTACATTTAAGCCTTTAATGCATCTTGAGTTAATTTTTATGTATGGTATAAGAAAAAGTTGAGTTTTACATTTAAGTCTTTAATCCATCTTGAGTTAATTTTTATGTATGGTATAAGGAAAAAGTCTAGTTTAATCTTCTGCATGTGGCTAGCCAGTTATCCCAACACCATTTATTGAATAGGAAATCTTTTTTCCATCACTTGTTTTTCTCAAGTTTGTCAAAGATCATATAGTTGTAGATGTATAGCCTTATTTCTGGGCTCTCTGTTTGATTCCATTGGTCTATGTGTCTGTCTTTATACGAGTATCATGCTGTTTTGTTTACTGTAGCCCTGTAGTATAGTTTGAAGTTAGGTAGCATGATGTCTCCCACTTTGTTCTTTTTGCTTAGGATTGCCTTGGCTATTTGGCTCTTTTTTGGATCCATATGAATTTTAAAATAGTTTTTTCTAGTTCAAAGAAGAATGTCAATGGTAGTTTAATGGGAATAGCACTGAATCTATAAATCACTTTGGGCAGTATGGCTATTTTAATGATATTGAGTCTTCATATCCATGAGCATGGAATGTTTTTCCACTTGTTTGTATCATCTTTGATTTCTTTGAGCAGTGTTTTATAGTTCTCCTTGTAAAGATCTTTCACCTCCCTGGTTAGCTGTATTCCTAAGTATTTTATTCTTTTTTGTGGCAGTTGTGAATGACATTGCACTTCTGATTTGGCTCTTAGCTTGACTGTTGTTGGTATATAAGAATGTTAGTGATTTTTACACATTGATTTCGTATCTTGAGACTTTCCTGGAGTGGTTTAACAGCTTAAGGAGTGTTTGGATTGAGACTATGGGGTTTTCTAGATATAGGATCATGTCATCTACAAACAGGGATAGTTTGACTCCTTCTCTTTCTGTTTGGGTACCTTTATTTCTTTCTCTTGACTAATCACCATGGAAGGACTTCTAATACCATGTTGGAAAGGAGTGGTGAGAGAGGGCATCCTTGTTTTGTGCCAGTTTTCAAGGGAAATGCTTCCAGCTTTTGCCTATTCAGTATGATGTTGGCTGTGGGTTTTTCATAGATGGCTCTTACTATTTTGAGGTATGTTCTTCTAATATCTAGCTTATTCAAAGTTTTTAACACATAGGGGTGTTAAATTTTATTGAAAATCATTTCTGCATTTATTGAGATAATCATGTGGTTTTTGTCTTTAGTTCTGTTTGTATGATGAATCACATTTATTGATCCGTGTATATTGAACCAGCTTTGCATCCCCAGGGATAAAGCCTGCTTGATCATGATGAATAAACTTTTTGATGTGCTGTTGGATTCAGTTTGCTAGGATCTTGTTGAGGACTTTTGCACTGATGTTCATCAAGGATATTGGCCTGAAGTTTTCTTTCTTTGTTGTATGTCCACCAGGTTTGGTGTCAAGATGATGTTGACCTTATAGAATGAATTAGGGAAGAGTCCCTCTTCCTCAACTTTTCAGAATAGTTTCAGCAGGAATGGTGTCAGCTCTTCTTTGTACATCTGGTAGAATTCAGTGGTTAGTCCACCTGGTCCTGAGCTTTTTTTGGTTGGTAGGCTATTTGTTACTAACTCAATTTCAGAGCTTGTTATAGGTCTGGTCGGCGATTCAATTTCTTTCTGGTTCAGCCTTTGTTGGATGTGTGTGTCCAGATATTTATTCATTTCTTCTAGATTTTTGAGCTCCTGTGCATAAAGGTGTTCCTAATGGTCTCTGATAGCTGTATTTCTGTGGGGTCAGTGGTAATATCCCCTTGTTTCTGATTGTGTTTATTTGAGTGTTCTCTTGTTTCTTCTTTATTAGTTTAGCTAGTGATTCATCTATTTTATTAATTTTTTTTTTAAAAACCAGCTCCTGGACTTGTTGATTTTTTGAATGATTTTTGGCGTCTCAATCTCCTTCAGTTCAGCTCTGATTTTCGCTATTTCTTGTCTCCTGCTAGCTTTTGGATTTGTCTGCTCTTGGCTCTCTAGTTTTTTTAGTTGTGGTGTTAGGTTGTTAATTTGAGATCTTTCTACCTTTTTGATGCGGTTTAGTGCTATAAATTTCCCTCTTAACACTGTTTCAGCTGCTTCCCAGAGATTCTGGTATGTTGTATCTTTGTTCTTTTTTTTTTGAGACGGAGTTTCACTCATGTTACCCAGGCTGGAGTGCAATGGCGCGATCTCGGCTCACTGCAACCTCCGCCTCCTGGGTTCAGGCAATTCTCCTGCCTCAGCCTCCTGAGTGGCTGGGATTACAGGCACGCACCACCATGCCCAGCTAATTTTTTGTATTTTTAGTAGAGACGGGGTTTCACCATGTTGACCAGGATGGTCTCGATCTCTTGACCTCGTGATCCACCCGCCTCGGCCTCCCAAAGTGCTGGGATTACAGGCTTGAGCCACCGCGCCTGGCCGTATCTTTGTTCTTATTAGTTTCAAAGAACTTCTTGATTTCTACCTTAATTTCATAATTTACTCAAAAGTCATTCAGGGCAGTTTATTCAATTTCCATGTAATTGAATGGTTTTGAGTGAATTTTAAAATCTTGATTTCTAATTTGATTATGCTGTGATCCAAGATATTGTTTGTTATGATTTCAGTTCTTTTGCATTTGCTAAGGAGTGTTTTACTTCTGATTATGTGGTCAATTTTGGACTAAGTGTCCTGTGGCAATAAAAATGCATAGTCTGTTGTTTTGCAGTAGAGAGTTCTGTAAATGTCTATCAGGTCCATTTGATCCAGTGCTGAGTTCAAGTCTTAAATATCTTTGTTAACCTTCTGTCTCAATGATCTGTCTAATATTCTCAGTGGGGTGTTAAAGTCTCCCACTACTTTTGTTGGGACTCTTAGTCTCTTTGAAGGTCTCTAAGAACTTGCTTTATGAGTCTGGGTGTTACTGTGTTAGGTGCATATATATTTAGGATAGTTAGCTCTTTTTGTTAAATTGAACCCTTTACCATTATGTAATGCCCTTTTTTGTCTGTTTAAATTTTTGCTGGTTTAAAGTATGTTTTGTCCAAAACTGGGATTGTAACCCCTGCTTTTTTGTTTTCCATTTGCTTGGTAGATTTTTCTCCATTGCATTATTTTGAGCCTGTGTGATCTGGTTTGGTTCTGTGTCTCCACTCAAATTCACATTTCAAATATTAATTCCCATGTCCGCACATATTGAGGAAGGGAAGCGATTGGATTATGGGAGTGGTTCCGCCATGCTGTTCTTATAATAGTGAGAGTATCATGAGATCTGATGGTTTTAAAAGTGGCAGTCTTTCCTGTGCTTGCTCTCGTTTCTCATCTGCCACCATGTGAAGAAGGTACCATTTCCCCTTTTGCCATGGCTGTAAGTTTCCTGAGGCTTCCCAGCTATGTGGGACTGTGAGTCAATTAAACCTCTTTCCTTTATAAATTACTCAATCTTGGGTATTTCTTTATAGCAGCATAAATATTAACTAATGCAGTGAATTGGTACCCAGAGCGTGGGATACTGCTATAAAGATAACCTGAAGTGTAGAAGTGACTTTGGAACTGGGTAATAGACAAAGGTTGGAACAGTTAAGAGGGCTCAGAAGAAGATAGAAAGATGTGTGGAAGTTTGGAACTTCCTAGAGATTTGCTGAATGGTTTTGACCAAAATGCTGATAATGATGTGGACAATGAATTCCAGGCTGTCATGGTCTTAGATGGAGATGAGAAACTTCTTGAGAACTTTTACCATGCTTTAGCAAAGAGACTGGTGGCATTTTGTCCCTGCCCTAGAGATCTGTGGAACTTTGAACTTGAGAGAGATGATCTGAAATTGTAACTTATGTTTAAAAGGAAAGCAAAGCATAAAAGTTTGGAAATTTTGCAGGTTGACAATGTGATTACAAAAAAAAAAGTCATTTTCTGGGGAGAAATTCAACCCAGCTTCAAAAATTTGCATAAGTAATTAGGAAGAATGTTAATCCCTAAGACAATGGGAAAAATGTCACCAGGTCATGTCAGAGATCTTGGTGGCAGCCCCTCCCACCACAGGCCCAGAAGCCTAGGAGGAAAAATGGTTTTGTGGGCTGGGTCCAGGGCCCTGATGTGTGCAGCCTTGAAACTTGGTGCCCTGTGTCCCAGCCACTCCAGCTCTAGCCATGATTAAGAAGGGCCAAAGTACAGCTCAGGCTGTTGCTTCAAAGGGTGCAAGTCCCAATCCTTGACAGCTTCCATGTGGTGTTGGACCTGTGGGTGCACAGAAGTCAAGAACTGAGATTTGGGAACCTCTATCGAGATTATAGAGAATGTATGGAAATGCCTGGATGTCCTGGAAGAAGTCTGCTGCAGGGGCAGAGCCCTCATGGAGAACCTCTGCTAGGACAGTGTAGAAGGAAACTGTGAGGTTGGAACCTCCACAAAGAGCCACCACTAGGTCACTGCCTATAGTGGAGCTGTGAGAAGAGGGCTACCATCCTCCAGATCTCAGAATGGTAGATCCACCAACAGCTTGCACCATGTGCCTGGAAAAGCTGCAGGCATTCAATGCCAGCCCATGAAGGAGCAGCCCAAGGCCATGAGAGCCTACCCTTTGCATCAGCATGTCTCAGATCTGAGACTTGGAGTCAAAGGAGACAATTTTGGAGCTTTAATATTTAATGAATGCCCCACTGAGTTTCGGACTTGCATGGGGCCTGTAGCTTCTTTATTTTGACCAATTTCTCCCATTTGGAACAAGGGTATTTAAACAATGCCTGTGCCCCGACTATATCTTGGAAGGAACTAACTTGTTTTTTATTTTACCAGCTCACAGGTGGAAGGAGCTTGCCTTGTCTTAGATGAGATTTTGGACTGTGGACTTTTGAGTTAGTGCTGAAATGAGTGAAGTCTTTAGGGGAGTGTTGGGAAGGCATGATTGGTTCTGAAATGTAAAAAGTACAATGTTTGGGAGGGGCCAGGGGCAGAATAATGTTTTTTGGCTCTGTGTACCCATTCAAACCATATCTTTAATTGTAATCCCCATGTGTCAAGGGAGAGACCTGTGATCCCCATGTGTGGAGAGAGGTAAGTGATTGGATTATGGGGGCTGCTTCCCTCATGCTGTTCTCATGGTAGTGAGTGAATTTCATGGGATCCGATGGTTTTAAAAGTCATAGTTTTTCCTGTGCTTGCTCTCTTCTCTCTCCTGATGCCATGTGAATAAGGTGTCACTTCTTCTACCATGATTGTAAGTTTCCTGAGGCCTCCCCAGCCATGTGTAACTATGAGTCAATTAAACCTCTTTCCTTTATAAATTACCTAGTCTTTGGAATTTCTTTATAGTGGTGTGAAAACGGACTAATACACTATATATGTTATTGTATGTGAGGATCTTGAAGACAGCATACCAATGGGTCTCGGTTCTTTATCCAGCTTGCCACTCTATGTCATTTATTTGAGGCATTTATCCTATTTACATTCAAGGTTAGTATTGATATGTGCATATTTGATCCAGTCATCATGATGTTAGCTGGTTATTGGGCAGACTTGTTTATGGGGTTACTTTACAGTGTCACTGATCCATGTACTTCAGTGTGTTTTTGTAGCCATTGGTAATGGTCTTTCTTTTCTATATTTAGTGCTTCTTTCAGGTGTTCTTATAAGGCTGGTCTGGTGGTAATGAATTCCCTTAGAATTTGCTTACCTAAAAATTATCTTATTTCTCCTTCAGTTGTGAAGTCTAGTTTGGCTGGATATGAAAATTCTGGGTTTGAATTTCTTTTCTTTACAAATGTCGAGTATTGGCCTCAGTCTCTTCTGGCTTGTAGAGTTTCTGCTGAGAGGTCTACTGTTAGTCTGAAGGGCTTCCCCTTGTAGGTGACCTGACCTTTCTCTGAAGCTGCCTTTAACATTTTTTCTTTCATTTTGACCTTGAAGAATATGATGATTATGTGTCTTGGGAATGATATTCTTGTGAAATATCTTACTGGGGTTATCTGCAAGAAATAGGATTTCTACATTTATGTATATATCAAACTGATACATACATATATATATATATATATATGCACACACACATATATATGTAATCATAGCTACTGAATAAGCTATATGTGGAAGCACGGTAGATAAATTGAAATGGAATTCTAAAAAATGTTTAACCAGTGAGGAAAAGAAAACAAAAAAATAAAATAAAATACAGAGAAAATAAAAAAATGAAATGACCAACTTAAGCCATAAAATTAAATGTAAATAGTCTTAATTCACCAATCAAAAGACAGGGCTTGGCAGAGTGGATTGAACAAAATGATGTACTTACATGGCTTGTACAAGAAACTCACTTCATATGTGATGATATAGGCAGAGTAAAACTAAAAGGATGAAAAAACGTATCAGGCAAAGCAGGAGTGGCGATAGTATTGTCAAATTAAGTGACTTCAAAGCAAGCTACCAGAAGCAAAGATAACATTATAAAATAACAAAAGTGTCAATCCACCAAGAAGACACAGTGATCTTAAATATGTGTGCACCAAATAATATAACTGCATAATATATGAGGCAAAAACTGATAGAACAGAGAGGAGTAGGCAAATCTACAATTACAGTTGAAGATTTTAGAACTCCTCTTTCAATGTTTAATAGAACAGGACATAAGCTAGTAAGGATATAGAAGAATTTATGTATCAACCTTGTTAGCAAGTTCGATTCAAAATTTATAAAGCACATTAGTCAACAATATGGCACATTATTTGAAGTACCCATAAAACATATACCAAGATTGACCACATCCTGGGCCATAAAACAAACCTCAAAAATGTAAAAAGGCTAACACCTGTAATCCCAGTGCTTTGGGAGGCTGAGGTGGGAGGATTGCTTGAGGCCAGGAGGTTGAAGCCATTCTGGCCAACATGGGAAGACTCCATGTCTACAAAAAAAAAAAAAACTGTTTTAAGATTAGCTGGATACAGATGGATTAAAGACTTAAACATAAGACCTAACACGATAAAAAACCATAGAAGAAAACATAGGCAAAACCATTCAGGACATAGGCACAGGCAAGGACTTCATGACTAAAACATCAAAAGCATTGGCAACAAAAGCCAAGATAGACAAATGGGATCTAATTAAACTCCAGAGCTTCTGCACAGCAAAAGAAATAATCATTATAGTGAACCAGCAACCAATAGAATGGGAAACATTTTTTGCAATCTACACATCTGACAGACAGCTAATATCCAGAATCTACAAAGAACTAAAACAGTTCTACAAGAAAAAAACAAATAAACCCTTTCAAAAGTGGGCAAAGGATATGAACAGACATTTTCCAAAAGAAGATATATATGAGGCCAACAAATATATGAAAAAATGCTCATCATCACTGGTCATTAGAGAAATGCAAATCAAAACCACACTGAGATACCATCTCACTCCAGTTAGAATGGCAATCATTAAAAAATCTGGAGACAACAGATGCTGGAGAGGATGTGGAGCAATAGGAACCCTTTTATACTGTTGGTGGGAGTATAAATTAGATCAACAATTGTGGAAGACAGTGTGGCAATTCCTTAAGGACCTAGCAATAGAAATTCCATTTGACCCAGCAATCCTGTTACTGGGTACATACCCAAAGGATTATAAATCATTCTATGATTTATAAGACACATGCACATGTATGTTCATTGTGGCACTGTTTACAACAGCAAAGACCTGGAACCAAGCCAAATGCCCATTGATGATAGACTGGACAAGGAAAATGTGGCACATATACACCATGGAATACTATGCAGCTATAAAAAATGATGAGTTTGTATCCTTTGTAGGGACGTGGATGAATCTAGAAACCATCATTCTCAGCAAACTGACACAAGAACAGAAAATCAAATACCGCATGTTCTTACTCATAGGTGGGTGTTGAACAATGAGAACACATGGACACAGGGAGGGGAGCATCATACACTGGGGTCTGTTGGTGGGGTATAGGGGAGGGACAGCAGGAGGTAGGGAGGTTGGGGGGGATAACATGGGGAGAAATGCTAGATAGAGGTGACAGGGGGATGGAGGCAGCAAACAACATTGCCATATATGTATCTATGCAACAATCGTGCATGATCTGCACATGTACCCCAGAACCTAAAGTACGATTAAAAAGTATATATATATCATAAAATAAATAAATAAAATAAAATAAAATTAGCTGGATGTGGTGGAACATACCTGTAGTATTAGCTACTTTGGAAGTTGAGGCAAGATGATCACTTGAGCCCAGGAGATTGAGGATGCAGTGATCTATGGTTACACCACTACAGTTCAGCCTGGGTGACAGTGTAAGAATTTGTCTCAGAAAAAATACAAAAGAATTGAACTAATCAGTGTATGTTCTCTGACACAATGGAATCAAAGTAGAAGTCAGTAACACTGGGTGGGGATGTGGAGAAACAAGAACCCTCACACACTGTTGGTGGCAATGTAAATTAGTCTAGCCACTATGGAAAATGATATGGAGGTTCCTAAAAAAGAACTTTCAGATCATCCAGCAATTCCACTACTGGGTATATATTCAAAAGAAAGAAATCAATATATCAAAGAGATATCTACACTCCTAATTTATTGCAGCACTATTTACAATAGTCAAAATATGAAATCAACCTAAGTACCCATCAATGGATGAATAAATAAAGAAGGTGTGGTATATATACACAATGGAATATTATTCTGCCATAAAAAACAATAAAACAGTGTCATTTGGAGTAAAATGAATGGAATTGAAAGTCATTATGTTAAGTGAAATAAGCCAAACACAAAGATAAATATCACATGCTATCACTTATATGTAGGAGCTAAAAAATGAGTAGTTTGGCAGTTACCAGAGGCCAGGAAGGGGAGGAGGAATAAAGGGGGGAAAATATATAAATGTATTTATTACCACTGAACTGCACATTAAAAATAATAAAGATGATATATTATATATGTATGTTTTACCTCAACAACAACAAAGAAGCTTTCAAAAAATTAGAAGGTATTAGGCCAGGTGCAGTGGCTCATACCTGTAATCCCAGCACTTTGGGAGGCCAAGGCGAGTGGATCATCTGAAGTCAGGAGTTTGAGACCAGGCTGACCAACATGGAGAATCCCCATCTCTACTAAAAATACAAAATTAGCCGGGCATAGTGACATATGCCTGTAATCCCAGCTATTCAGGAGGCTGACACAGGAGAATCTCTTGAACCCGGGAGGCAGAGGTTGCAGTGAGCTGAGATTGTGCCATTGCATTCCAGCCTGGGCAACAAGAGTGAAACTCCATCTCCAAGAAAAAAAAAGAAGGTATCAAAAAAATCTTCAAATATATAGAAACTAAACAACAGAATTCTAATAAAATGAAATTATAGCATATAATGGTTGTGGAACATAACTAACATAGAGTTGAGGGAGAAATTTGTAGCATTAAATGGATACACTAGAAAAGAAGAGAAGTCTCAAATCAATAATCTAAACTTCTACCTTGAGAATCTAAAAAAAGAAGAAGAAAATAAGACAAAATCAACAAAATAATAAAGAAAAGAGGACTGGGCACAGTGGCTCATGCCTGTAATTCCAGCACTTTGGGAGGCCAAGGCAAGTGGTTAACCTGAGGTTAGGAGTTTGAAACCAGACCAGCCAACATGTGAAACCTTGTCTCTACTAAAAATATAAAAAGTTAGCCAGGTGTGGTTGTGGGTGCCGGTAATCCCAGCTACTTGGGAGGCTGAGGAATCATTTGAACCTGGGAGGTGGAGGCTGCAGTGAGCAGAGATAATGTCTCTGAACTCCAGCCTGGGTGACAGAGCAAAACTTTGTCTCAAAAACTAAGTAAACAAAAAGAAAAGTAAAAAAGAAAGAATAGAAATCAGTTAAATTGAAAAATGCAACAAAAAGACTGAAGAAAATCAATAAAACAAAAAGCTAGATCTTTGAAAAGATCCATAAAATTGTCAAACCTATGAAAAATGTCAAGGAAACAGAAATGACACAAACTGCCAATATCATAAATGAAACAGGAGAAATCACTTTAGACCCTGAAGATATGAAAAGGTAATAAGAGAACACTACAAAAACTCTACACTTATCATAGATAAATTTGACAATACAGGTGAAATTGATCACTTCCTCAAGAAACAACAAAACTACTACAGCTTACTCAATATAAAAGAGATAACTTGAATAACTCTATAACTATTAAGGAAATTTAATTAATAATTTTTAAACTTCCTCAAAATAAATTTCCAACCTTAGATTTTTGCACTGGAAAGTTGTACCAAATGTTTAGAGAAAGTAATATCAATCTTACAGAATTTCTGCTAGAAAAAAGAAGGAGGAAATAATTCTCAATTTGTTTTGTGAAGTTAGTATTGCCCTGATGCCAAAATCAAACAAAGACTATACAAAAAAAAAAAAAAAAAAAAAAAAAAAAAAAAAAAAAAAAAAAAAAAAAAAAAAAAAAAAAAAAAAAAAAAAAAACTACAGATCATTGTTCCTCTGAATACAGATTCAAAAATCCTTAACAAAATATTAACCAATAAAATTCAGACATATTAAAACATTGCACACCATGATACAGTGGGATTTTTTCAGGAAGGCAAGGTTAGTTTAGAATTTGAAAATCAACCAATGCAATCCATCGTATTAAGAGGATAAATTGCAAAAATCAGATAATCATATCAGTAGATGCAGAATAATCATTTGGCATCATAAATTCAGTACTCATTTTTGATAAAAACTCTAGAAAAATAGAACTTCAACTTGATACAAAGCATCTACAAAAAAAGTCCTATAGCTAACATTAAAATTAATAGTAAAAGACTGAATGCTTTTCCTTTAAGACTGACAGCAAGACAAAGATGTTCACTGTTATTATTCTTATTCAAAATAGTGCTTGAAGCTCTAACCAATGCAGCAAGGCAGGAAAAGGAAATCAAAGGCTTACTGCTTGACAAAGAAGAAATAAAACTGTTCCTAGTTGCAGACAACATGATTCTCTACATACGAAATAGCAAGGAATTGACAAAAAAACTCCTACAACTAATTCAGCAAGGTCACAGGATACAAAACGAACAAACAAAATTTCATTGCATGTCTACATACCAGCAAGCAATGTGGTCAGTGAAATTAAAATTATTATATCATTTACAATCACCAAAAATAAAATATGTAGGTGTAAATCTAACAAAATATTATAGGAATTGTATGTTGTAAGTTACACAATGCTGATAAATGAAATCAAAGAAGACGTAAATAAATGGAGATAAAAACCATGTGCATTGATTGGAAGACTCAGCACAATATAGATATCAATTCTCCTCAAACTACTGCATATGTATTACATAATTCCTATCAAAATTCCAGAAAAATTTTTTGTTGATATAGACATGATTATTTTAAAATTTATGTGGAAAGAAGAAACCAAAATAGCAAAATGATTTTTTAAAAAGAACAAAATGGGAGGAATTAGTTTACCTGATTTCAAGATTTATATAGTTACAGTAATAAAAACTGTGTGATATTTGTGGAGGAATAAACCCATAGATTAACGAAACAGAATGGAGAACCCAAAAATTAACCCACATAAATATGCTCAACAAATTTTTTACAATATTGCAATAGTAATAGAAGAAGGAAATCTAGCCTTTCCAACAAATGGCACTGGAGCAATTGGACATTCATAGGAAAGAAAAGACTTGGTCTAAGTTTCACACCTTATATAAAAATGTGATATGTAAGACAGTACAACATTTGGAAAATAGTATAGGAATAGATAAATAATTCTTAGATTTGGCACAAAAAGTACAATCTATAAAAGGAAAAATTGATAAATTAAACTTCAAAAAAATCCAAAAGCTTTTGCTCAGTGAAAGATCCTATTAAGAGAGCAAAAAGACAAGCTACAGACTGGAAGAGAATGTTTGCAAACCACATGCCTAACAAAGGACTAGTTATATAGCATCTATATCTAAAACTATATATTAGTATCTAAGATTCTCAAAACACAACTTAAAAACAACCAGATTAGAAAATGGACAAAATACGTGAAAAAAATTTCACTGAAGGAGAGATATGAATGGCAAATAAGCATATGGAAAGATGTCTGACACCACGGATTATTGGAGGAATGAAAATCAAAATCATAATGAGATATCACATCACAAATATCAAGATGGATAAATTTAAAAATAACGACAACAAATGCTGACAAGAATGTGAAGAAACTGGATCACTCATCCATTGCTGGTGCTCTGGAAAACAGTTGAGCAGTTAATTAAAAAACTAATCATACAACTACCATAT
Organism: Cebus imitator; assembly: GCF_001604975.1. Taxonomy (NCBI): domain Eukaryota; kingdom Metazoa; phylum Chordata; class Mammalia; order Primates; family Cebidae; genus Cebus; species Cebus imitator. Next base: position 370,779 of record NW_016107422.1, on the reverse strand, counting down.
GACTCAAGAATTTCACTGCTGAGCATTTCTCCTAGAGAAATGAAACCATGTTCACACAAAAACCTATACATGAGTATTTACATAAGCTTAATTTATAATAGCTCAAAACTGGAAACAATCCAGATGTCCTTCAATGAGTGGATAATTATGCAAACTGGTACATTCATACCATGAAATACTACTCAGCAATGAAAAGGATTGAACTATACATACACACAAAAACCTGGATGACTCTTCAGAGAATTATGCTGAGTGAAAAAAGCCAATCTCAAAAAGTTATGTGTTGCATGATTCTATTTAAATAATATGCTTGAAATGACAAATATAAAAATAGTGAACACCTTAGTTGGTTGTAGAACTTAAGGAGGGAGTAGAGATGGGAAGGAAATTAGTATGGCTATAAAAGGCAACACAAGGAATTTTTGTGATAGGAATGTTTTGTCTTTTAATTGTGTCAATGTCAATATCCAGACTGTGATATCGTACTACATCATATATACTATATAGTTATGGAAGATATTAGCCTTGAGGAAAACTGAGTAAAAGGTACATGGGAACTCTGTGCATTATTCTTATAATTGCATGTGAATCTATAATTATCTCACATTTTAAAAAATCAAATTAAAAAAACTCCAAATAACCAATTTATCTAGATGAGTTCTGTTTCTGGCCAAGATGGAGTAAGTCCATCACAGCTTGCCTCTCCCATTAATTGCAAATAAAAATTGTGGACAAAAACAAAAAGCAACCACATGAGGACAGAAAGCACCTGAGGATGCATAGTAAACAGAAGCAGGTAAATTATGGAAAGGAGCCACAACTTATAAAAAAGACACATATGGGAGTCAGTATCTCAGTTTTCTTCTTGATTCTTTACAGGCTTTGCCCTATTCACTTTCTTTTCTTTCTTTCTTTTTTTTTTTTTCCGAGTCTCACTCTGTTGCCCAGACTGGAGTGCAGTGGCACGTGTGATCTTGGTTCACTGCAACCTCTACCTTCCAATCACCTCTCACCAGATCCCTCCCCCAACATTGGAAATTACATACACAAGCAATCCTCTTGCCTCAGCCTCCTGAGTGGCTGGGACTGCAGATGCATGCCACCATGCTCAGCTAATTTTTGTATTGTTATAGAGACAGGGTTTTGCCATATTGGCCAGGTTAGTCTCAAACTCCTGACCCCAAGTGATCCCCAACACCTCCGCCTCCTGAGATGCTGGGATTACAGGCATGAGCCGCTGCACCAGGCCTTTTGCCCAATTCTCTACTGGTTTTGTCCTGAGGCCCTGCCCCAATCATGGATGGGGCTTTGAGGCAGGCAGCATTGTAGTATGTGGCTAAAACCCAAAGAAAAATGTCATCTTTCTGGTCAGAGGAAGTGCAAAAAGTGTCCCCTGAGTGCCAGTGAATATGGAAGGAATCTTAGAGAAAATTGTATATGAACCTAATTTTGTATGTGAGCCCATGGAAGTTCTGGGTTTAACCCTGAGCTGCATATTTATGGAATAGATTCAAGACAGCAGCCCAGAAAAAACTTTACCGAGCTAAGATTTAAATCACTGCCCAAGATCCAGATTAGTCTTTGAATTGTACATGTGAAGAACAGACCTAAAGAAGCAAAGAGTTTGCTTTAGAAATTGAACTAATAATTACCATCCACAGAAGGTGTATTAGTCTATTCTCATGCTGATATAAGGAACTTACTGAGACTGGGTAACTTATGAAGAAAAGAGGTTTAATTGACTCACAGTTCCATCGGCTACACAGGAAGCATGGCTGGGAGGCCTCAGGAAGCTTGCAGTCATGGTGGAAGATGAAGGGGAAGCAAGCACATCTTACTATGGTGGAGCAGGAGGAAGCTAAGGGGGAAGTGCCACACACTTTTAAATAATCAGATTTTATGAGAACTCACTCACTATCATGAGAAGAGCAAGGGAAATCTGCCTCCATGATCGAATCACCTCTCACCAGATCCCTCCCCCAACATTGGAAATTACAGTTCAACATGAGATTTGGGTGGGGACACAAGCCAAACCATATCAGAAGGTGAGACAGTATTTGCAGTCTGAACCTAACCAGATTGATGGCCTTCTAAAATAAAAACAGCAGCAGCAAAATCAACACTCTGCAAAGGATTTTAACTGGACTGAAAGTCTATACAACAAAATGCCACATTGTCAGAATGCAATCCCAAATTGCTCAATAAACAAAGAACCCAGAACTGTGATCAGTTCTCAAGGGGAAAAACAATCAATAAATGCCAACCCATGTAAACCAGACATTCGATTTATTAGACAAATACTTGAAAGTATGAGTATGCTCTAATGAGGGAATGTAAGCACACCTGAAATGGGAGGAAAGGTAGACATCCTCAGCAGAGGAAGAGAAACAATAAAAAGAGCAAAATTTGACATTTTAAAACTGAAAAAATACAATATCTGAAATTAAAAATGCACTGGATTGGCTCAGTAATAAAATGGAGAAATTAGAAAAGTCAGTTAGTGGGAAGCTAAATCTGCAGAAATTATCCAACCTCAATGGCAGAGAAAAAAAATTATTCTCTTCAGTTCATTAAAATGTGTATGACTATTGAAAGCAAAACCTGTAACATCATCCAGTGGGATTTTCAACATATGCGTATATAATACATATTTACATATTATACATATGTATATAATACATATGACAACTATGACATAAAGGTCAGTGCTGGAGGCTAAAAGGATCTGTATGGTTTTAAGGCACCTACATTTTACTTGACCTAAAATATTAATTCAAAATAGAGTGTGACAAGTCAGGCAGGTATATTGTACTTCCCAGAGAACACTAAAAACAATAATAATCCAGAGATATATCAAAAATGTCAATAAATGAATTAAAGTGAAATTTAAATTAAAACATTTAAGTTAAACTAAACTCAACCCCAAAGAAGGCAGGAATGAAGAAAAAGAGGAACGAAAACAGATGAACTACATAGAAAACAAGTAATAAAGTGAAGACCCAAATCTAACCATATCAAAAATTAGGTAAAGTATAAATTTAAGGACACCAAGAATTTCACTTTAAATATGAAGATATAAACTAAGAAGATTGTAAAAGATGCATCAAACAATAAGAAAAAGAAGGCTGGAGGATCTATATTAGACAAAACAGACTTGAAAACAGGGAATATTACCAGCGGTAAAGGGGGGCATTAAATAATGAAAAAGGTATATAAGGAGATATAACAATTCTAAATGTGTGTTCAGAAGTTGTTTTAATAGTTTGATAAAATAGCTAGTTGATTATAACTTTTTTTTTGAGAAGGTATCTTACTCTGTTGCCCAGGCTGGAGTGCAATGGCATGAGCTTGGCTCACTGCAACCTCCGCCTCCAGGATTAAAGAGACTCTCCTGGCTGGCTCTGGTGGCTCATACCTGTAATCCCAGCACTTTGGGAGGCCAAGGTAAGTGGATTACCTGAGGTCAGGAGTTCAGGACCAGCCTGGCCAACATGGTGAAACCCCATCTCTACTAAAAAAAATACAAAACTTAGCCAGGCATGATGATTAGCTTCTGTAATCCCAGCTACTTAGGAGGCTGAGACAGGAGAATTGCTTGAACCTGGGAGGTGCAGGTTGCAGTGAGCTGAGATCGCACCATTGCACTCTAGCTTGGGTAACAAGAGCAAAACTCCTCAAAAAAAAGGAAAAAAAAGAGACTCTCCTGCCTCAGTCTCCCAAGTAGCTAGGACTACAGGGGCATGCCACTGTGCCTGGCTAATTTTTGTATTTTTAGTAGAGAGAGGGTTTCACCATGTTGGCCAGGCTGGTCTTGAACTCTTGACCTCAAGTGATCCACCTGCCTGGGCCTCCCAAAGTGTGGGATTACAGGCATAAGCCACTGTGCCAGCCTGATTAGAATTTTTAACAGCTTACCTTGGCAATGTAGGCAGAGTCTAAAAAGAATGAGTGTAGGCTTTATTGGAAATTTAAAAATTGTAATTGTGGTATCCCGTCAGTTGTTTCCCAGTCTGTGAAACATCCCTTGGAAGAGCTCGTTCTTCTGCCATCATACAGGGTAGGAATCTTGAGCCAATGTAACAAATGGTTTCTGATGGGCCAACTCCTGATTTCTGACCCTGAAAGGTATTAGTGTTTGACGCTATAACTTTGACCTGGCGTGAGTAATCATAAATGATCCTATATGCTAAAAACAGTATTCTACTTATTGCCCTCAGTCCTAGTTTGCAGGAAGCTTTCTGACTACCAACTGAATGACAGAGATACTGCTGGAAACCAAAGCCGTGGCCTTGGAGGTTCTCTCGTCTCCCAGATTGCATGGCCTCTCCTTCTTGGCTGCAGGAGGTCTTGATGGGTGTGTCTGGCCTCCCATGACACTAGCAGGTGTTTCTTGGGTGCCCTTCTTTCCTGGGGTTGAGAGTCATTATCTGATTCTGATTCTTTCTATATTTTCTCACAAGGTAAGGGAGCGATTATGGGCCAGCCTGTCTACTGGCTTTTGACCCATTTGCCAACTGTTCTTCAAGTCACAGGATAGAATCTATGGAGAGAAGTCAGGAATCAAAAAGATACTGGTGGATTGCTGTAATTAAATAAAACTATGAGGGAATTATAAGAAATAAACAGCAAGTCCAGGTTTATGTTTATTCTTTTCTTATCTTTTTTTCTTCCACCCCAAAGCCGTTATGTTTAAAAGATCAGTTTCATTATACACATCCTATAGGAAGGAGGCCACCGTAAGAAACCCTGAGAAAAGTGATAGCAAGGTCACTAAGAGTGAAGCTAGTAAAAATCAAGTTTAAATGGAGGAGGACAAAGAGCACACACATATTCACACATACACATAAACCTACAGACTGTTCACAGTCATGACGATCATTGGAACAACCCTCAATAAAATGTGTGCAAACAGATAGTATATTAAAAGATTAATATTACATGAACAAAGGAATTTATTCCATGAATGTAAGGGTGTTTCAATATTTGTATGTTTATTAATGTATTTAACATTAATGGATTCAAATATTATAGAAAGATTTCTATCAATTTTTTGAGAAAATTCAATATCCTTAATTTTTTTTAAGTTTTAATAAAATGGGATTTAATAGATATTACTCTGTTATGCAAAATCAGGTATTATACCTATCAGGGAAGGAGTAGAAGCATTCCTATTAAAATCAGGAATAAGGAAAGAACACAGCATCACTAGTGTAATTTATTATCGCTTAGTAGAGTTTTTCAGCACAGGTAGAGAAGAGAAAGAAATGGATGATTCAAAAGTTGGGATGTGGGATGTAAAGTTATAATTATTAGCAGATTTATTTGCCTCAAAAATCCAAGAGACAATAAATTGAAATGCTGTTATAGTCAGGGAATGTAGCAAGGTAACTTGAGTAAAGATAATATATGGAAATCGATGGCCTTCATATATGCAAATTATAATCAATAGGAACAAGAGGCCCCCAAGGGCAAATACAAAATATGTGAAACACTTAAGAATAAACTTAAGAAATGTATAAGATCTATAGGATGAAAACTTTAAATGCTAATGAGGATCACAAAAGGACACTTGAACAAATGAACAACATATTGATAGAATATTGTATCATCATAAAGATATGAATTGTCCTTAAGGTAAACTAAATTTATAACATACTGTCAATAAAATGTAAACTGCAGGTTTTTGGAACTAGACAAGCTAATGCTAAAACTTACATGGCCCTGATTGCTTAATAGTAAAGCCTCTTAATAAATTTTAAGAGGCTTTGACCTCTTAAAATTTATATGGAAAAAATAATCCAGGAAATCTAGGAAAGTTATGGAAAAAAAAATAAGGGACTGTTTCTACTAGATATAAAAATGTAATATTCAAAACAATGTGACACTAGATGTTAAGTAGATAAATATACTAATGAGAAAAAATTAGAAAATCTAGGAATAGATCCTCAAGCATTCAGGAATTTATTTTGTGATATTCAAAGCAGTGGGTGAGCTGATCATTTGTTGGCATTTAGCTCTGTTCTCAAACTCCCATGCTCTTCTCTGTTACAAAGGTGCTGGCTGGAAACCAGAGTGCTACATTTCTGGATTTTCTTGTCAGCTGCCTATGGTAAGGTTCTGCAACTGAGGGGCACTTACTGGTTTGGACTGAGGAACAAGCGATAAGAAGGAGCCACTTTTCCACTTCTGGTGCTTCTTCTGGCTGTAGGAGTAGCATCAACAGCAGGCAAGTTGGGCTCCACCAGCATTAGTAAGAATGGTGGTAGTTTAAGGAGCTTCCTTAGAATGTAAGTTCCTGGGTTCCTGCTCAATGTCCATGGAAATGTTCCAAAAAAGCAATGGCCCTGCAGCCAGCAGCTCAGCAGTAAGCATTAACTGTTGGTTTCCAGCCCAGGGGCTCTAGCAGCATCACGATCACAGACTAATATCCCTTTCCCCTGTTGGTTCTTTAGTTCTTCCAATTCTTTGTCACAAATTGTTTGCGTTACTTTATTCTCTGCTGGAAATATCTAGAGTGCTTTCACATTTCCTAACAGGACATTAGCTGATCCAAGGAGAACATAACAATTATTCTATAAATGATATTGGCAAAACTAGGTATAGTAACTCCTCACTTAACATTGTCTATGGTGGGGGTTTTCAACCCCTGCTATCAGTCTGTGGAACCTGGCCGAACAGCAGGAGATGAGTGGTGGGTGAGCATCACGGCCTAAGCTCCACCTCCTGTCAGATCAGCTGTAGCATTAGATTCTCACCAGATCATGAACCCTATTGTGAACTGCACATGCGAGGGATCCAGGTTGCATGCCCCTTCTGAGAATTTAACGCCTAATAATCTGAGGTGGAACAGTCTCATCTTGAAAACATCCTCTGCCACCCTGGTCCATGGAAATATTGTCTTTCATGAAACTGGTCTGTGGTGCCAAAAAAATTTGGGGACTGCTAGTCTATAGGTAATTGGAAACTGGATACATAATGAAACTAATTTTATCATAGGCTAATTAGGAGAAAAAAGAATTAAGTTCCTATGGCATTTTTCTGGCACAAAAAAATCACCAAACTTTTAAATAAATACCCCAATAGCTCTAATATTAAACACTGAAATGAGCATGAGCTATACAAACATTTAAGAAATATTAATAAAAGCAACTAAGATGACTAGCAAATTTGTGGTGAGTCAGTGAGTAACGGCAGGTGTAGTGCTGGTGGGTTAAATGAAGGAATAAAGATTTGCAAAGTGAAAATTGTGAGGAGCACCTCCTACCACTATGCAGTTCAAAAACAATCATAAATGTGGCAGGCTTGCTGAGTGCTTTTGCACCTCATCATGTATTGTTGTGCATTTGTCATGATTATTGTATACTTTATGAATTTTTACTTTACAGTAATTTGTATTCATGTATTCCTTTTCTAGCCTGCTTATTCCAGCTCAGAGTCAGGGTGGCCAGAGCCTATCTTGGCATCTCAGGGCATAAGAGGGGAGCCAACTTTGGAGAGGACATCATCCCATCACAGGTCACACTCCCACGCACTTGCTCTTACTCATATTGGGACAATTTAGACAGGCCAGTAAACCTAAGGTGCATATCTTTGGGATATGGGAAGAAACTGAAGTACCTGGAGAAAGCCCATGCAGATGTGCGGAGAACGTGCAAACTCCACATGGAGAGTGGCTCTGGCTGGAAAGCATTTTTTTTTTTTTCTCATCAATGTTATGAGGAAATGATGGTGAACTAAACAATGTTATTCAAGGACCTGAAGTCAACTTCTGGAACTAAAAAAAATATTTGATTCCTTACCTCACACTTTATACCAAAATATATTTTAGGTGAATCAGAGATTCGAATTTTAAAACTATACACCACAAAAATATAGAAGAAAACAGGTCAGGCATAGTGGTTCATGCCTGTAATCCCAGCACTTTGGGAGGCCAAGAAGAGAGGATCATTGAGCCCAGGAGTTTGAGACCAGTATGGGCAACACCATGAGACCTGTCTCCAAAAAAATTTAGAAATTAGCTGAGCATGGTGGCATGCAACTGTAGTCCCAGCTACTCAGGAGGCTGAAGTGGGAGGACTGCAGCAAGCCATGATCATGCCACTGCACTGCAGTTTGGGCGACAGAGCAAGACCCTGTTCCTCCACCAAAAAAGAAACACAGACACACACACACACACACACACGCACACACTCATGTATATATATGAACACATGGCAGATATGAACACATGGCAGATTTTTAATTATAAACTGGGAAAACGGGTTCCTTCCTTTCTTTCTTTCTTTCTTTCTTTCTTTCTTTCTTTCTTTCTTTCTTTCTTTCTTTCTTTCTTTCTTTCTTTCTTTCTTTCTTTCTTTCTTTCTT
>NW_016107422.1:325181-362375 GCF_001604975.1 Cebus imitator | reverse complement strand
CTCTCTCTCTCTCTCTCTCTCTCTCTCTCTCTCTCTCTCTCTCTCCCTCTCTCCCTCTCTCCCCTTTTTTCTCCCTCTCTCTCTTTTTTTTGAGTTTCTCTCTTGTTGCCCAGGCTGGAGTGCAGTGCAATGGCACGATCTCAGCTCACTGCAACCTCCGCCTCTGGGGTTCAAGTGATTCTCCTGCATCAGCCTCCCCAGTAGCTAGGATTACAGGCATGCACCACAATGTCCAGCTAATTTTGTATTTTTAGTAGAGACAGGGTTTCACCATGTTGGTCAGGCTGGTCTTGAACTCCTGACCTCAGGTGATCCACCTGCCTCGGCCTCCCAAAATGCTGGGATGACAGGTGTGAGCCACTGTGCCTTGTCCTGAAGGTCTTTCTAAGATACTCCAAATAATAGAAACATTTGAAAATTTAATTTCATAAGAAAGTTGGCATGAAAAAAAAATCCCACCGCAAAGGAAGTTAACAAACAGGGAAAATATTTGCAATGCATATCCACAGACAAGCATCAAAACCACAACAGAAAAATCAACAAAGGTAGTGGACAGACAATTTATGGAAGGGAAATGTGAATGGTTTCTTCTAAAAAAAATCAGAATTCATGAGTGAAGCAATCTGGCCCCGAGCTTTTCTTTGTTGGGAATTTTAAAATTCATGATTCAATCTCCTTACCCATTATTGATCTGTTCAGATTTTCTGTTTATTCATGATTCAGTCTTGGTAGGTTGTATGTATCTAGAAATTTCTCTTCTTCCAGGTTATCCAATTTGTTGTGGTATCATTTGAGATACTACTCTCTTATGATCCTTTTTATTTCTCTGACATCACTTGTAAGGTTTCTTCTTTCGTTTCTAATTTTACTGACTTGAGTTGTCTCTCTTTTCCTCTTTCTTTCTTTTTTTTTTTTTGAAACAGTCTCACTCTGTCGTCAGGCTGGAATACAGTGGCATGATCTCGGCTCACTGCAACCTCCGCCTCCTGGGTTCAAGCGATTTTCCTCCCTCAGCCTCCCGTGTAGCTGGGATTACAGGCACTACCATGCCTGGCTTTTTGTGTTTTTGGTAGAGATGGGGTTTCACCATGTTGGCCAGGATGGTCTCGATCTCTTGACCTTGTGATCTGCCAGCCTTGGCATCCCAGAATGCTGGGATTACAGGCATAAGCCACCACACCCGGCCTCTCTTTTTTTCTTAATCTAGCTAAAGATTAGTCAATTTCGTTTATGTTGGAAGGTGTTGGATGTCTACTATTACCTTGATTGTGGTGATGAGATCATGGGCATTTGTATATGTCTTAGCTCATCCAATTGTACACATTAAATATGTGCAGTTTTTATATATTAATTATACCTCAAAGCGTTTAAAAAACTCACAATAAGGAAATTGCACATTAAAATCGTAATAGATACCATTTCCACCTCTCATATTGGCAAAGATAAAAACAAGTTTGATAACTCACTGTGGCAGTGTTAAAATACATCCACAAATTCTTTGATACCCCTTCCCTTCAAGAGGTAGAGCTTAATTTGACTCCTTGTGAATGTGGTTGGACTGAGCAACTCACTTCTAATGAATAAGACATAGCAGACATAGTGGTTTGTGGCTTCTGAGACTGTCATGAAAGGTGTGGCTATATCCTACTTGTCTCATCTTGGATCACTCTCTCTGGAAAAAGCCAATTGCTATGTCAGGAGGACACTCAAGAAGTCCTGCAGAGAAGTCCACACTGCAAGGAACTGAGGCTTTCTGCCAATAGTCATGTGAGTGAGACATTTTGGAAGTGGATCCTCCCACCCTGGATGACTGCAGCGTTGTCCAGCCTCATGAGTCAGCGAGGCAGCTATTTAAGCTATTAAGCATTGTGGTAATTTTTTCTCTCTCTCTGTGACCCAGGTTGGATTGCAGTGATCTCATCTTACTGCCACCTCCACCTCCTGGGTTCAAGCAATCCCCCACCTTCAGCCTCCCAAGTAACTGGGATCACAGGCACAAGCCACTGCATCCAGCTGAGTTTTTTGTGTTTTTTTTAGAGATGGGATTTCACCATGTTGCCCAGGCTGGTCTCAACTCCTGGGCTCAAGAGATCAGCCCACCTTGGCCTCTCAAAGTGCTGAGATTGTAGACAGAGCCACCATGCTGTAACTTTTTACACAGCAATAGGTAACTAATGAACTCTTTCTGCAGTGAGGTGTGTAGAATAGGAACCCCCATCAATTGCTGGCAGAAATGTAAATCAGATCAACTATGGAAACATAATAGATAATATCTGTTACAATAAAAATGTAATTCCACATTTATAGTAAAAATGTAAGTACACTTGCACAGGTGTGAAATATTCATTAAACAATGTTATTTATTATAGCAGTCTTTGTAATGATCAAAGCCTGAAAACAATCTAAATATGTATTGTTACTAGGACTAGTTAAATAAATATGGTACATCTATATGATGAAATTCTATGCAGCTATCAAAGAGAATAATGTAATTCTATAAACAAAGGACAAAACAATGCACAGTATACTGCCATTTTATTGTACAAAAGAAAAGAATGTGTATAGATTATCTTTAGATAGATACACATGAGATTGACAGCAGTGGAAAAGATGGGACTCAGGAGTGGGAGAGAACTTTTCATTCCCTGTTTTTGATACTTTTTGAAAGACAATTCTTTCATTATGTGTGTATATTACCTATTCCAAAAGTGAAAGAATTAGAAAACTAAAATAGATAAAAAGTCACTCATGTTAAGAGAGTGCTTACAATGTGCTGCTGATATAAGCCTGCAAAGGCTTCCACTGCAATCATGACAACTAGGAGAATATCTTCAAGCATGGAATATAACTTAAGAAAGTTACGACCTAAGCCATTGTATTTTCTTCTGTCTAGAGAAAGCATAGATTTATAGGAGGTGGATGATCTGCTTAGAGTCTAGATAAGGAGAAATCGAATAGGAAGGATTTGTTGGTGTTTACACAGACCATGGGAGAAAGAGGCAGTATTTAGCAGATGTAAGTACTTTAATATTAGGGAAGTATACTTTATGTGATTCAAGAACATTCTGGGATTTTTGTTTTGTTTTGTTTTTTGTTTTTGTTTGTTTAGGTTCTGTGCTCAGTAAACTTTTAATTACTAATTGTTTCCCTAGGTTTTTACAAGCTATCTGCTTAATATTAGACACACGTATCAGCCACTGCAAAAACGATCTCATTAGATCTCATTAGAAATTTTTAAAAGGCATTTTACCCATTTATACATCAACCTTTTTGGAGTTGAATTTGTGTGAATCAGGCCAAAGAGCCAGAACAGCAATGACTGCTCTAATATGATGGAGTTTCTAGACACATAAAACTGAGGAGCAGAATCTACTTAGATTCCTTCTGCCTCTGAGGCCTAGTGGAGTAGCCAGCCAATCTCTCTGGGAGAGTTTACTCTCAACTTCTAAAATGCGATAAGCATAATAGAACAAAAGGGAAAACACACTGAATAGCAGTTCCTCTGAAAAATCCCCATGTGGTTTGATGATGTGATCTAGCTAAGAGGGCTGATGGAAGCTCAGGACCCACCATTACATAGGGACCACATAATTGAAAATCATCACCCCACTGGGTTCTTTGTGTCTATCTGGAAATCTTTGACCTTTGTAATTTGAGAGGGATGTGACCTAAGATCCTCACAGGTTTCCAGATTTTCTGACACCTATAAGGATATCATTGGCACTATGAAATACATGCATAATAAAAGTCAAATTAAGATCTGGATATGGAGAAATCAGTTAGGCTCACTCACTAGCTGGATGATTTAAATGACTTAACTGTTAAACTAACCTTGTAGCATCACTTCCGTTTTGTTTTGTTTGTTTGTTCCATAACCATAAATGACTACATTGCATAGGCCTTTAGAGTCACTCACAAATAACTGAAACTGCAAATGTTAACTTGGTGATTGTCAAAAGCCAACTGTACTGACCCTAGGTTGGGCACCTCACTTAGAGGAATCATTGACTAACTTGAGAGGTTGAGAAGGGGAATAGCTGTGTTAACATATACATTATCCATCCATTTGCTTACTAATTTTTTAACTTACATTTATTGAACATCTCTTTGCCAAGAGCTATAGTATGTTTTTGGTAATCTGCTACTAGAACAGCGTAGGGAACTTCAGATGCACACCAAAAAGAAGATTTAAAGGGGACATGACAGCTGTTTTCAATCATGTGAAGAGGGAGAAGGCTTATCTATGTTTTTCCAGAGGGCACAATTAGGGAAAGTGAGGAGAGATAAGAAGAGTCAGACTTGGGCATAAATTACAGAAGAATCTTTGCCTGTGTGAGCTGACCAACAGTGGACCCACTGCATTGCAAAACCCTCTTTCGGCAGGTCAAGAAAACTGCCAAAGCACAGATAAGGAAGATGGGGCCCAGAAAGATTTAGTGACCTGGACAAGGGCACATGGCCAGTGAATGGAGGGCCTGGCTTAGAACCCAGAATGCAAGACAGCCCAGGTCATTCAGCCCTTGGCCGGTAATGATTTTAACTTTTGCTTTTTCAACCCCAAAGCTTCATGATGGATTGTAATTTTGATGAAGCACATGCTGCAAGGCTAATATGTGGGAGGGAGTCCCTGAGCTAGCAAGTAAATACCCACATCTCAGACTTTGAAGTTCCATGCGTGTGGAACACATAATAATTCTGGTGATGTATAATAATTTCCTTTTGTTTTATTGTAAAAAGCTGTTAATGCTTATGGTAATGAACAAAAAGTAAAGAAAACTAAGGAAGTGAAGGTCCTTATCAGAAATATGAAGGTTTGCGTTAATTAGAGTGGCATGTTAAATTCAATGATGCTGTGCATCTGTGAGGTACAGTTGTTTCATTGAATGTTCCATAGTTTTGGCTATCTGCCACAGGAGTATTTGAAATGTTCAAGGAAATGATCAAGAAGAAAAAGAGTATTCTGTACTCATTCCATTGTTTCCCACAAGTTCCCTTGTTGTTTTGCTCTAAATAATTTGAACACTAGTTGTGGGGAAGGAGAAAAGATCCCTTATCAAATCTTACAAAGTGTGGGGAGGTATTGCACACAGGTGTCTCATGACGTGGCTTCCCTGCAGGTCCACACAACCCATGGGAGTCCCTGGTCCTCAGACTTGTCAGATGTTCCAGGTTGGTGTGACTCAAAATACAGCCTCAAGGACAGGTACCAAGTCCGATATGCTTCTGTCTTTCCCTTTAAGGAATAGGCCTATTCTTGTCAGCTTTAGGCCAGAGGTCTTGTTTCAGCATCAACCACTTTAAATTTTTTCCCCAGGCTAGCAGAGGCAGTTCAAGCTTAAACACTGAAGCCGTAGCAGGACTTTTCTGGAACTTCCCAGCCCTCCATGTTTCCCTAACATAGTTCTCAGAGAGCAGGCTGTAGACCAACACCAGAAGCGGCAGCAGCGGCAGCATTAGGAAGATTGTTAGAAATGCAAATTTTCAATCCCCACCCCTGAGGCATTGCATCAGAAACTCAAGGGGAGGCCTCAGCGATCTGTGTTTTAACAAGCCCTCCTAGTGTTACTGATGCAAGCTGGAATAGAAATGCTGCTAGGAGCAGAAATAATGACTTGGGTTTAATAGTTGCTTTGATGTCCAATCTTGGCCACCCAGCTTTTTCTCCCCCAAAGGAGTGCTCAGGGAAGCCAACAATGATCAGAACATCTCTATGTACATCAAGAATCTACAGGGTTTGTCTGGGATTTCCGAGAACACAGGGCAGTAAGCAGAAAATGTTTAGATGCCCTCTGGTTTGGCTCCCTGTGGTCCTGCCAAGGTTTAAGTGGCACCCAGGTTTTTGATAAATGGAAATAGAGATGTCAGCACACCCATGATGAACCATGAACAGTGATCCAGCTTGTAGAAACTGTACCGAGACCCCCAGACCAGCTGCTTTTTGTGTATTTCTACCTACAAAGCTGTCAATGTAGCAATTTTGCCAGCTCCAATTTTACATGAGAAAGCCAAACCCAACCATTTATTTGATTCATATATTTATTAATAGAACTTTACCAAATCAAATGTTCGATAACTAAAATAACGAATTCTCTGCCTCTCTGTATGTTGTTCACCTAGTAAATCCTTCAGTCTCAGTCATTTCCCTCCTCCCTTCCTCACTTGGTTCTTGTTTTTCTTCTTTATGGCAGGCTGTGTTTATGTGACAGCTGTTTTACATTGATATAAACATGCACCCCACTCCAACTGAATAAATGTCAAAAGAACAGTGGGAAGCCTATTTCTTCCTGTTATATCCTATCCTGCTCTCAATGTGTGTGCCCGCTAATGACAGGCAACATTTGCAGAGGCCATACATGGAAGGTTGTCCACATTCCAAGAAGATCCCAGAGATAAGGGAGGCCTGAGTTACAAACCCAGAGTGGACTTTCCTCAGCAACACTTGGTTGCAGCCGCTCACTGTTTACATTGTCAGTGTATTTACCAAGGCCAGAGTAAAAAACCAGAGACTGTTAAAAGGGGAGGAGACGTCGAGGAATGGAGTGGTGGAAGAGAAAGACCTGAACTCGCATCAGCAACCCTAAAGCAACATCTCCATAATTCAGTGGTTTGTGATTTGGAGAGAGGCCACCAACACTTCCAGATTTTTTAAACGAGAAACATGCTATTGATCTGAAGTGTCATATTTCCAGGTGGTGCTCTGGTGAGCAGAGGGTTAACTGCTTAATAAAGTCTTTCTCTTTTCATTGAAGGCAGTTGATTTCAGACTTTAATCCTGAAATCTCTGCTTTTTTCCCTGTGATCTGAAGGAAAGGAAGAGGGAAGGAAGGTGGGAAAATACTATAATTTAGATATTCATAAATTCTAATTAGAGAGTTCTGAATACAGGTTCTCATTGAAAAATTAACACTAAAAACTTGAGGTGTGGTTCCCTCCAGCTGGAAAGGGCTTGGGAGCCTCAATTCCTGGCTGGAGGGCTTGGAGCCAAATAAGGAACCAGTCCTTGTTCCTCCGCTCAAGTGATGCCTGTTGACAACCTGTGTGAATTAAACTTTAGGTTTGTGGATAAAAGCAGGCCTCTTCCTACACACTTCTCCCTGGTAGTTAAAGAAAGGGCAATCTGTTATGAATAGACCAATCTGGGTTGGCCTTTACCTGAGTGGCAGAATTCATTCTCTAGCGTGTTTGTTTTTTTTTTTTTTTTTTTTTGCCAAACTCTGTGTGCTAAATAAAGGTCAGTGGAACAGTAGGCAGCGTGTTTCATCCTATTACGTCTCTTTCTTGCTACAAACCAGGTAAGCCTCCAAACCTTCCTGACAATACAAGGCTTTGAGGGTGGTGCGGCCACAGAGCTCTGCATGGCAGGGCTGTCCTGCTGTCCTATTCACAGTCAAGTTCCTGAACAGCATCAGGGTCCCATGGAAGCTGGGGTGGGTGAGATTGTAGCTAAACTGAGGGACAGGGTCTAACTCAGGCTCTTGGAGGGTCTTGTGCCCTCACAGGCATTTCCAACATGGAAACTGCCTCCTAAACAAAATTCTGGGGCTGGGGGTTATGGGTTGGCAGGGGGTTGTTTGGGAGAAAAGATCCAGTACATGGTTTATATAAAGACGGTACATGGGTTATGAAATGGAGGGCATTACTAAAGAAATAGGGGTCCAGGAGCAAATCAGTGTGTTATTACCCCAAATAGTTCACCATGTACAATTAATTACTTTACAGTGAATTACAGGAGGGGCTCTGAAGGTAACATATGTAGAGCACGTACTATGTGCTAGGCATTGTTCATAATATATATGCAAATTGTCTCTCCTGTCCTTAATACCATGGATTCTCTCATTTGATCCTCTTAATAATCCTCCCATGCAGACGCTCTTATTGTCCTCAATTTCACAGATGAGTAAATGAAGTTTAAGTAATGTGCCTGGGGGGTCACTGGAGTAATTTAAGTGGAAAACCAGGGGATTCCAAATCAGGTGCTGTAAACCTAGCCTTTACTTGTAACCACTAAGAATGAGTCTCAAACATTAATGGACAACGAATCATCTAGAGATCTTATTAATAGCAGAAACAGATTCCTAAGGTCTGAGGTAGGACCTGGGATTCTGCATTTTTAGCAGGCTCTCAGGAGTTGCTGGTGCTGCTGAGCTGCTCCAGGCTTCTGGCCACCTCTGGGTAGGAGGAAAACAATTGGCCCAAAGGCCCAGAGCCTGGCCTCCTCTTTCTCAGCACTGTGCTTCCCATCACACCGGCCCTCCCCTCCTTGAAACACAGGAAGGAGACAGGGGAAGGGATGTCTGGAATTTCCATCGTGATACTTACTCCTAGGCTTTGGAGAAGGCCTCTGCATCCACGGCCTTGCATCCCACCCACTTTCTGTCTTCATGACCCTAGGGGCCGGGCTGTCCAGCAGAAAGAACATCAAAGCTGTACTGCATAAGTCTGTTCATTTCCCAGCTCCAACTCCTACCCTTGTCCCTGTTCTGATAATTTAAACTACATCCTACAGCCATAAGAGAACATTTTTGTGCGTCTCTCATCTGTTCTACTAGTGTAATGGAAACCACCTGGGACTGGAAGCCTGGGGCTTGAGTTCCATCCCTACTTCACATCTTTTTTTTCCTCAGAGGCTAGAAGCTTAATCTTTCTAGGCCTTTATTTTCTCTATTTTTAAGTGGAGCTAATAAAACTTATATGGCTTGAGTCTGTGGCCCCACCCAAATCTCAAATTGTAATCCCCAATGTTGGAGATGGGGCCTGGTGGGAAGTGATTGAATCATGGGGGCAGATTACCCGTTTGGCACTGTTCTCAAAGAGTGAGTTATCGTGAGATCTGATTGTTTAAAAGTGTGTAGCACCTCCCCCCTCTCTCTCTTCCTCTTCTTCTGGCCATGTGAAGATATTCTGCTTCCTCTTTACCTTCCGCCATGATTGTAAGTTTCCTGAGGCCTCTCCAGCCATGCTTCCTGTACAGCCTGCAGAAACATGAGCCAATTAAACCTCTTTTCTTCATAAATTTCCCAGTTTCTGGTAGTTAGCAGTGTGAGAATAGACTGATAGAAAAACTAATCCCCAGTGTGTGGCCTATGGATACTCTAAGGACTAAGAAACTTGCATTTATGAAACAATTTGAGCTTCCTTGGAAATAAGTTCTCATTATGGAAATGTGTAAATAATAATATAGGTATCGCCAGAGTCTATGAATGCCTTCTGAGATATTCAGCAACTTATAAGGCTTAATGACCAGTTCTCCTTCTGTTTGGTTTTAAAAACCTCTACTTATTTTAGCGTTTCCCTGAAGTAGTCAAAGGAAGTG
Source organism: Cebus imitator (assembly GCF_001604975.1). NCBI lineage: Eukaryota > Metazoa > Chordata > Mammalia > Primates > Cebidae > Cebus > Cebus imitator. Next base: position 353,062 of record NW_016107422.1, on the reverse strand, counting down.
ACTTGCTTGAAATTCACATTTGATTTCATTATCAGTCAAATTCCACTCAAGTGCCAAGACACTGCATTTCTAGAGACGGAATTCCCTATCACCAACCCAGGCTATAGTGGCAGTGAGTGGCCGGCTTCTATACATAAACGGGACATTTCCATTGGCTGTACTAGAGCCAGACACCCTGCGATGGAACCCAAACTGCTTCTTTGTTTCCCTAAAAATAGCCAGTCATTTGGTGAGCTCCAGACAGGTTCATATTCCCATCGCCAGTCTGAGAAAGGCAGGGCTGCATTAGTTGGAACAGCAAGAAAAAATTCTCCCAGCATTCTGGGAAGGAATGTAGGCTAAAAGATGTGTGTGATAGGCACTTTCATGCCTATCCAAAGTGCCACTTCTTACTTCTTCTACAATGTGCAGGAAAACTGCTTTTGTCTGTGAGTAAGGCACAATTGCTTTATTCAGAAAAAGAGACATTCACCTGGAGCACTGTCTGCCTGGGAGTCGGGCAATCACATTGCTGAGATGGTGATTTCTCCATTGTTGAGAGTGATTTCTCTTGTACATGGAATGTCTTAACAATCTTTCTATCACTTCATTACAAGGTTATGTTTTTACTTCCCCTGTCTCTTGGCACACAGCATGGAGCTCTCCTGCCTTTTCCCATTTGATTTTCATTTGTTCCCCTGCCGAATGCATTGCAAAGTGAAGGGTTCACGTTGCTGGTGACAAGGCTGTGGATTCAGAAATCACTGATAAGCATGGGGCAGGGCTGCACAAATCTAAACACACTAAGAGACCTGAAGGGTTGGTTGGTTTGTTTCCTGCCAAACAGTTTATCTTTCAATTTCATGTAAAGAGATGAAATGGTACGTGGGGTTTACAATTTACCAAATGCCCCTCAATCTAATCAGTCACCCCTCACACAGACCATCCCCTAAAAGCTGGTATATCTGTCTGCTCTGGTCTGCTTCTTTCATTTGTTGTTTTAGTCTTCTCTAGATTTCTTCTATTTCCTCTTCCCTCCACCTCCTCCCTTTTTCTTCTTTCAAGTTTTTACTTTATGTCTGGGACAGCCTCCCACTTTCCTCCCCACCTCACTTAAGACTGAAGTCAAGATGTTCTCCTCTAGTAAATCTGACCACTAGTCAGATTTACATCTGGATGTAATCTGCTATGTGATCCCAGCATGCCTACCTCAATTTTCCTTTCCCCTCTAGTTTCTGATTAATTATCTCTAAAAGCCACAATTGACTGTTACCTCTCTTGATAGGTGTGAATCCAATATAGTGTTCCAAACATGAAAATATACCTCTTTCCTGTAATCCCAGCACTTTGAAAGGCTAAGAAGGGCAGATTCCTTCAACATAGTGAGACCCTGTCTCTACAAAAAATACAAAATTTAGCTGGGCATGGTAGTGTATGCCTGTGGTCCCAACTACTTGGGAGGCTAAGGCGGGATGAGCTGTGATTGTGCCAGTGTACTCTAGCCTGGGTGACCTGTCTCAAAAAACAAAGGTGGGGGGATAGAGAAAGAAAATTTGCTTTCAGTTGTTGTAAAAACAAAACCAATTCAGTATGATGCACACAAGTATCCCTTGCACCCAGGTTGTGTTTTGGTTCTGTCTAAATTGACCAGTGCTGTCTTTTACCCAGTTCCCTTTTTGCCCTCTCCAGAGAGAAGAAACATACTTAAGGGCCCAGGGAGGATTGGTTTATTTCAAAGTTCAAAATGCCCCATTCTTTATGGACAGCCAGAATCGGACTCTTTCTGGTGCAGCTTTCTCAAATTGCTGGCTACTGCAGGGGAGCATGGGTTTCACCACCCACAGGCTCCACTTCTTGATGGCTTGATATTTGACCTTGAGCTGAATATCCCCATCTGTGAAACAGGAATGACAGTATATACCGTGTGGGATTGTTGGAAGGCTAAGACAAAACAATTTATATTCAATATTTACCATGGAGTCTGGCGCACATATATATATATATATATATATATTTTTTTTTTTTTTTTTTTTTTTTTTTTTTTTTTTTTTTTTTTTTTTTTTTTTTTTTTNGTGCAGTGGTGCAATCTCAGCTCACTGCAACCTCTGCCTTCTTGGTTCAAGTGATTCTCCTGCCTCAGCCTCCCAAGTAGCTGGAACTACAGGCATGTGCCACCACACCCAGCTAATTTTTGTATTTTTCGTAGAGATGAGGTTTCACCATGTTTGTCAGGATGGTCTCAATCTCTTGACCTTGTGATCCACCCGCCTTGGCCTCCCAAAGTGCTGGGATTACAGGTGTAAGCCACCGTGCTCAGCCAAGCCTGGCATATATTAATGAAAATGAAAATTTGTTAATTCTTTCATTTGTCAAATACCTACAAAGCATGGAAAGAGGTTCCATTTATGACATGAAAATGCCTTTGCCCACTCTCCCCCACCACACACAGCCCCTCCTCACTCTATAGGGAATGATTTCAATTCACAAATCAATTCTCCCTTCACTCTCAATTTTTATTTTTGGCCCTGGAGGCCTCTATGTTCCGGCATCCTGGCTAGAGCTGACTATGATTCTGTACCAGTGAAGAACCATAATAATAATTGTTATGTGATGAACAAAAGTCCCATTCTGATTTTTGGGGAGGACTTTTCTATATGGCTTTGGAATGCTCTGTTTTCATATTTAAACCCACAAAGAGTTGGTTGACATAAAGCATACAAAATAGTTTGCATTTTCTTCACATTAGGAGACCTTCTGGCCAGGCGCAGTGGCTCACGTCTATAATCCCAGCACTTTGGGAGGCTGAGGTGGGCAGATCACCTGAGGTCAGGAGTTCGAGAGCAGCCTGACCAACGTGGTGGAACCCCGTCTCTACTAAAAATGAAAAAATTAGCCGGGCATGGTGGCGGCGCCTGTAATCCCAGCTACTTGGGAGGCTGAGGCAAGCGAATTGCTTGAACCTGGGAGGCGGAGGTTGCAGTGAGCCGAGATCGTGCCACTGTACTCCAGCCTGGGCAACGAGAGCAAAACTCCGTCTTAAAAAAAAAAACAAAAACTTTCTCTCACTTACCCAACTCAGTGCATTTGGTAAGGTATGTCTTTAGGAAAACTTTTCCAACAGTGGAGCCAGCTGCTGGATAGTTTTGTTTTTTGGTTTTTGGTTTTTTTTCATCCTAATGAAAACACTCAGGACCCTGCCCTGGTTTCTCATGTATATTCTTGTTGGTAACATACTTTGGAGGCAGTATTTTACCTTTATTTTTAGTGCCTTGGACTTCAGGGAATTGAGTCTTGTTTTGTTTTGATTTGTTTTAGTTTAGGGGTGTGTGTGTGTGTTTGCATGGGTGTGGTGTTCATTGCCTGCCGGCCAGCCTGTCCTCTTCCCACTTTCTCATCTTTACTCTTTTCTATCTGTCTTTTCTTAAGGCTTCTTTTCCCAAATGAATGGATGATATCTATGTACTTCTCAAACACTCAGTGAGACTCAGCCCCTGTCAAACTCTAGAACATTCTTCTTGGTAATTTAAGGATGCAGAGAGTATGCTCTCACATAATGAACCCTGTACAAGTTCTAAATCAGTCGATTCAGTGGTCAATACACTGACCACATGCATGTCAGTTGCTCCATAATCACTAGCCCTTGATATGATATGTTTACCTAGATTGACCATTTTGCCCCAACAACTTAATTGTTTTTCAATTTAATATATTGTTTTTCTATTATTAGTTATGACTGTGGAAATAGCCAATTAGAGAAGAAAACTATTGAATAGGGATACCAGGAGGACACTTCTAAGTTTGTCTGTCAAAATTAGGTTTGGAGTTTCATCTGGAACAAGGGTACACTAAGGCTCTGAACAAAATTCCTGGGCTGATCACTTTTGACTGATTTGACTGCCTAATTTGGTCAAAATACCTACTAATTTGATCAGATGGCCAACTTGACTGATAATGTATATATGACACTGAATGTACCCAACAGTATATTCAAAATGGTCTCTATAGCAACTGTTTTCATTTATTCATTTACTCATTAATCCCACATATTATTATTGAGCATCCTTCTGTGTTCTAGGGGTTCTGAAAACTGGGGCTACAATAAGAAACAAAATAGTCCTTTCCCTCACAGAGTTATATTCTAGTGGAAAATAGATAATAATCAAGAGAGCAATCCATATGGTCATTTTATTTTTTATTAATTAGTTAATTTTGAGCCAGGGTCTTGCTTTGTCGCCCAGGCTTGAGTGCAGCAGCACCATCACAGCTCAGTGCAGCCTTAACTTCCTGTGCTCAGGCAATTCTCCCACCTTACCCTCCCCGGCAGGTGGGATTATAGGCATAAGCCACCATGCCTGGCTAATTTTTACATTTTTCGTAGAGACAGGGTCTCACTATGTTGCCCAGGCTGATCTCAAACTCCTGGGCTCAAGCAAGCCATTCTCCAGCTTCAACCTCCCAAAGTGCTAGGATTACAGGTGTGAGTCACTGCACTAGGTCCATGTAGTAATTATAACAGAGAGAGGTGCTCTAAAGGAAAAGAAGGCAAAGGGTTGGAGAACAATAGAGGATCATTTTATGTTAAAAGTGATGAGGGTGAGCCAGTCTGCAAAAGTGACATTTGAGCCAGTATGGCAAACCCAGTATCTCTTCCTGTCTGTCCACCCACTCTCTTTTGGGAGGAAGCCTGGAAATTTTTAGTTTTAAATCAATTTCCCTAAAATCTACAAAAATTACTCCGGAACTGGCACACCATAGCTGTTGCTAGAGCTTTCATTTCTGCAGGATTTTACAAATTGTGGAAGACATTGTAGATGAGCAGATTTTTCTGAAAGCCACAGTTTATAATCTCTTCTGTGTCCATTCAAACATGTCTTCTCTAATTTTTGCTTTCATTTATGATTTAAGATCCCCTGTCTTCACACAAAATCATAGCTATTTAAACAGAACTTAAGCAAGTGCTCAGGCAAAAGTCCATTTCAGGAGAGATGAAACACTGTACCACAAATAAAGTGTCTCTTTCTTCCCAACCCTACTTCTTAAATAATATTTTAGTCAAATCCCCCAAACTTTGCTCCAAAAAAGAAAATATCTCTGAAATTCTTGTAGTTCCAATCATAAAATGTGTCTGTTGTGAGTTTTTGGTTTCCTGTCAAAGGTTTTTTCTTCCTTACTGAAATCCACTACATAAAGTATCTGAAGCAGTTGGGATTGTTCCACAGTATGTTTAGTTGAACTGAGAGGCTAATTGAATTTAGGAGTTTTTCCAAGGGGAGACCATGGTTGCATGAATGCGTCATTGACTACCCATGCAGATTCAACATGCATAAAAGAGAAAGGTGCATTCTGTGTGTATATGGAAGCAGATTCCCCCAGGGCCATTTTTCAGTAATAATAATAACTAGCATTTATTAGTGCTCTCCAAGTGCCAGGTATTGTTATAAAACCTTTTTAAACTTATTTTTCAAACTGTGATTATCTTCATTCCATAGATACATAGATAAGGAAACCGAAAGAGAAGTTTAGTAACGATTCTAGGATCACACAGCTAGAATGGACAGAACCAGTAATAGAACCGCAATTGACCAGATCTGGAACCCACCCTCTTTACCTCTTGTTATACAACCTCTCAGTGGCAATCAATGTGAGTGACATATGCAGCCAGTGTGTACGAGTATGACATCATGAGTTGCTTATGTCCTGGCATCCTTCCTGGTCACTTGGTGGCCCATTCTGATTGGTAGGTACCACTGCAGTACTGATTGCTAAACATTTTTATTCATGGCAGCTTTAATCCACTTCTCGCATCTCGAACCTCTGGCTCTATGTCCTATATCTCATTCGCTGCAGAAGTCAACAGGGTGTCAGTTTTGCTGCTCAATTGTAGCAGAAATATAGCACAGAAACTGAATGTGTTCTTTGTATTCTTTAAAGATTTGCTGTTTCAACTTACTCATTTGATAAATGAGGAAACTGGGGCTCAAAATTGAGAAGAGGTCCCCAGATACACTCAGCTCAGTCCTTGGTCTAGAACCCAGATTTCCTAATCACTAGGTATCCTACTGTAACCACCTTATTCCTCCCCTGAACTCCTTCCATGAACTGTGGCCTCAGAAAAGCTCAGAGCATAGACAGGTTAGGGAGGGGATTTGAGAAGGGTAAAGAAAGGTGGAGAAGCAGAGTAACATTTTTACAACATGGTATCCCATCAAAGCATTTTGAGATATTCAAAATGGTTGATTCCCATGAAACTGCTCTACCTGGTCCTACTGATCACTCTTCTCTGGTCTCCTCCCCCCATATATAATATTGATGTTCTCCAGGGGTCCAACCTCAAGCCACTTCCTTTCAAAGAATGGATTCAAACCCATTCTCCTGGCCAACTTCCCTTTTTTTTTTTTTTTTTTTTTAGACCTCGCTCTGTCACCAGGCTGGAGTACAGTGGTGTAATCTCGACTCACTGCAACCTCCACCTCCCAGGTTCAAGTGATTCTCCTGCCTCAGCCTCCTGAGTTGCTGGGACAACAGGCACGTGCCACCATGCCTGGCTAATTTTTTTGTATTTTTTTAGTGGAGATGGGGTTTCACCATGTTAGCCAGGATGGTCTTGATCTCCTGAACTCATGATCTGCCCACCTAGGCCTCCCAAAGTGCTGGGATTACAGGCATCAGCCACGGCATCCAGCCGTGGCCAACTTTTAACTGACATCACTTTAATTACTAATGACACATCAATGATTTATATCTATTTCTAGGCTCCTTTAAAGATATAGACCCATATTTCAAGGGGTCCAGGGCCTCAATGGCTCCAGCTCAACATATTAAAAAAAACCCCAAAACACTATTTCCTCCCCAAATCTAATCATTCTCCAATATCCCTCCTCCATGACCCATGTCTTGGTTATGACTGACACGATAAACCTGGCATTTGAAACACTATTGCTCCCTAACTCACCTTCTATTAATTGTCAAGACCTATTGATTAGACTGATGAAATCTCTCAAATATATCTTCTTCTACCCATACATTAATGCAGGCCTCCTTAACTTTCTCCTGCATTGAAAAGCAATATTGAATCGAAGTCTAACATGCATATACATTCAGCATACAAATAGCTGAACATACCCATGTGACCAACGCCAAGAATCAAGAAGCACCATATTACCTGAACTACATCATAGTCCTACCTTCTCAGAGACTGGTGGCTGATATTCCACTGCTGATGTTTGTTCATTTTCAGGCCCCAATAGTTACTAAAATTCAGATATCAAAGGTGGAGTAGCATTTCCAGCTATCATCAGTTAATGTATTGAAGCAGGAGCGGCCACAAACAAACCTCTTGAACACCAAACAAGGAAGGAAGTGGTAATTTTATTTGGCTGGGAGCTGCGGCAGGCATAGATGCCTCAACAACCGAGCTCCCCGACGAAGAAAACCCTGGCCCTTTTAAAGGCTTACAGTCTAAGAGGTGCATGTGTGAGAGGGTTGAGAGCGTGGGGGATGTGACTAGGTAGGGGTCTGAGCAGCTGAGCAAGAACGATACCTTCCGGGGAAAATTCCTCCATACCACGCCTGTGATTTATAGATAGGGTTGTGGTTAGCAGTAGGGGGTTTAATCCTTAACCTGGCCTGCAGTGCCAACCCGTCCTTCCACTGACCTCCTCTGGTGACTTTTAACTTCTCCTTTTGAAATGCAATGTAGAAGGCTAAAGGAGAAGTGGCCTTAGAAGCTTAAGAGGAAGGGGTCTTCTTCCTCAGTTTAGCTAAGTCTGTGAATGATTTAAGAGCACAATTATACAGGGAGAAAGAGCATGGGCCCTGGGGAATTGAGAGACAAAAACTTACCCGAGGGTTGGAGGATTTTGAGAGAAGTGGTTGGAGGTGCTGATCTACACTGCCAAAGACAAACTACCTGCTTGACTGTTTTGCTGAGGACAGGCTCCCAAGGTAACAAAATAGTGTAATGATATCCCCTTGCCCCCAAATGTTCTGCTCCTTATTTGGATTCAGTGATTTGTGGTAGAACCTGAAGGACTCAGAAATAATAACAGCAGGAATAAAAGTGAGGGTGAAACTCCTGAGGCCTTTGAAGTTAGAGTAGGTAAGACCAAAGAATTGAAAATCCATTTGTGAGAGTTTGCCAAACTCATGTTACATCAAGCTCATTCTCTGCCTCATGATAGATCAAAGTAAGATGCTCTGTGTTGAACTGCATTTGGGGACGATCTTGAACAGCACATTACTTATCCGAAATTTGGTCCACAGGAAGGAGCACCTTGCAGCAAGGCTTATTTAGATAGCTTTCTTGTTTCTTTTCTGCAGGGCCTCTTCTCTAACCTTAAGATTGCAATTTTACCCAAAACTGTATTTATGCTTTTGGCCACTACTGCCACAGTCCTACCTATTTAAATAGCTGTTTGTTTGTTTTCTTTATAGCCATTAGAAGAACACTCAGATTTACTTTTGATGAATAGAATATAGATTAATATTACTGGCCAAAGATATTGAAAAAAGGGTCTTCCTCAGGCTGGCTCTCATGCCAAGAAGAATTGTTACATGTCATGGAGTTATGCCAAAATAATTTTTAAGCCCAATTGAATAGTGAGAAGTTTTCAAATGCAACTGAGTTGCTCCCAACTCTATCAGACACTATTCAATTGACCATGAAGATGTCAACAGGCAACTGAATTCCATTTGATTTCTTCAGAAACAACTGGATGGCTGCTGAGTAACTCAGCTGATTGTCACATTCTCAGGCAGAGCTCAGTTATACTAAAAGAAAGAAGGACAGGTGGTTAAAGGAATACTTCATGGATGTCAGTTAAGAATTAATCAGATGCCTCTCTGCCCTGCAAAAATTGGGCTAAAGTGATGAAAGGAAATACTTGGGATATAGTAACACTCACATACCACTCATTTATTCTTTCATTAAGCAGTCTGTACAGCGCCAGGCACTGTGCTAGTCTCTAAGGCTGTAAAGACTAGGTAGAAAGACTACAGTCATTTATCTCCCCAGCTCTATTCTCCTTTTTCTGGTGACAGTTCCTGATTTGGGGATAGGGAATCCACCCTCCATGCTGAATCTGTGCAATCTAAGGACTTTTATCCCAAAATTTAGGGGTAGAATGTGTGATCCTGGCTTAAGCTAATTATTGCATTATATTACATTCCTCTAATGATAATAATTGATTTAAGAGATGCCAGGTAACCTAAACTGGTCTAATCAGAGTGAACCTCAGACTTTTAAGAGAGCTTTCCACAACAAATCTTGCTTTTTCTGCTACCTGAAAGAATGCTTGCTCTTTTGTCCACCTGAAAGTAATTGGCCACTAAGTGCATTTCACCAGCACATAGAGAGAGTTCCAAAAAGTTAGGAATTATCATGGAGCTTAAGCATTAAGCCACTGTGGCAGAAGGCTCAGCCAACTGATGGTTAAAACTGGTTACAGTGAATTATTTGAGCACAGAATCTAATTGTAGTGGAAGCTAATCCTAAACCCGTATACCTTATAGCTCCATATCCAGCTTTTTGGGTAACAGATCAGGGTGAATTGGTCAGTGGATCTAGACAGAAAAAAAAAAAGCCTAAGCTGAGTCTGTCTTCAATCTGTATTAACTTAGGATCAAGAAAACAGGTTGGTAGAAAGAGAGCAATAGAAATATAATAATATTTACGGGGGAAAGGGGTGGTTGGATTCTTTCTTTCCCTTGATATACTCTTCATCTTCAGGATGATACTGACTCAACTGAATGAAAAGTGAAAAAAACAGTTACGATTTATAAACATGTGACCCCAAGTAACCAGTACAGCTCCTGGTTTTTTAGTGAATTGTCTTGCTATCTGGCCAAATCAAGGACAAACAGCCTTAATATAAGCCTTAACAGTGTAAAATACATAGAGAGTAACCAACAACTCTGTAATGTGACACTATGGAATGAAGTGGAGAGCCCCCTAGTTTACTCAAAATACATGTTCTTCTGTGAAATACAAGTTGAAGCAGAAAATTGGAGGGCTTGGTTACTGAGAACAGCCTGGAGAGAGCTGACTCTGAGATGCAATTTGAGGGCCACAAAGAAAGACACTTCTCTGACCTCATGATTTTGTTAGGAATTTGGGTCTGTTTAATGTAACAGGAGAAATGTACTGCCTAATAACAATCTAAGAGAAGGTATGAACTGATGAAGCCACGTCATATGGCTTCAAATGCTGCTAGACCATGTATGTGGCAGTGACAGTGGCTATCCCATGTGTGGGTCAAAATGGCCACGGGGAGACCTATGTAGACGGATCTAAATAATTATAAGCTTGCTTGGCTTAGAGTACACTGAAATTATACACAGAACTAAACTATATTATTGGGGCAGTTAATTAGAAATCAAGCGGCAACAGGAGGCCTAAGGTAAAGAACATCCGAGAGCACAGTAACACCGGGGAACACCTCGGGGTGGTTGCAGAGCTGCTCTGGTCCCACGAATGCCTTCTTAACATGGAGACTGCATGAGGGCCTCCTGAAGAGGGCTTATGCAAAGATTTCTGAGAAGGGAGGTGACCTCTGCTCACAAGACCCAGGACGGTCTTTGCAGATGGGAGCTGGCAAGGAGGAGAAAAGCCTTGCAGGGCAGAGATCATGGAACACCTCAGGTTCTGCATAGGTTCTTGGAATATGGAGTGATTTAAATTACTGTGTGTCCTCAATGCTCCGGAGATAAAAGCCCCTTGATGCATTGGGTGTGGCCAGACCAGGTGGCTCCTTATCCCCTATACTTCTGATGCAGCCACACCCTGATAACGATGGGTTATAAACTCAGAGTACTAGTTTAACATGTCTTAGAAGGATCTCAAGTGCTCTCCCTACCAGCTATCTTACCTACCCCTTCACCTTCCCCTTCCACGCCCATAAGATCAATGAGATTATACATGTAATAAAAGTGTTCGGAGCCCAGAGCTTGGGGCCAACGAGTTTTCCATGCTTGCATTGGTCCCCTGGACCCATGCTGTAAATTCTACTCTTGCGTTTCTATCTTTATTTCCTTTTCTTCAATCCCTCATCACCGCAGGGACTAAGGCCACCCACTTATGGGGTTGGGCTGGTTCCCCAACACCCATGCATGTAAATTTTAACATTGTCATCGTCACTTTCATCATGATGGCAAATATTAGAAAAATGGGGCATGGACACTTAACTTCTAGCTCTCTATCTGATATGCCTTCCTATTCTTCAGAGGCCAGAGAGCTAAGAGAAGCATAAAGAAGCATTTGCTAAACTCTCTTGCAGCCATAGTTCTTGACGCCATTAGGTTTCTTTAACTAGATGCACCTAAAGGAGATTTGAAAGGCAGAAATGAGGCACTGGACATCTTTCTGCTGTTTTTGCAATACTTTTCTGGCAAGCACACTTGTGAAGGTGCTATACAGCACTTTCTCTGGAGGATTTTCTGCAGCAGTATTCCAGTGTCCAGTCACTGGCTTCCTGAGCATCAAGAGGTGAGGTGTGGAGCATCTTTTCCATTTGAGAAGTCAGCGATTCTAGTGGGAACCTCATGAGTACCTACTTTCCTGCCTGAGGCCAAGGTAGCAGTTCCCCCTGATGACCTAGCCTTTCTCATGAATTTGCAAGTACCCATGACTTTACTAAATATGCTTCCACTTAAGGTAGCTAAAGTGCTTTGTATTTTCTGTCATTGAATGCTGATTGACACAATCACCATGATCCAAAAAATACACATCAAGAAGGTAAAAAATAGTGGGTGGGGGGTGGGCGGAAGAGAATCCACAAAGTGACTGAGTTTTATGCCCAAACCCAGTAGCGTGGGGAGAAATAATTAAAATCAAGAAATCAGGCAAAAAAGAAAAATGAAGTTAGATCCTAACCTTACAGCATATACAGAAATTAACTCAAAATCTATTAAAGACATTAATATAACACTAAAACTATAAAACTCTTAGAGGAAAACATGGGGGTCAAGCATGACAATACTGGATTTGGCAATGATTTTTTTCTTGGAGATGACACCAAAGAAAGGCAACAATAGAAAAACTAGGTAAATTGGACTTCATCAAAATTTAAAACATGTGCATCAAAGGACATTGCTAACAGAGTGAAAAGGCAACCTACAGGCTGAGAGAAAATATCTTCAAGTCCTATATATGATAGGAGTTAATATCCAGAATATGTATTTTTAAAACTCCTACAATTCGACAACAACAACAAAATAAACAGCCTGATCCAAAACTATGTAAGGAAGTTAAATAGACATTTCCCCAAAGAAGGTATACAAATGTCCAATAAGCACATGAAAAGATGTTCCATGTCATTAGTTCATTGAGGAAATGCAATTTAAACCATAATAAGATATCACTTCACACACATTATGGTGACTATTATAAAAAGCCATCATAATCAGAATAAATCTGATTATTTGAAACCAAATAACGAGAAAATAACAAGTGCTGGTGAGGTTGTGGAGAAATTAGAACACTCGTACACTAGTGGTAAGAAAGTGAAGTGGTTCAGCCCCTATGGAAAATGAAATAGTGATTCCTCAAAAAATTAAAAATAGAAATTATAATATGATCCAGCAATTTCTGGGAATACATCCAAAAGAAATGAAAGCAGGGTCTTGAACACATATTTGTATGCCCGTATTCATAGCAACATTATTCAAAATAGCTAAACAGTGGAAGCAATTCAAGGATTCTTCAGGAGGTAAATGTATAAACAAAATGTGATATATACATGCTATGGAATATTACTCAGCCTTAAAAAGAAAGGAAATTCTATCTTGTGTTACAACATGGACAAATCTTGAAGACATTATACTAGGTGAAATAACCCAGTCACAAAAGGATAAATTATATGCTTCCACTTTTATGATATGTCTGGAAAAGTCAAATTCATAGAGGCAGAAAGTAGAATGGTGTGTGAACCCCGAATACCTGAGACAGGTCTCAGTTAATTTAGAAAGTTTATTTTGCCAAGGTTGAGGATGCATGCCCATAACATAGCCTTAGGAGGCGGTCCTGATGACAAGTGCCCAAGATGGTCATAGCACAGTGGTTTTATACATTTTAAAGAGACATGAGTTATCAATCAACATATGTAAAGTGAACATTGATTTGGTTCAGAAAGGCAGGACTACTCAAAGCAAAGGTGGGAAAACTTGAGGCAGGGAGAAAGCTTCCAGGTCATAGGTAGATAAGAGATGAATGGTTGTATTCTTTTGAGTTTCTGATTAACCTCTGCAAAGGAGGTAATCAGATATGCATTTATCTCAGTGAGCAAGGGGTGACCGGATAGAATGGGAGGCAGATTTGCCCTGAGCAGTTCCCAGCTTGACTCTTCCCTTCCCTTTACCTTAGTTGTTTGGGGCCCCAAGATGTATTTTTCCTCTCACATTTCTCCACTTTTCTTTTTGAAAATCTTTTGGAGAAAGCATTTTAAAAGACAATGCGTCCCTGGTCTCAGGTTTCATCTGATCTTTCATGGCTAGAATGGTTTATTCCTAGACAGTAGGTCCTGAATTATTAGGAAAGTTTATTTGTAGCAGGTTGTAAATTCTCATGTCCTATAAAAAAAAAAAATAGGAGGAAGGGAGAATGACAACAAACAAAAGAACAATCCTGAAAAATCAATATAGGCCATATTTCTCTGAAATCTGTACATCAGCAGGAAGGTATGAAGATGGCTTATGTATGTAAACAGGCTGCTGTAATTTTTCTTTTTTCTTTTTTTTCTTTTGGAGATGGAGTCTTGCTCTGTCACCCAGGTTGGAATGCAGTGACATGATCTTGGCTTACTGCAACCTCCACCTCCTGGGTTCAAGCGATTCTTCTGCCTCAGCCTCCTGGGTAACTGGGATTACAGGTGTGTCACCATGTCCAGCAGAGATGGGGTTTCACCATGTTGATCAGACTGGTCTTGAACTCCTGACCTTGGGATCTGCCCGCTTTGGCCACCCAAAGTGTCGAGATTACAGGCATGAGTCACTGTGCCCAGCCAGGTTGATGTTTTTCTTCTGAAATTTGAGTTGTCTAGCTACAGTTTCCAGAATCTTACAAAAGCACAGCTTAGTTTTCAGTGATTCCAAGTCAGAAAAATTGTGGGGAAAAGAAGGAAAAAGGTAGACAACATTATTCTGAAGACTCGTAGCAAAGAGAAATTAGAATTTGGTCTGAACTGTAGAAAATAATAAAAATGGAAAAACACTAGGCAAGGCTAGAATCTAACAACAGGTGTACTATAGTTTGGAAACATAATTTTTCTCTCTCCAGTTTCCCATTTTTATTAAAAACAAATCATGGTAGGACTGATTTGCTTTATATTTGGCCTGATTATCTATATATGGTGCAGAAAAAATAATCTTTTTTACATAGGCTTTTAAATTGGCTTTGACAGAACTTTGTTCCATAGAAGGAATCTCAGATAAAGCTTCTTTAAAGCTGAGCCCAGTCATGGATTTTTACCATCAAATACCTATGAGTTGGATGAATTCCTCTCCTCTTGAGGTTCCAAGATAAACATGGGGTCTCCTGGACCTGTCGGAAAGTGACATTCATTACTCACCACAGGTCAGAACCCTGTACAGGGACTGTGTAGACAAGGTATGAGGCCAGTTTTTTCAAGGGGCTTTTATTGTCTCCATAAATCAAGTTTGATTTCTTAAAGGAAAGCACACCATTCCAGTCAAAGCCATGGTAGAATAACTGGTTTCTCAACTTGTGCCCTGTTGTAAAGGAAAACAAATTCTTATTGCACATAAGAATACTCACAAATAGTTTCCAAATTCTAGAAAAATCAGGTACAGAGAAATGAATATGTTCTAAATTTTGTTTATAGGAGTATACTAAATTATTAAAAGCTATTAATAGCTCAAAAGAAAAGTTACCTTGACTCTGAAAAAAATAAAACCAAGGATCAGCAATGTTTTAAGCAAAAAGTCAAAAAATTACTTCAGTCTTCTACTAGTTCAGTCCATGTAGTTAATTTCTGTTCTGCTTGATAATCATGAACATTTTAGTTCTCCATGAACTCTGAAAGTTCTTCTTTTATTCTAATGTCACAGTCTACAAAGTTATCAAAAACTTGTATTCAAGAGCACCTGTTAGAGTTTTATAGCTGATTATAAAACCACCTTTTAAAGAGGACCAAAATAAGACAATTGTCTGTGAATGACAAAAACTTTTAGGGCAGCCATAATCAAAGACACAATTGACAAGTAAATTTGTTACCTCAGTGGCACACAGTAATTTAACATAATTATAATTATTGCTGATAATGTATATTAAGTCATGTCAGAATTATTTTTCTATAATTTCAGAACATATACCAATAACATATTTATATAAATACAGCCCAAAGAAAATGAATACCACTTCATATTTGACAATGTTTTCTGTATAATTTTTATACCAAAGAAGCCAAATTATATCATTTTTTGGACTTTAGGAAACCTAATATCTTAAAGGATTCAGTCTGTCAGAAAAAGACATAATTTATAATTTGATTTTGAAAAGTTTGTCAAATATCAAAGATTTAAAACACTTGATATCACAGGTCATTGTAAAATAAGTCATTCATTTGAACAAAGTAGTAACTCAAGGATTTTTTTTTAAAAGGTGAAAACCTTAATTTTTTGAGAGAGGAGACTTAATTTTCTAAACAATAAGCCATAATAAAACACCATGAATCCAATTAAATTTGTTTTTCAAAAATTTATAAACAATCTATAAAATTTTAATCTTGACCATAAGATATAACTTCCATAAGCCTTTTATAACCTTTATAAACTCTATTAAGGAGTCAGTTAATGCTTCAAGAAAACCTTGTTAATCTGACACAGGGACCCATTTGCTGTTCTTACATCAGTGTTCCTTTGACATTAATGATTAATTTATAGAGAAACTGAACTTATTTTATCTCTCAAAATCAGCCGTTAAAATTGCACATGCCCACCTCTTCCATGATAGTCCCTGGGCCTTGAGGAATTAAATAGTTTTAATTTCCGGCCCTGTGTCTTAAAAATGCAGTTTATTTTGATTGGCATCTTTTACCAGGCCTAAAGATGAGGTTTTAATTGCTGTCAGTGTTTAAGATTCCTGGTTCCTTTTACCTCATTTTATATATAACTTTTAAATAAGCTTGAATTAGATAAAAATTGCTCAACTTTTTAAAAAGGGAGCACATCTTTTTTTGAAAGAAGATTTTCCTACAAATATATTTGTATTGGAGAAATACCCAAATAATAAAATATCTGTTATTATTATTTTGAGATGGAATCTTGCTCTGTCACCGAAGCTGGAGTGCAATGGCACAATCTCAACTCGCTGAAACCTCTGCCTCCTGGGTTCAAGCAATTCTCCTGCGTCAGCTTCCAGAGTAGCTGGGATTATATGCATGTGCCACTATCCCCCACTAATTTTTGTATTTTCAGTAGAGGAGGGATTTTACCATGTTGGCCAGGCTGGTCTCGAATACCTGATCTCAGGTGATCCACCCGCCTTGGCCTCCCAAAGTGCCAAGATTACACGCATGAGCCACTGTGCCCAGCCTGAAATATCTTTTATTTAATTTAGTATAACTTTAGATTCTAAATTATGATGAGTTTATTTACAAGATTATTTATGAAAACTGTGATTGTCATTATATAAAGATATAGAACTACCGTTGCAAAATTATAACTGAGACAGTGAAAAAGATCTAACCTAACTGACTTTATCTTGCTTTGAACCTCCAAGCTAACCTTGTTCATTCCTGGGCATAGGCCGAACTAACTTTGTGGGGAACTTAGTTCGTACTTTAGCTTTGAAAGAAAGACAATAATGGTCCTTTCTCAAAACAAATGTTACTGCCTGTGGACTAGATTGACTAAAGCCACAAGATTAGAAGTTGTGGTAATCTTACTAAATTCAAGATGTAGCTATTTTCATTAAACCAATGTCAATGTCTTACTAAAAATTATTCAAGTAAAGATAATTATTTTGAAGGCTGGGTTTATGGTTTTGAAACCTCAATGCCAAATTTTGACACCTTATATGATTTGTCAGGGATAAATATGAAATGGCTTAATTAATAAATGCAAACAAAAATATATGCTGGCAATTCTTAAGACATTTCTAATATTATAATTTAGCAATTATTTTAAAGCTATCTTATTTATTAAAAATTTTACTTAAGTTACATAAACTCAAAAAGCAGTTGACTAGTTTTTCTTTTTTCCTCATAAAGTATTTGATTCAAGTGTTTTTACTTTCTTAAGCCGATTAATTAGAGTTCTAGAGCTCTTTTTTATATTTTCAGTAGTGAAACATTGTGTACACAATACATAAACACATAGATGTATTAGGCATGCCAATAGAAGTACATCTTATAGATTCATAAAAACCTTTCTCCCCATCTTATACTTTCAAATTCTTGATAACCTGTTTCAGTAGGTAAGCTGTATCAGTTCTTGATAACCCTAGGCAGTTGTCAGCTAAATAGTTTGAAATTTGCATATTAAAGGAAACAACTCAGGTGAAAATAAAATAGTAAAATTTACATCACAAGGTACTGAGAGAAAAAGTCTGGTGTGCTAGGGAGAAATCAAAATGGATGGATGTAATTACCAATTAAAAATAAAATTATATACATTATAAAGGCCTTTTAAATACACACACATACACACACACACAGATCCTGTAGCTTTTACATCAGAACTTTAGCCATGAGATAAATATAAGATTACTGGCTTGCAAGCAAAACACCTATTGGATCCAAACTGTGTTTTTTTTTTTTTTTTTTTTTTTTTTTACTTCAGAACTGTAGCCATGAGATAAATACAAATTCACCAGTTTACAAATTTTTAAAATGAATCCAGACAGTGGTATCATAATAGGAAAAAAATAACAGCAGATTTAAAGCAGGCAGAAAAGAAAATAGAGAAAAAGGAGAACTTGGGAACTCTATAGTTTGCAGGTTGACCTTAGGTCTCCTTTTCCTTAATGTAAACGTGCACAAAGACCATATTACCTCCATTTTACATAAACTCTTGCAAGTAGAGGTGTCATAAAACCTGCAGAGTACTCGAAAGAGGTCATTCTTCTTGTTTTCTCCTCATTCTCAGAGTATTTGTTTTACCCTTTTTTTTTCTTGAAAGGAGTAACTGAGCTATAGCCTAGGGTTACTGTGTTGTGGATTGATGTGTGCTGCTTGTGGACAGGACTCCACAGTGTGTCACCACTGAGGCATTTCTGCCCTCTTATGTGTCTCAGTTTCTCTCTCCAGAGGCCTATGACCTCTGAGATGGCTCAAAACATGGGGTGATTAGCCCTTACACGTGTTTCCTGGATGAGCCTTTTTAAATCTGCCTGCTTTAAATCTGCTGTTACTTTTTCTGTTATGATTAAAAAAACACAGTTTGGATCCAATAAGTGTTTTGTTTGTAAGCCAATGAACCTGTATTTATCTCATGGCTAAAGTTCTGAAGTAAAAATTTTTTTAAAAAATTATTTTTTGTTGGGGATTACCCTTCAGGGCTGCTGCATGTCACAGGGGGTCAACCTCCCAGACACTCCCATGAGGCCCCTGGTCACCCAGGGGTGCCTTTCAGCTGGGAAGAGCAAAATGCCCTTTCTCTTCAGAGCTGAGAAAGCCCAGTCTCTCATTGACCTGTGAAAACAACAGTTCAGTTCCTCATGCAAATGTGCACGAACAAGCTGAATCAAGGTTAATTTTGGGACAAAAAGCAAATAGAGAAGACCCATTAGAATGCATTCTTTGAAATAGAATTAGGATCTTTAAACAACAACTTCCTAGGAGGAAAAGAAAAACAACAGCCAAGACTACTTCCTGTAAACTGTGCTCAGCTACCCCTACTTTGCTGCTGTCATCCACCATTGTACATGCCAAGGTCAAATCCTCTCACAGCACAAGGTAATCTCTGGTATCCCCAAAGCCAAAGAGGTCAGGTCATGCAATACAGAAAAACAGAGCTTTAGACCTAAGAAGAATCTGCCCAACCCATGAATCTTGAAACTCCACAAAGGAAATAGAAAACCCCAAAAGGGGTGAGTGGCACCTTTGTCCTGAATCCTTTAAAGAAGTTCAAGTCATTAAAAGCCTATTCTAGATTTTTAGTACTGCAGGTGGCAAAAGGGGGAAGGATGTATAGGGTGAAAGAAAAGTAAATGAAAGAATATTTTTTTGAAGACAGGAAGCAAACACAGAAACCAAGTGCATGTTTTCTTTTTGTTGGGGGAGGTTTCCCCCTCTTTTGGAGCTGTGAGGAATTTTAGCCAAATTAGAGAAACTTTGTTAAACTGTAATTTGGAGTTCTCACTCAGATTTGACCAAGTCAGATAGATCTGAAGGGAGAAAGACCAGAACAAACAACGACAACAAAAACCCCCAACAACAAAACCCCCCGACAATATGATCACTGAGCGCTCTAATGGTAAGGAGAAATTAAGACCAGTTCGTTGTTAAACATTAGCCAAGACAAAACTCCAATTCTCCTACTTACGTAAGGATGGGTCTCAGGCTGAAGACTGCCCTCTACCATCCTAGAAGCAGGAAAAAAACTCAAACTTATCCTCTCTGCTAGGAGTCAGCTCAAAATCCATAAAGGAGTTCCCTGCCTTATATCATCATGGAAAAAAAAAAAAAAAAAAAAAAAAAAAAAAAAAAAGAAAAAGAAAAAGAAAAGGAAGTTGTACAGCAAAATAAACTTTAAATCTTAACCAAATTTTGGGAGATCAGGGATTCTCTGGAGGGGGTGCTCCCAGATCTCAGCAAATTGTCCTGTTGGCTTACGACATAAAGTTAGCTCATGCTGGTACCAAGCACCAATGGGAGATTTGTCAGAGGTCAGGGGTACCTCCACTCAGAATCCTTTTGTGGCTACCAAAAATGTGAACCCCAAGTATCTGAGACAGGTCTGAGTTAATTTAGAACGTTTATTTTGCCAAGGTCAAGGACACAGTCCTGTGACACAGTCTCAGGAAGTCCTGATGACATGTACCCAAGGTGGTCAGAGCACAATTTGGTTTCATACATTTTAGGGAAACAGGAGACATCAATCAAGATATGTAGAATGAACACTGGTTTGGTCCAGAAAGGCAGGGCCACTTAAAGCAAAGGTGAACCCGAAGCAGGGAGAGAACTTCCATATTGTAGATAGATAAGAGATGAATGGTTATATTTTTTTGAATTTCTGATTAGCCTCTTCAAAGGAGGCAATCAGATATGCATTTATCTGTGAGCAAGGGGTGACTTTGAATAGAATGAGGGGCAGGTTTTCCCTGAGCAGTTTCCAGCTTGACACTTCCCGTTAGCTGAGTGATTTGGGCCCCAAGTTTATATTCCTTTCACAGGTGGTTGCTGAGTGGGGAGCAGATGGAAGTTAGTGTTCAATAGGTATAAAGTTTTAGTTGGAGAAGATGAAAAAGTTTTGGAGATGAATGGTGGTGATGGTTTCATGACAATCTGAATATACTGAATGTCACAGAACTGTACCGTTAAATGGTTAAAATGGTAAATTATAGTTATGTATATTTTACCATCATTTCAAAAAAACAAAAGGAGAAATCTAGGAGTTAGATTTTCATTAGGCAATACTAAAAGAGGCCTTGGTAGGATGTGGAGAAAGAAAGAATTAAGAGGCAAAATAAAAAATAATGGGAGAGAAATTCTTGGGTAGCTTGGAGAATGGTTTCATTGTCTGAGAGTCACCTATCTCTAAACTTTTAGAAAAGCAATACATAAATATATTTCAGTTAGTATAGTTATTTTTTAAGTGAGAAGTAATATACATCTGTACGATGTTGATGTATATTACACTCAAGGCAGAATTTCATGGATTCCATATGTCCCTGTTTAGATCTCAGACTTAATTCCACAGTAGGACATTTTAATCTATTTATAATATAAAATAATAATGATAATAATATAATTTGAGAGTTGGCATGGAGTAATTGTCCAGGTTAACTTGTAATAGTACACCATGTATTTGCTCTAACTCTTCTGTGTGACATCATAGTGAAGATTTGATTCAATTATGGAAGATAATCAGCTGGGAAGAAGTGCCAATGATGTTTTTAAAAGAATCTGTGAGTCCAGGAATACTTTGATTTCAAAGTAATTAATTCCAAGGGGAACCTTTCTGAGATGAAACAGTGAGGTTATCTGGCCATGAGAACTTTCACAGTCATGAAGAAAAAAGGAAGCACAATTCTTTTATTAAATTGGCATTGCATCAGGAAAAGAGCTAAAAAATGATTGATTGCAAATATAATGTAGGGAATAGGAGCATCTGGTTCAGGCATAAATAACAAGGCTCTTCAACATATGGCACTAATTTTCATTTAAGCCTCTCTAATCTCACCTTTTCAAATTGCTATGTCTTTCTTGAGATGGGCTGCCCTGGGTATCAATGTGGAGCAGATAGTACAGGGGAGAACAAGTGTCTTTCTGGCCTGTTAAAGTGAGGAAGAGGTGTTCAGTATTAATACAAAGGCTTGTGGTAGCTGTGTGTCTCTGGCTCCAATTAAGTCACAATCAGAGCTGAAACCCAAGAATGAAACGGCATTAAGTCCAGTCAGAAGGCTTTAAAGGTTTAAATTCTCCCCATTACTAACACAAAACTGAAAAACTAGCTTTGGCAAAGCACAAAAAGATAACTTTTCTTTTTTAAGTCCATACCAAAGAGAGTTAGGCTACATTTAGCCTCTAACTTTAACAAAACCAGAGGACTAATCAGCTCCTTCAAAGTTGGTGCCATCGAATGACTCTTCCTTTTTTGTCTCTTGAAGAAGAGTTGAAGCAGCATTCCTTCCAACTGCAGTGTCCTGTCTTTAGGTTTTCTTAACCTCCAGGCCGCCATGCAAATCCCGGACACTGGGTCTCTGCACTCTGCTTCTAACAACTCACAGCATAAGAAACTGGGAAAAAATACATTTGCAGAGAGGGCTGTAGATGCCCAGTATTTCTGAGGTTATAGAGGGTAATGTTTCCTTTGGATTTAACTATTGAGAAAAATGTCTCTTTGGGAAACATTTCTCCTTGGGGAATGCCACATTTAGGCCTACCTTCTCTCAATTTTCAGGAAAGGGTTCTAACCCATGGCATGGTCCAGAGTGCCTCACTCTCAACCTGACCCTGACTCAAGGCAGCTCAGTTACTCAGCCAGCTGCAGCCGTGGTCTTTTGCATCATAATACAGATTAGGTCCTTTTTCTAATCTTTGGGAACAAGTCCTGTTCTTATAAACAGCCATCCTGTCTTCTCATGGGAGAAACTGCAACTTTTCATGAACCTTTCTCATAAATCTGATTTTTAATTGATTTTTCTTTTGTAAAACAAAACAATTTTTTAAAAAGCTGCTCTCTGAGCTTACTGGTTGCCTGCCTCCCTCTGGTCTGCCCCCTACCACTCCTGAGCAGGAGTCTTACACAAAGTCCCAAGTGCCCAGGGCTAAAAATGAAGCTTTACTAACTAAACCGTTTCATATAGATTATCTCTAATGGTTACGATAAATATTTGTCTTTTCATTTTTTGCCTTATTGAGAACATATTTGAATTTTCCTGACAGTAGAATGCCAAGTCTTATCTCTCATCTCTTTGTTGGGGCAGTAGCTTTTATTTCATGTTCTGCTCTAGGGAAATACAAGCAACTGATTTTGTAGAATTTTTCTCCCTCAGAAATGACTCATGTAATTGAGGGTTTGAGGCCGTGTAGACACAGCATATGCTTTCTCCACTTTTCTAGTACTTGAAAAACCTCATATTGGTGTCTGATAAATTTTTAATTACTGATTTTAGCTCAGATTTTCAAACTATAAAGCTCATCTCATATTCTAAAGTTATCTTTCAAAGATTTATAATCTTTGCCAGGTGTGGAGGCTCATGCCTGTAATGCCAGCACTTTGGGAGGCTGAGGTGGGCAGATCACCTGAGATCAGGGGTTCAAGATCAGCCTGGCCAACATGATAAAACTCTGTCTCTACTAAAAATACAGGAAAATTAGCTGGGCATAGTAGTGGGCCCCTGTAATCGCAGCTACTCTGGACCTGAGGCACGAGAATTGCTTGAACCTGGGAGGTGGAGGCTACAGTGAAGTAAGATTGCATCACTGCACTCCAGCCTGGGCAACGGAGTAAGACTTTGTCTCAAAAAAAAAAAAAAAAAAAAAAAGGTTGATAATTGCCTTTTTTAATAATGATAGTGGATGAATATATAAGTTTTGAATCCATAAAATTCCCTGCTGAAGTAAATACAAACGACCAACTAAAATAACAAACAAACAACAGCTTCTTGTCCAATTAATTTTTTCCTGTATATGTGATGGCTGCTAAACATGTTCATTTCCCTAGTAAACTATTCTTCTTAAAGAGCATGTCCCAATAGACAGGGGCAGGGGATAATTTAGAGGACAAAAGATGAATGAAGGTGTATCTGTGTTAAACTCCATGTGACTACTCCTATTCTAGAAACTGAATTATATTTACCCAAATTACAAAAATTGGTTATTAGCACACATTTCTGGCAAAACTTTGGAAATGCCAAATTATACCAGTTAGGACTTTCAGATTATAGGTTGAAAGCATGGTTAAACGTATTTGGTAAACGTAACAGTTACTTGTTTTTGCTGTGGCAGCCAAAGCTCTGGAAAAATCTGCAGGTGGGGAAGGGATGAAAGGCTCTGGGCACTTGGTGCTTTCTAGAATGGAGTTGTGGCTCTGTACAGCACTTTATAAAGCCAGAAGCAGCTGTCAGCTTGGGCAGGCTGGAAAAGTGCATGACATCAGATCAGTCTGAGCCTCTCTCATTATTATGCTTGAGGACTAAGCTCTGATTTTTCTTATCTTGCCCAAATTCCTATCTAAGGGATCTGGAGAGTCATGCACTAAAAACTATTGTAGGAAATAAGAATAAATAAAAGGTTCCTCTTCAAAGCTTTCCTCTTAGTTCCTTATGAATAAATAATAGTTTCTTCAAAGGTTAATTTACTTTAAAGCTTTTGCTAATAATCTTAAAGCAGCTGTTAGTCATACCAAAGAAATAAGTGTATCCCGTGTTCTTAGTTCTTACATGTTAGCCTAGATATTTGCCCTGACATGGCTGGACAAGTCCAGGCAAGTCCTAGGTCATAGCTTGTTCCCCTTCCTTATTTGGAAACGTTATTGCTTCTCTAAGCATTTCTCAAGTTACTTCCTTTTTTTCCTTTGTTCTCCTCTATCTTTACGTCTTTAGAAAAGTTTTAAGTTATTAGCCAACTGAGTGCAGCCTAGACTGTGAAGTCCAGTTCCAGCCAATGGAATCAGGACACAGCAGTAGGGCAGATGTGTTAGATATAAATGGCCCTGCCTACTTTGTTCAGTGTCCTCTCATGGCAAGACAGCTAATGGGAGCACCTTTTCTCTGCCTTGCTGAGAAAATTAAATTTATATTTGAGTGTGCTTCTTTTGCGGCACCAAAAATTCACATATAACAACCATAAATTCTCATCAGATGGGTTTTATTTAACCGTATATATTCTGACTTATTTTCCAATCTGACTCTGGCATAATATTATGTGACAAAGAAGAAAATCAAAGTATTTTACCCCAAAACATGTTTCTTTGCCATACTTTGAAATGACTCT
Organism: Cebus imitator; assembly: GCF_001604975.1. Classification (NCBI taxonomy): domain Eukaryota; kingdom Metazoa; phylum Chordata; class Mammalia; order Primates; family Cebidae; genus Cebus; species Cebus imitator. The sequence goes on along the minus strand of NW_016107422.1, from coordinate 328,469 downwards.
GCAAAACTGTCCTTTGTGGGGCAAAATCTGCATCTGTAGAGAACCTCTATTAAGACAGCTAGATCTTTTTCTTCCAGGTCCTCCCAATCCTGAAGAGATGATTAACTGAGAATCTAGCACCTTTTAAAGGTCGGAATAGGAAACATGGCATCTATTGTCTCTAAGGGCAGCCACTGTGAGACTTCAAAAGAACCTTGGTCACCACAATCTTTTATCTCAACTAGAACTATTGATCCCAGGTCTTTTTTTTTTTTTTTTTTCAGATGGAGTCTCACTCTGTCACTCAGGCTAGAGTGCAGTGGGGCAATCTTGGCTCAGTGCAACCTCTGCCTCCTGGGTTCAAGCAATTCTCCTGCCTCAGCCTCCTGAGTAGATAGGATTACAGTGTGCACCACAACTCCTGGCTAATTTTTTTTGTATTTTTAGTAGAGATGGGGTCTTACCATGTTGGCCAGCCTGGTCTCAAACTCCACCTCAGGTGATCCACCAGCCTCAGCCTCCTAAAGTGCTGGTATTATAGGTGTTAGCCACTGCGCCTGACCGATCCCAGGTCTTTAGACAAATTTAACCAATTGTTGATCAGTCAACCAGAAAAATGTTTAAATTTACCTATAGCCTGGAAGCCCCGCCTCTCTGGACCAAACTAATGTATTTCTTAAATGTATTTGATTGATGTCCCATGCCACCCTAAAATGTGTAAAACCAAGCTGCACCGCAGGCACCTCGGGCACATGTTCTCAGGATCTCCTAAGGGCTGTGTCATGGGCCATTGTCACTCGTATTTGGCTCAGAATAAATCTCTTCAAATATTTTATAGCATTTGACTCTTTTCATCAACATGCTTCTTCTAGTTGCTTAACCTGATTAAATCTAGTGGAACTTAAAAAAACAACCTCTATGTTTCAACAGGAGTTATAAAAATTATCCATAGCAAAAATAGTTATTCATGTAAATATTTGGGGGGACTTTGCATATTTACTAGAAGATTGAGAAAGTGACTCTGCTTTTGCAAGCTATTTAATTCTTTTTCTATTTATTTTCTTCTTCACTTTATTATTACAAAGAGGAGACACTATGCCAGAAGTTAGTTAATGTGAGGAATATCTAGGCATAGTTTGTATATGGGAAATACAGGTAATTAAATGAAAACATGACTTATATAAATGCTCAGTAACAAATGGACCTCCGTGGGAAACTTCTGGTTTGTTTGTTCCCTTCTAAATTCACCTTTGGTTTTCTTGCCCCTTTCCATTTGTTCCAGCTTGTACTTGCCCCCATCTCTATCTGTTAATATTACATCATATTATTACAGCACAAAACATTATCCTTTATGAGGCCAGATATGATCTCCACCTTTGACCTTTGTACAACTTAATTTCTGTGCCAGATACTTGACGCTTAATCCTGAGAAATAGCTTGTATTAGAATTAACACAACGAAAGTCTTGATTTGACTAGGGCAGTCCAGATTTGCCTCAATTCCTGGCATCCCTTCTTAGTTAGTATTTGCCCGCAATTTTTTTTTCTAACAAAGACTTACTAATAATGTCATTAAAATGAGCCAGGATGGGCTTCATAGATCTCCACTTTGCACTTCTGCTTTCTGCCACAATCTCATCTAGCAGTTTGGGGAATTCACACACCGAACAGAGTTTTCTCTTGAACGTGTAGTTAAATATAAAGATGACTAGTGATTGTCTTTCTCTTTTCCCAACATTGTTAAGAGGTAGTGTCAACTAACATTTTCCTTTCAATGACAGCTGGCAGGACACTCACTGATGAAAGCAAGTGGTAGAGATGCAGGCAATGGAGGACAGCCTGCTCCTGCCAGCCTCAGGTGGTGGTGGGAGGGATTGGCACTGTCACTCCAGCTGGACACTTGGGTGCTCCAGCTGAACAGTCCTTCCATCCGTTGTGCACTGAGAGAAGGTTGTTGGAATGCTCTTGCTGCAGCGGTTCTCGCCTTTATCATATGGTGCACACAAGTATTGATTTATTTTATTATTTGGCAACACTTTTTTATTTCACAAAAAAACCCTATCATCAGCATGAGCTTTATTGTTATTATTAAGATAAAACCCACAAACGAAAAACTACTATGTTAACAAATTTGAAATGTAAAACTCAGTAGTTTTTTAGTATATCTACAATTTTATGTAAGCACCATCACTGTCTAATTTCACAACATTTCCATCATGCCAAAAAAAAAAAAAAAAAAAGCCCTGTACCTGTTAATAGTCACTCCCTACCTCCCTCTCCACCTGTTCTCTAGCAATCACCAGTCTATTTTCTGTCTTCAGGGACTTGCCTATTTTGGATATTTCATAGAAATAGAATCACAGACTATGTAGCGTTTTGCGTCTGGCTTCATTCACTTAGCCAATGTTTTCCAGGTTTATCCATGTTGTAGCATATACCAGTACTTCATCCCTTATTATGGCTGAATAATATTCCTCCATATGGATATATGGCATTTTGTTTATCCATTCATCAATGAGTGAACATTTATGTTATTGCCACTTTTTTACATTGTGAATAATGCATCTATGAACATTTGTGTATACAACATGTTTTCCATTCTCTTGAGTAGATACCTAGGAAAGGAATTATTGAATCATAGGTTAATTATGTCTAACTTTTTGAGAAACTGCAAAAGTGTTTTCCAAATGGCTATGCCATTTTACATTCCTACCAGGAATGGAATCTATGTGGGTTCCAATGTCTGGACATCCATGCCAACATTTGTTAATGTCTGCCTATTTGATCATAGCCATCCTAGTGGGTATGAAGTGATATCTCATTTGGCTTTGATTTAAATTTACCTAATGACTAATAATGCTTAAAGTCTTTTCGTGTGCATATTGGACATTTATGTATCTTCTTTGGAGAAATGTGTATTCAGATCCCTTACCCATTTTTAAAATTAGATGGCTTGTCCTTTACTATTGAATTGTAAGTCTTCATTATGTTTGGATATTAGACTCTTATCAGATATATGATTTGCAAATACTTTCTCACACCAGTGGGCTGTCTTTTCACTCTCTTGATAGTTTTCTTTGAAGCACAAATGCTCTTAATTTTGATGAAGTCCAATTTACCTATTTTTTCTTTTGTCACTTGTGATTTTGGTGTCATATTTCAGAAGCCTTGCCTTATTCAAGGTTGTTAAGACATAAACCCATGTTTCTTCTAAGGGTCTTATAGTTTTATCTTTTACATTTAGTTTTTTTTTTTTTTTTTTTTTTTTTTTTTTTTTTTTTTTTTTTTTTTTTTTTTTTTTTTTTTTTTT
>NW_016107422.1:315971-325162 GCF_001604975.1 Cebus imitator | reverse complement strand
TATATTTAGGCTTTTTTCCATTTCGAGTTAATGTTTCTATATGGCGTCAGGTAAGTGTTCAAGTTCATTCTTTTCTTATGGACATTCAGTTGTTCCAGCATCATTTGTTGAAAGGCTGTTCTTCCTCCAGTGAATGGTCTTGGCATCCACAGTTACAGGCGTTTATTGCTGGACCCTCAATTGTATTCCATTGATCAATATATCTGTCTATCTTTATGCTAGTAGTACACCGTTTTGAATACTGTAACTTTGTAGTAAGTTTTGAAATCAGGAAGTATGAATCCTCCAATTTTGATCTTCTTTTTCATAACTGTTTTTAGATATTAAACTTTCCTATTTAGCCTTAGCTTAATGTTCAGTTAATGAATAAATAAAGATTACTTTCAGTGCGTGGAACCAAAAAAATTTCCCAGTCTTTTCAGAGGGGCTTTGTTTGTGTGTTAGGTATACCTTTAACACTCAGTCAGGATGTTTACTAACTACCCTGCTTTAGTCTTTACTTCCCACTTCTACAGAGGTCTTTCCTGAGCATGCAGGTAGTGCTAGGTATACATATAAACTGCTAGACTCCTAGGACTATGTCAGAGCTTTTCAAAGGCCTTATTCCCTAATGCATCTTACTCTCAACACTTTTCTCTCAAGTATTTTGGTTCATCTATTATTTGCCCCAGCTATTATTAATATATATTGCATCAGCAGGGACTGAAACATTTGCCCACAAATGTTTTTCATAAAAGCTTTCTGCTCTTGTATTAGTTTTAGCACAAGGGGAGAGTATCAGTCAGATGAGATCAAGCTAGTCATTTGAGTGGTTCTCCCAGGGAGCCAACAGACAGATCAAGTAAGGACAATTTGTAGATGATGTCTTTCTGCACGCTCCTCTCCTGGTAAGGTACAGGGAATGCAAGCTGTTACTATTAAGGCTACCATTAAGATGGGGAATGGAGGATTGGACTAGGGTAGGTTAAGATGCCACAAAGCTCATTATTGTTACTGAGATCCAGCTCATTTTGCTTGAATAAATGCTCTCTGCATTGCTGCAAGCTTTTGGTTAGTTTTTGAAGTTCCAAAAAATTTATGATCATTTTTGCCAGTTTTTTTTTTCATTGTTTTATGGAAGAATAGACTTTGGGAGTTCCTTACCCACCATCAATTTTCTCTCAACAACGAGTTTTTTAAAACACATGTTTAATTTAAAAAATTAAGAACTGAATTTTAATTTCTCAAGAAAATCAATGGTAAATGTATAATCGCAGCAAAAACCAATTCATTTTTACCATTCATCATAGAGGTAGTGGTGACATCTCTGACCACTTGAATGCAGGAGATACAAATCTGCTGAGAACTATCAAGATCTACTTTAAAAGTAGTTATTCTATGAAGACTGTATCTGAGACAACTTAACATGTGTAGCTGCAGAAATTTATTTACATATCACAATCTTTAAAACAGAAATATGACTCAAAATTATTGCTATTTTAAATTAATTTCTCTCATTTTGACTCCTAATTTCTCTTGTGTATGTACAAAAAATAGAGTGATGACTGTTCATATGTTGGCTCCATTAGCAAAAGAAGAAATTTACAAACAGATAACTGAGGCCTGTTTTATATTTGTGACATCAGATGCTTCAGAGTGAAAAATAAGTCAAACTGATACAAATGGTGGTTTATTTTTTTCATCAAATTCATGGAGTCAAAGTAAATCTTTCAAAAGTTCATTGCATTGAATTTGAAATATTTGACATCAATGTAGATTTCATGGTAAATACAGTTCAAAAGTTTAACAATGAAAATAAAATAATTTGTTTTTATAGTGTTAATACAAATACAAATTTTGATAAACCACAGCATTACAGCAATAGGAAACTGAGCAGAAATGTATTTGAAATTGATTGTGTGCACACACAATTCATAATTCAAAAAGCTGCAGTATTCTACCAATCAAAATAGAAATTTTAGTTATTAATATTTATAAGTATTTTAATATATGCACAGAGTAACAGAACTATGAAATTTTCTGACAAAGCTGATGCTGAATAGAGAAAGATAGTTCAATTTGGCTGTAAAATGTTTTTCCTCTTCATTGTCCATCATCAGTTGCAATTTAGAAAATGTTGTGCCTTTGGAGAATGGCTTTGTAAATTCACCTAAGTGACCTAATATGATATATGTTATTTTGCAAATAAGTCCTTCAAATCTTGACTGCATTTTGTTCAAAAGCTAGCATTTAATAGTAAACAGAAGTAACATCCTTGACAAATTTTACCCTATACAATTAATTGACAAAGAATATTACTCTGAATGGAGACAAAAAGGCAGTGCTTATGAAAATATTGAACTCAAATATTCATACATTTTAATTTTTAAAGGTAGAATTGAGGCTATCCTCCATTTAGTAGAATTTACTTTGAGTTTCCTATATACCTCAGCTCCTCTAAGTGTGTATTTTCTAATCTAAAATATTCTAATCAGGCCAGGTGTGGTGGCTTACACCTATAACCCCAGCACTTTGGGAGGCCAAGGTGGGTGGATTACTTGAGCCTGGGAGTTCAAGACCAGCCTGGGCAACATGGCAAAACCCTGTCTTTTCTAAGAATACAAAAATTAGCCAGGATGGTGGCACAGGCCTATAGTCCCAGCTACTTGGGAGGCTGAGGCAGGAGGATCACTTAAGCCTGGGAGGTTGAGGCAACAGTGAGTTGTGATCATGCCACTGCACTCTAGCCTGGGTGACAGAGAGTGATCCTGTTTAAAAAAAAGAAAAAGAAAAAAAAATATATATATATATATACATAGACTACCAAGAGAATTCAGTTTAAGATATCAACAATATCAAATTTAGTAATTATAAATGCAACTTTGAAAATATTAAATTTTATGAAAAATAAAGAAAAATTATACAAAATAATAATACTTTAAAAAGTGTATGGGTCAGAAAAATAACAATTATATACCATTAGAAAACAAATTTGAAAATTAATTAAAATACATGAATATGTTCCAGGAATCATTATTCTCTTGTTTAATGTTCAGATAATCAAGATAAGAAATTCTTGAAAATTTCACTTTAATATACATAGACATGTAATTTTGCTTGTAAATATGTTAATTTAAATTTTCTAGAAAGTTTTTAAATTTAAGATAGTTTGAATAGAACATTTTTGTTGATCCACTTAAATCATGGTACCAACTTGTTAGTTAATAATCAAAAGTCTGTAAATTATGCAACTGTGGTTATTCTTAGTGCCTTTTTTACTCTCAATGATATCTTGGTTTGGATGACAAATTACATAACCCTAGTTATAATTATTTGTCATATGCTTGGAATGCCTGGACTTCTAGGTAATAACAGTGAATTGATATTAAGTTCTCTCTCCTATAAAGCCCACCAAAATGACTCTAGTGAAACAAAATACTTTAAGTCCATAAAGCCAAAGGGTAGAGGCATGAAAACAACAAAGAATGAGAAATGGCAAAAAATTGCTGTAAGATTTAAGGCAGATGGATAGGGTAACTGATTAAATAGAGCCAAGATGCTTCAACCCACCTTTGTGCCTACAGAGGGGCAAGCTTATCACTCCGAAAAACCTCATCAACTTCAGGACTTGTAGAAAAGCATGGGTGAGGCATGAAGGTGAAAACCAGGGTCGTGACTGAGAGAGCCTGGGTAATGTAATGATTACCATCCTTTCTCAAGTGGGGATTCTGCCAGATGATTAAACCCTGCAGAAAATGGTTTGAGCTACTAATCTCGCAATTCTACCAAAGATGGCACAAACTTACTGCTACTCTCCATGCATAGGAGAGAAGTTTATTCATTCCCCGTAATGGATGCCTTAGCACATCAGAGCTGAAGCCTCTTGCAGTTGGAAACTTCAGGGCCCTCTGCCACTCTGAGCAGACACTGTTGAAAACACTGAATTCTGAAACCCTTGGGCCCCTTCCTCCACCCTCCTTCCTGAATGCCAGCAAGAGGATTTATACTCTGCTAAGGCAGATGAAAAGATTCTTCCCTGGGGAGTGTGAATAACTACAGAGAAAAGATCTACAAATACTGACAGTGAACCCTCCAGTTGACAAGCCCTGCCAAGACCCTAAGTTTTCAATCAACATTTTAGTCTCCCTCTTACATATGAGTGTCAACAGATCGCCAGAAGTTTGAAGGAGCCTTGGGTGTGAAAGACAAAGCCAATATCAGCAAGTAGCAAATAAATCCCTAGGAAACAGACAGTGAAAAAACTGCAAGCTTTAAGGTAACTGTTAACTAAAAGCCTCAGAGATACATTGCATCCATGAAACAAAAAGAGCCAGAAATGTGTTAGATATAGATGTTTCTGGAAAACACTTAGAAGATAAAGTTGGGGAAATTGGCTAGAAAACAATAGAAAAAAAAGGAAAACAGGAGACAAGAAAAGAAGAAAATTAGAGACTTAATTGAGGATCTAAAAAGAATTTTAGAGCTAAAACATAAAATGGAGAGGAAATTATTAAGGAAAGTATATAAGATTCCCAAGACTGAAGGACTCACATCTCCAGACATACAAGGTTCTATCAAGTTCCCTGCACAAATAATAATTTCAAAAAGATTCATATTAATGCATATTAAGAAGGGAAAAAAGCAGGTCACATACAAAAGATGAGGAATCAGCCAGACATGTGACTAATACTGTACTCCCAGCACTTTGGGACGCCAAGGCAGAAAGAGTGCTTGAGCCCAGGAGTTTGAGATCACCCTGGGTAACATGGCAAGACTCCATCTCTATAAAAAAATTTAAAAATTAGTTAGGCATGGTAGCATGTCCTGTGGTACCAGCTACTTGCGAGGCTGAGGTGGGAGGATCGCTTGAGCCTGGAAGGTTGATGTGGCCGTGAGCTATGATCGCCCCACTGCCCTCCAGACTGGGCAACAGAGTGAGAGACCAACTCAAAAAAAAAAAAAAAAAAAAAGGAACCAAAGTAACATCAGGCATCTCATTGGCACCACAGAAAGCTTGAAGGCAACGGAGCAAGGCCCTCAAAGTCTGAGAAAAAGATTCTATGTTTAGTTTCTATCAGGGAGCCAAACATACTGCTATTCTAACTCCTTGGCTATTGTTTTAAGCTACTATTAACCTCTTGCTTATCAAGTTGCTTATTTACTTCTCAGAGCTAGCAGGGTATCTGGAGTTTTCCTTGAAGGAACCCAAGATTTTCCCTTATTTCCATGCTTGGGTGGCCTGCAGGCCCCTAAGAGACATCCCTGATCCATTTTGACTTCCAACCTAAAATTCTTAACCCAGACAAATTATCAATCAAATATGAGGGAATAATAAAAACATTTTCAAACAATTATCTCTCATGCATCCTTATAGAATAACTAGAAGATGTTATTTACTAAGACAAAATGAGACAAAATAGTTCCTTTGACCCCTTTGCGGAACTCATGAAGGGGTGGCTCACTTACTTGGCCCACAGTGCTCAAGACCCTTGCAGGAAGGGGAGTACGCAGGTGAGTGGGTGCAGAAACTGGGGCAAGTGCCTTTGGAGACCAGTAGGGACAAACCCCTATACTGGCCTTCGACAGTGTCTAGGTGTTGCCTGTGACCTCTCAAGCCTCAGAGGACGTTGTTACAGTGTGCTCTTTTAGCTTTGCTGTCCAAGGATGGCTTACATGTTAAACAGCTCAGTGCAGAGTCAGTGTAACAGCCTCTTGTACCAGCACCTGGGTCCTTAACCAGTGCCCAAGAAGAAGGAGGTCACATGGACTTGAAGGATGCTGAATGTGGAGATTTTATTGAGCAGTAGAAGTGGCTTTCAGCAGGATGGGGAGGTGGAAAGGGGATGGAGTGGGAAAACAGTTTTCCTCTGGCTGTAGTCTTTGACTGTACTACTTCCCCAATCATAGTTTCTGATGTCTAGCTGTTTCTCCTCTCAGTGTTCAGACGCATCTCTCTTTTGTATGTCCTTCTCTGCCATGCCACTCTGCTTCTCTGCCAGCAAAGCTTATGGTTTTTATGGGCAGGCCAAAAGGCAAAATTTGGGGAGGAAAGCAGAAATGTGAAGTTCTCATTTAGGGCTGTGGGTTCCGGGTTGAGGACGGAGGCCTTGCCAGGAAACTTGCCCTCTTCTACCCAGTATTTCCCTGCCTCCTGTCTGTATCAAAGGGACTAAATCAAGAAAAGAGGAGTCAAGAGATCCAGGAATGAAAATCCAAAAGCAGTGAAGATAAGTTCCAGGATACTTGTGTGCAGCAACCTGGGTGTCAGAAGGACCAGGGATGCCAGGAGGGAGTCTCTAGGAATGAAATGCAACCAAAAGATGATGTAATAAGTCTGACTAATGAAAAATAGTATTAAGAGCAGTTTTATGGAGCTGTTGGAATTGTAGGAGGAATCAGCAAGAAGTACACAGAAAATTAAGCAAATGGGAAAACAATAAGATCAAAGAAGGAAATCATAAACATTACTTGGCTTAGCAATATACATTTATTCAACCATAATTGTATACATCTTAGTATTAAGTACACAAAAAATTGTGATTTAATCATATGAGGATATGGACAGTAGAGGAAAGGAGCCAAAGTTGTAAATGAATCTGTTTTTTAAAAATACATTCAACAAAACTTTACCAGGCTCCTGTTGTGTGTCTAGCTTTGTGCTAGGCCGAGAGAGCAAGGTGATGAAGGTATGTCTGTAAGGATTGCACAGTCTGATGGGAGAGATTGCAAATTAATTTGTGTTAATAAGCTATTTCCAGCAAATTCCCTGAGGCCTTGGTTACAGGTGTGCCCATTCCTTTCAGAAAGCTCGAGAATCCTTTACATGGATGGCAATTTACACTTGAAAAAGGATTCTAAAGTTAGCCATATTTTCACTGCAGGGACCTTTTCCTTGTAAGCTTTTGGTATATTTAGCATTTATTTACACACAATTAAAATGTTGTATAAAGTTAGAGACAGTCTACAATCCTAGATTTCACTTTCCAACCAGAGAGAGTGTTATATCCTTGGATCTTAAATATACTCAAGAAATTGCATAACTTTCTGCTTACTACTCTATATTTATCTCTTGGCAGGGGACTAAGCTCCGGTAGGCTTGCCCATTTCCTTGGGCCTCTATGAGTACTATAGCTCCCCTAGGATTTATTATATTCATGGAACACTTATCTGATTCACTTGATTCAGAAACAGGATGATTGTCCTGCTTTAACATACCAGTGGGATGAAGTCTGGTAAGGTCTGAAGGTGAACAAGCTCTTGGACAAGAAAGGATAGCATTTCCTGAAAGAAAAATGTGATTAGGAAAAAATGAAAGCCATTAGACCTCTCCAGCAGAAAATAAAGTCTTGAATCTTTGAGATTTCTGTCCAATAGAACATCCTGTAATCTGGGAATGTTCTGTGCTGTCTAATACCTTAGCCCCTATGGCATTGGATTTGTGTGACTCTGTAGCACATTGGACTATGAGACCATTTATTTTTTAAAATGTGGTTAGTGAGAACAAGAAACAGAAGTTTTAATTTCATTTAACTGTAATTCATTTAAGTTTATGATTAAATGGCCACATGTGGCTAGTAGTTACCATGCAGGATAATGCAGTTCTAGAAAGAAGCTGTGTTTTCTGGTTCAGTAAGTCACTAGATAATTTTTCAGGATTTTTCTGAACCTCTTATTTTCTCACATTCAGGAACTAATAATAAGAACCTAGAAATATAAGGGCCTGATTGATTATTTTAGAGAGAATGTAAAGAGGGAGAAGTAGAAATAGGCTTAGGGAATAAAATAATCCAAGGTGGTGGCTGAGGTAGCAGCTAGACATGAGAAAGACAAAAGTACTTTCTTTGGAAGATGAGAGTGATTGGGTGAGGGAGGGAAAGAAAAGGAGGGAGGCAAGGAGGCAGAAAGGAGGGAAAAAGGAAAAAAGGAAAGAAGGAAGTGCCAATGGGTTCCCCTTGCCTGCTGCCTAGACAAAGACAATTTATTAAGACAAGAGAATTGCGGTACAAAAAGACTTCAATTTATGCAAAGTTGACTGTAGGGGAGATCACAGTTTTATTATAACTCACTCAAATCAGTCTCCCCAAGAATTCAGGGCTCAGGGTTTTAAAGGACAATTTGGTGAGTAGGGACCAGTGAGTCAGGAGTGCTGATTGGTTGGGTTGGAGATGAAATCATAGGGACTCGAAGCTGTCTCCTTGCACTGAGTCAGTTCCTGAGTCAGCGGACCTCAAGACCAGATGAGCCAGCTTATCCATCTGGGTGGTACCAGCTGATCCATCAAGTACTGGGCCAGCAAGATATTTCAGGCACTCCTTAGGCTTTTCAATAGTGATGTTATCCCCAGGAACCTCCAGCTACATGACTCCTAAACCATAAACTTCTAATCTTGTAGCTAATTTGTTAGTCCTACAAAGGCAGTCTAGTCCTTAGGCAGGAAGGGGGTTTGTTTTGGGAAAGGGCTGTTACCACCTTTGTTTCAAAGTTAAAGTATAAACTAAATTCCTCACAAAGTTAGTTTGGCCTATGCCCACAAATGAACAAGGATAGTTTAGAGTTTAGAAGCAAGATGGAATCAGTTAGGTCAGATCTCTTTCACTGTAATAATTTTCTCAGTTATGATTTTTGCAAAGGCAGTTTCAAAATGAAGGAAGGAACCGAGGAAGAAAGCTTAGAAAACACAACATTGATGAATCGCTGAGCCTGGGGGCTACAGGTACTAGGAGAACCCAGCCTACTGACAGATCACACTAAAAGTAGTGTGAACTCAATTCTTTTATTCATCTTACCAAATTAACCACTCAGCTATCTAATTAATGTCTTCCAGTTTGAACATTTACATTGCCATGAAGAAATAAAAATGTATTTCACCTTGATTAGCTTAATTAAAGCTATAATTTTCTTTAAAATTAATAGATGAAGTTTAATATATACATTTACTAATTAGCTATTTGAATACCATGTTCACAATGGCACATGTACACAAACACACACTGATAATCTTACCTTACCACATTTCAGTAAATTACCAAAATCCTTCCTTAATTTATTGACTGAAGAAAATATGAGCAAAGATCCCAAGGAATTTCCTGTCATTTCTCTAGAATGCGTTATGTCTTCCCCTCAGCTTGGCAGTAAGGGGCTCTAACCTGAAATGTACAACTTGAAACTTTTCACACACACACACACACACACACACACACACACACACACAC
>NW_016107422.1:257712-315881 GCF_001604975.1 Cebus imitator | reverse complement strand
TTAAATAAGTCTTTGGGTAAATGAATAGATGACTGGACACACACACACACATGCACACACACACACAGTGCTGCTTAGTTTTCAAATAAGTCTTTGGGAAAATGAATAGATGACCGGACACACACACACACACACACGCACGCACACACACACACACACACGCACACACACACACACACACACACAGCGTGCTGCTTAGTTTTTAAATAAGTCTTTGGGTAAATGGATAGATGACCAGAGTCTTCTGGGAGCTTACTTTCTATCGGAAGAAATAGCAAGTTTCTTTTGTCCAGATTTGGTTGAATGCCTTTGTTTTCAGAAAAGTATTAAAATTTATTCTAAATTATCATAGATCTGTAAATCAAGGCTCCAAAAGATACTCCCTTTGGAAAGTGAGATGTAATACAAATTTAAATAATTCAAGTTTGACTCACAACATTATTACCAGGGCTCATTGCCTCAGAGAAACCATCAGTACATCAAAGGGGACTGTGGGAAGAATTAGTTAAAACTCTGTACGTTGATAAAAAAGAATTGATTCAATGGTGTTTATTTATAATGAACACAAATAGCTATAGCAATACTTCAAGTAACATAATTATATTTAGAACTTTATATTGGGTTCTGAAACACTTTTTGATTTCTTTCAAAAGTCAAGACTTGCTCAACAAGTCTTTATTTAAAGAGCTTAAGAGATTAGCAGGTTAGCAAATTTCAGCAGGTTAGCAAGAAAAAAAACAGAGCACTATTCAGGAAAAGAAAAAACAGATATTTTGGAAAAAAATGTTCTTCAGAGAGACTGAAATTTTAGTACCTTTTCATTCTCAGCTTCTTCAGTTCTTGTACTAGAAAATTATAAGGGTACATTTATAGTGACATACATTTGTCAGTCAGTGACATTTATTGGGTCTGTCCTCTGCAGAAACGTGAACTGACATAGTGTGAGGGATTCAAATGAACTGCAAGACCAGATCTTCCTCTCAAGGAACTGCACCCGAAAATAAATGAAAAGTGTTATTCATAGAATAACATAGCAAGAGCATATGAATAGAGTAAAATCTCTAGGTACATAATTAACGAAGCCTCATTGAGTAGAGGAATTAAGAGAATTGGGTCAAGTTAATAAGGAAAAGTTTTCATGGAGTGATTTTAAACCAGATTTGAAAGGTGAGAAAGAGTTTAATGGAATGGGGTGAGAGGATACATCCCTCACTGCTTGCCTCTCCTCGCTTACAGATGAGTGTAATTTGGGGCTTGTGCAGCCAGTGTCATTCTTCATATTGGTTAATGGTGTGACTGAAGCAAGGCAGCATTACACTGAAAATGCTGCTCAAGTGCCGTGCTACAAGACAGGCAGGGGACAGGTTGGAATTCTATGATCCTCCTCTCTGAATGGCAAGTTCCAAGCTAACCTCAGATCAAAAGAAATAGCAAGAGTACAGAGCCTTCTTTATTGTTACTATTACATTTTAAGTTCTGGGATACGTGTGCAGAATGTGCAGCTTTGTTACATAGGTATACATGGTATACATGTGCCATGGTGGTTTGCTGCACCCATCAACTTATCATCTACATTAGGTATTTCTCCTAATGCTATCTCTTCCTTAGCTCCACACCCGCCGACAGGTGGTGTCTGATGCTCCCCTCCTTGTGTCCATGTGTTCTCATTGTTAAACTCCCACTTACGAGTGAGAACATGTGGTGTTTGGTTTTCCATTCCTGTGTTAGTTTGCTGAGAATGATGGTTTCCAGGTCCATCCATGTCCCTGCAAAGGACATGAACTCATGTTTTTTTATGCCTGCATAGTATTCCATGGTGTATATGTGCCACATTTTCTTTATCCATCATTTCATTTATCCACATTTTCTTTATTCCATCATTGATGGGAATTTGGATTGGTTCTAAGTCTGCTATTGTGAACAGTGCCACAATAAACATACTTGTGCATGTGTCTTTATAGTAGAATAATCCTTTGGGTATATATGCAGTAATGGGATTGCTGGGTCAAATGATATTTCTATTTCTAGATCCTTGAGGAATTGCCACACCATCTTCCACAATGGTTGAACTGGTTTACACTCCCACCAACAGTGTAAAAGTGTTCCTATTTCTCCACATCCTCTCTAGCATCTGTTGTTTCCTGACTTTTTAATGATCGCCATTCTAACTGGCGTGAGATGATATCTCATTGTGGTTTTGATTTGCGTTTCTCTAATGGCCAGTGATGATGAGCTTTTTTCCATATGTTGGCTGCATAAATGTCTTCTTCTGAGAAGCGTGTTCACATTCTTTCCCCACTTTTTGATGGGGTTGTTTTTTTCTTGTAAATTTGTTTAAGTTCTTTGTAGATTCTGGATATTAACCCTTTGTCAGATGGTAGGATGAGGAAACCGAGGTCAGGAAAGCATGCTGTCCATTTTGAAACTAAAGAATTGCTAAGCAGAGCTGACTCTAGAGGCACCATGAAAGAAGGAGAGCCCATAGGGGAGTGCGCACCCTGCGGACCACGGGGATGGCAATGGAGCGGAAGGAAGCCCAGGTGTCCCCTACAAGGTGGGGGGGAAGTGTGTTGCTAACTACCAGGTGCTGAATACCTGCTTCTGCTCAGGTGAGGTGATTGCTCTCTCAAGGAGCAGGGATGGGCTGGGTGTGGTGGGTGGCAGGAAAGGTTATGAGCTCAGGTGATTATGATCTGGTATAGCAAATGTTATCCTAGAGGCGAGTGCGAACACCGTGAAGACTCAGGGACATACACTTCCTGGGGGATGTCTGAAGACCACAGAGCTGATGAGTAACATTTGACTTTTGAATCAGGCCTTGATGACTCAGTAGTCATTTTCTAGGTCAAGAGAGTTGGGAGGTCATTTCAGGCAGGGGGACAAATCAGCAAGAAAATACAGAAGCATGACAGGGCTGTTTCATGTTTGAGCTATACATTTATTTTGTGAGATTTTTCTGTGTCTAAAAAGGTACAGCCTGCACCTTGGAGGAAAGACCCCTGTCTTCTGGGCAAGGGAGAGATAAGGAAGAAATGTTGGTTAGCACGCTTGTGAAAAGTCAAGCAGTGTCATGAATCCAGCTGCTCATTTGTAGGATATCCAAAGGTCAGAAGAACACATTGAACTGCACCATCAGGGAACTGTCAGTAAAATCCCCATTTGTAGTGTAAGGCAAAGGAAAGGACTGAGGAGGTGTCTGTAGGTTAAAAGAGATTTAAAACACATTAGTGAAAAAATGGGCCAGACTGAACTATAGTTTTTGCCACTTGGGTGAAAAGGAAAAACATAAATAAACACAAGAGAGACTTCTATAGGAGGATTTGGGACCAGGGCATGTGACAGGGTTTTCAGAGCCACTGGAAAGTTCTTTCCTTGGCCTGAATGGTGGTTATAAGGGTGTTTGCTTTTATTGTTCATTAAGCTTAACATTTATTTTGTGAGGTTTTCTGTAGAGAAAAATTTTGCATAAAATTGTAAGTAAAGCTTTTCCAAGGGCGAACTGAGTTCCGTGCAGAGATGAGTCTTAGCTGTAGACAGAGGTCTTGCTGGAGCCAAACCCAGCACCATCCTAACTGAGCCAGAGAGAGGCTGACAGGAAAGACTGAACCTGCTGACGGCTGCAGAGATCAACTCTGCCTTATTCTGACTGTGAGAGCACGGATGCTGAAGGCACACTGTGGCCTCCCTGGTGAGCCATTCGCTTCCATACCTGCCTTTCCCAAGGCAGCAGCTTGTATCAAAAAACAGCTAGATAACAAACTATATGTTTTACCCTAGGTTCTCTTTGCTAGAATGCTGCAGATCTTTGCATCCTCCATTTATTGGGTAGCTTTTACTTTTAGGTAAGTTGGCTGAAAACATTCATTAACTCTTCACTTTGCCTTTTAAGATGGAGGTCAATGTGGGTCTAGAGCAGAAAAAAAAAAAAGAAAAGAAAACCCCCATTCCTTTCTCTCTTACCAATAATCTATGCACTGTGCAGGCCTGGTGTTGACTTTCAGATCACATCTCCCAGTTCCTGAGACAGTCGCACATGTTTGTTTTGTACTAAGGAGTCAAGCATCTCAAATGGTGGGGGTCAGCATTCAGTGTACACGAGTGCAGCCAGACATTAAGCAGGATAATAATAAAGCAATAAGTAATATGGTTAAACAAATACATTCCCAATTGCCCTTGTCTTCTTCAAATATCTAATGCAGATGTTCCCGTCCTTACTAGCTCAGTGCTTGGGTCTCTCTCTGCTTTTCCCTGGCATGGTGGAAGCAGCGTATCTCGAAGAGAGCTTTCACATAGAGAAGGCTGTCAGCCTCTCTTAAATATAAGCAAGTAAAAGTAACTAAGGACTGTTTGTGTGTGTGTGATGCTTTTGATACTGGCCCCTGTAGTCATTCTGGCTTGCTCATTTTAATGAGTAAGGTTTGCTGTCCTCGTATGTATTATTAACTCCACACACAAAGGCAGGGAGGATATGATGGGAATAACAAGCCAAGGATCAGATGCTTCAGGTCAACAGGACATTTACAAACATATACTGTTCAATGTCATGACCAAGGTCAGCACCACTTGGTAGAGGGAAAAGAGACATAGGAGGAGCCTTGAAAGTTTAGAGGGAGGAAACCAGCAAAAGTTAGCTAGCACATAATAGTTATTCATATAAGAGAGAGCTCACTTTAAATGGTTTTCATGCTGGTCTTTTGCACAGAATTTGTGGGAGGCTAAAAACCTTGGCTTCCTAGTATCCTTTTGAATTGACTTATTTCAGATAGCTGAGCATAATAAATAGCCAAAAAGTCATCTAATTAAGCACAAAAATATTTTAAAATCTTATTGGGTGGAAAACTTTCTGGAAAATGTTTCATGTACTCTTCTGAGTGGCCAATAGAAAGAGTGCAGACTTTAAAGGCCAAGAAAGCTGGAATACTCACAGCCCCATTTACTAATTGAATATCCTTTGGTAAATTAATTATGTTACTGAGCTTCCATTTCTTAACCCTGTGAAATAGGCACAATTGCATTATATAGTTAAGTATCCAATAAATATTGGTTAATTGTGAGAACCCTTCATTGCTGGCCTTTCTTGGGCTCACAGCCAGGCTCCAATCTTCCACATTTTGGAAAGACACTGTCAGCAGGGTGCTGTGGCACATGCCTGCAATCCTAACACTTTGGGAGGCTAAGGCAGGCAGATCACCTGAGGTCAGGAGTTCAAGACCAGCCTGGCCCACATGGTGAAACCCTGTCTCTGTTAAAAATACAAAGAATTAACTGGGTGTGGTGGTGGGCACCTGTAATCCCAGATACTCAGGAGGCTGAGGCAGAGAACTGCTCCAACCCGGGAGGCAAAGGCTGCAGTGAGCTGAGATTGTGCCGCTGCACTCCAGCCTGGGTGACAGACAGAGACCCTGTTTCCAAAAAAATAAAATAAAATAAAGAAAGACATTGTCTGGAAACATGCTAATGTTTCAGCTGGAAGGTAACAGAAAGGATGGAAGGATACACTTGACGAAGTTGGAAAGATCCACAGTTTGAGGGGTTCTAGAAGGAACTGGGATGTTTGAGTAGAGCTGTGCTTCGGGCTGAGTGTGCAGCATCTGTGTGATATGGCTGAGAACTGAAAGCTTCCCCTGCCATCTACCAACCATCATAGGATGCCCCTTTGGGGTAAGACATTAATCCTCTAGAACTTTTTTTATTATACAGAGTCTTAGAAGGTGTGACGGACATGGCAGGACAACAATACCTAGATCCCTCTTCAAGGAAGGACACGCTGCCCAGCTGCAAGGCATGTGCTTAGCCACAGCTTCCAGTTGTCACTTCAGGGTCAGCCTCAGCTTACTGGCCAAGGTTATGCTCTTTTTGGAACATCTGCCAGCCAGTGTCTGAGCAAGGGGATGACAGCTGAGGGCACTGAGAGCATGCTTTTTTCTTCATGGCTTTCACTCAACAGCTGCGGGAGACAGTGGTGCTAGGCTCTGGCCATTTTGGCCCAACTTTGGAGCCTTCTATGGGGGAGCGGCTCCCACTGGAATGGTAGACAGTTTGTCATGTCTGTAACACAATCTGGGGTTCTTCCTGCCCGATCTTGTTTCCTCCGTTTTCCTTTCATAGTGTTACTCCCCAGTAAACCTTATGTACACCTAACCCTGTCTCACCATCTGTCTGCTTCCTGGCACAGAATGGGTCTCATCTCAGCTAGGGCGGGGAGGAAGCATTAGCACAGTATAGATCAGTAAGTCAGGGACCGAGAATGGACCAGACCTCTGCACAGTTTAAAGAGGATGAGAAAAGTTGGGAGGGCACATGAGGGGAGACTGCAGGCAGCCAGGGGACAGCTGCAAGACTGCAAGATTTGGGGTTAGGGAGGAGGGCAGTGCAGATCAATGCTGTCTCCTTCACCACAAGCTGAGGACCAGACATGGAAGGGATCCATTCAGGGTCACGGCAATCAGTCAGGAACAGGGACAGACACAAGGGAGGCAGGGAAGTTGCTGAACGGTGCTTTACACAGATGATCTTCAACCTCACAATAACTCTGCCAAGTTCGAAACAAATAAGAAAAAAATGAGATGCAGACAGTTTTGATAACTCGTTTAAGCTGGTAAATGGTGAGAGTCAGCCTGTAGCTCCCTCGCGCTGAGATGCCTCTGGGAAGAAGGAGATGAATATTTTGTACTTTTTTGGGTCCACTCAGCATCTTCGCTTTTGGGAATGGGTGGTCATCATGCAGGCCTGCCTTTCTCATGGTGAAGGTAGGTGGGGAGGGAGTGGCAGAATGCAGGCTGGCCAGTCAGATTACTCAACACCCCTGGACTTAAGGAACGAAACGATCTGGGGAGAGCATAGGACCCAAAGGGGCCAATCGGTGTATTACCCTACCTAGGAAATAATTTGCTAGTGCAGTACTGCTAGGACTAGGGTGTTCTGAAATGCTCTGAAGGGACTATTGGTGACTTCCTTAAAAGGAAGATATTAACTGAAGTGTAACTACTATAGTCTGCAGATACTCTCTAATCTTGGAAATAATAGTTCAATATAAAATATTTTAAAAGGAAGGGCCAGGAGCAGTGGCTCAGGTCTGTAATCTCAGATACTCTGGAGGCTGAGTTGGGAGGATCACTTGAGCCTGTAGGAGTTTGAGGTCGGCCTGGGCAACATAGCAAGACATCCATCTTAAAAAAAAAAAATTAACAATTTAAAAGGAGGGTTGTTGAGTATTATTCCATACTGTCTAGGTCTGAAATCCCAGACTCCAATGGCTGGCTTACAGCTGCCACATCTTCAGACTCCACTGAGCTGCTGCTTCGTGTCTCATTGGTTTTCTGGAGCACTTGCATTAGCTGGTGGTTATGGTAGTTCTACCCTCAGGGAAAGTGCTGCTGCTTCTTCTCTGGTTCTAAGATGGTATGTCTGAAAGGGTCTTTGAAAGTACCTCTAGCACTCCTTGTTTCAAAGATTGTGAGTTGCACACAGTTACTCTTCCGCCAGCTCTGCCCCCAGAGTTTGATTTGAGAAATGTATTCAGTGTTCAGCCCATCACCCTCAACTGCTGACTTGCTGGCTTCCCCAGCTCTCTATTTCACTGTCTCCCACCCCCCCCCCCCCATCATAGTATTCAACATCTCATTAATATATGTAGTAATTAATTACACATTAATTATTATATGTAATAATAAACAGAGCCAATGGACTTGGTCCTGTTTAAGGTGTTGAGGACACAATGGTGAACAAGACAGACAAGTATTTGCCTCTGTAGGGTTTGTATTCTTGGGATAACTCACAATTAAATACAAGTCAACATTCAATTAACTGGCCCACCCTATTCCATAAACACACTTCTCTGTGTTCACATACATCCTTCCCCATGTCTTGGTGGAGAAGCTGTCCCTCTGTCTACCATTTGGTAACCTGAGATATTTCCTATCCCCTTTTGACACCTCATGGAAATTTCTCGGTAAATCAATTCCTCACTTGATTTGCTAGTTTCTTCATTTGATTAGCTAATTCCCTTTGCATGTAAATATGAACAGAATAAAGTGAAGGGCTCATACAGCCCAGTCTTTGGGTGGTACTAAGAAAACATGTATGGCAATACAGGTAGAGATTGTATGAAAAGCAAACACACCTGTACACATATTAATGCATTTTATCCGTTACTGTCTGTCATTAATCAGATTTCTGGCACCCTTTTTGAATGGAAGAAAGTTAAACTCTTTTTTTTTGTTCTGTTTTTTGTTTTTTTGAATTTTTTTTTAAATATATATATATAATTTATTGTACCTTAGGTTCTGGGGCACATATGCAGGTCATGACGGATTGTTGCATAGGTACCTACATGGCAATGTGGTTTGCTGCCTCCATCCCCCTGTCACCTCTATCTGGCATTTCTCCCCACGTTATCCCTCTCCAACCTTTCTACTCCCTGCTGTCCCTCCCCTGACCCCCACAACAGACCCCAGTGTGTGATGTTCCCCTCCCTGTGTCCGTGTGTTCTCATTGTTCAACACCCACCTGTGAGTGAGAACATGCAGTGTTTGATTTTCTGTTCTTGTGTCAGTTTGCTGAGACTGATGGTTTTCAGGTTCATCCATGTCCCTACAAAGGACACAAAAAATCATTTTTTATAGCTGCATAATATTCTATGGTGTATATGTGCCACATTTTCCTTGTCCAGTCTATCATTAATGGGCATTTGGGTTTGTTCCAGGTCTTTGCTATTATAAACAGTGCCACAATGAACATACACATGCATGTGTCTTTATAATAGAATGATTTATAATCCTTTGGATATATACCCAGTAATGGGATTGCTGGGTCAAATGGGATTTCTATTGCTAGGTCCTTGAGGAACTGCTATACTGTCTTCCACAATGGTTGAACTAATTTACACTCCCACCAATAGTGTAAAGGTGTT
This sequence comes from Cebus imitator, assembly GCF_001604975.1. Lineage (NCBI taxonomy): Eukaryota > Metazoa > Chordata > Mammalia > Primates > Cebidae > Cebus > Cebus imitator. The sequence continues at coordinate 306,970 of NW_016107422.1, read as the reverse complement.
TCTATTTCTCCACATCCTCTCCAGCATCTGTTGTCTCCAGATTTTATAATGATTGCTATACTAACTGGCATGAGATAGTATCTCAATGTGGTTTTGATTTGCATTTCTCTAATGACCAGTGATAATAAGCATTTTTTCATATGTTCGTTGGGCCTCATATATGTCTTCTTTTGAAAAGTGTTCGTGTCCTTCACCTACTTTTGAATGGGTTCGTTTGATTTTTTCTTGTAGATCTGTTTTAGTTCTTTGTAGATTCTGGATATTAGCCCTTTGTCAGATGGGTAGATTGCAAAAAAATTTTCCCATTCTGTTGGTTGCTGGTTCACTCTAATGATTGTTTCTTTTGCTGTGTAGAAGCTCTGGAGTTTAATTAGGTCCCCTTTGTCTATTTTGGCTTTTGTTGCTAATGCTTTTGGTGTTTTAGTCATGAAGTCCTTGCGTATGCCTATGTCCTGAATGGTTTTGCCTAGGCTTTCTTCTAGGGTTGTTATGGTGTTAGGTCTTATGTTTGTCTTTAATCCATCTGGAGTTAATTTTAGTGTAAGGTGTCAGGAAGTGGTCCAGTTTCTGCTTTCTGCACATGGCTAGCCAGTTTTCCCAAAACCATTTATTAAACCAGGAATCCTTTCCCCATTGCTTGTTTTTTGTCTGGTTTGTCAAAGATCAGATGGTTGTAGATGTGTTGTTTTGCCTCCGAGGACTCTGTTCTGTTCCATTGGTCTATATCTCTGTTTTGGTACCAGTACCATGCTGTTTTGATTACTGTAGCCTTGTAGTATAGTTTGAAGTCCAATAGTGTGATGCCTCCTGCTTTGTTCTTTTTCCTTAGGATTGTTTTGGCTATGCGGGCTCTCTTTTGGTTCCATATGAGGTTTAAGGTGTTTTTTTTCCCAGTTCTGTGAAGAGGGTCATAGGTAGCTTGATGAGGAAGCATTGAATCTATAAATTACTTTGGGCAGTATGGCCATTTTCACAATATTGAATTCTTTCTAATCATGAGCATGGACTGTTTTTCCATGTGTTTGTGTCTTCTTTTATTTCCTTGAGCAGTGGTTTGTAGTTCTCTTTGAAGAGGTACTTTACATCCTTTGTTAGTTGTATTACTAGGTATTTTATTCTCTTTGCAGCAATTGTGAATGGCAGTTCATTCTTGATTTTACTTTCTTTAAGTCTGTTATTGGTGTATAGGAATGCTTGTGATTTTTGCAGATTGATTTTGTATCCTGAAACTTTGCTGAAGTTGCTTATCAGTTTAAGGAGATTTTGTGCTGAGACGATGGGGTCTTCTAAATATACAATCATGTCATCTGCAAATAGAGACAATTTAACTCCCTCCTTTCCTAATTGAATATCCTTTATTTCTTTTTCTTGCCGGATTGCTCTGGCTAGAACTTCTAATACTGTATTGAATAGGAGTGGTGAGAGAGGGCATCCTTCTCTAGTGCCAGATTTCAAAGGGAATGCTTCCAGTTTTTGCCCATTCCGTATGATATTTGTGGTGGGTGTGTCATAAATAGCTTTTATTATTTTGAGATACATTCCATCAATACCTAGTTTATTGAGAGTTTTTAGCATAAAGGGCTGTTGAATTTTGTTGAAGGTCTTCTCTGTGTCTATTGAGATAATCATGTGGCTTTTGTCTTTGGTTCTGTTTATGTGGTGGATTACATTTCTAGACTTGCGTATCTTGAAACAGCCTTGCATCCACAGGATGAAGCCTACTTGATTGTGATGGATAAGCTTTTTGATGTGCTGTTGGATTTGATTTCCCAGTATTTTATTGAAGATTTTTGCATCTATGTTCATCATGGATATTGGCCTGAAGTTTTCTTTTTTTGTTGAGTCTCTGTGGGGTTTTGGTATCAAGATGATGTTGGTCTCATAAAATGATTTGGGGAGGATTCCCTCTTTTTGTATTGTTTGGAATAGTTTCAGAAGGAGTGGCATCAGCTCCTCTTTGTATGTCTGGTAGAATTCGGCTGTGAACCCATCTGGACCTCGGCTTTTTTTGGTTGGTAGGCTTTTGATTGCTGCCTCAACTTTAGCATTTGTTATTGGTCTATTCAGGGTCTCAACTTCTTCCTGGTTTAGTCGTGGGAGGGTACAAGTGTCCAGGAATTTATCTATTTCTTCCAGTTTGCAAAAGAAGAGCTAACAATCCTAAATATATACACACCCAATACAGGAGCACTCACATACATAAAGCAAGCTCTTAACAACCTACAAAGAGACTTAGACTCCCACACAATAATAGTGGGAGACTTTAACACTCACTGTCAATATTAGACAGATCAAGGGGACAGAAAATTAACAAGGATATCCAGGACTTGAACTCAGATCTGGACGAAGCAAACCGGATAGACATTTACAGAACTCTCCATCCCAAATCCACATAATATACATTCTTCTCAGCACCACATCACACCTATTCTAATATTGATCAAATTGGAAATAAATCACTCTTCAGCAAATGCAAAAGAGCGGAAATCATAACAAACCGTCTCTCAGACCACAGTCCAATCAAATTAGAAATCAGGATTAAGAAACTAACTCAGAACTTCACAACATCATGGAAACTGAACAACTGGCTCTTGAACGTTGACTGGATAAACAATGAAATGAAGGCAGAAATAAAGATGTTCTTTGAAACCAACGAGAATGAAGACACAACGTACCAGAATCTCTGGGACACATTTAAAGCAGTGTCTAGAGGATAATTTATAGCAATAAATGCCCACATAAGAAGCAAGGAATGATCTAAAACCGACACCCTATCATCAAAATTGAAAGAGCTAGAGGAGCAAGATCAAAAAAACTCAAAAGCTAGCAGAAGACAAGAAATAACTAAGATCAGAGCAGAACTGAAGGAGATAGAGACACAAAAAATCAATAAATCCAGAGGCTGGTTTTTTGAAAAGATCAACAAAATAGACAGACCGCTAGCCAGATTAATAAAAAAGAAAAGAGAGAAGAATCAAATAGATGCAATAAAAAAGATAGAGGGTGGAATCACCACCAATTCCACATAAATACAAACTACTATCAGGGACCACTACAAACAACTCTTTGCCCATAAACCAGTAAACCTGGAAAATTAAACTCTTGACAAACAGCAGTCCCACAAAGATGCTACCAACTGGTGAAGTCTTTCTGAAATAATTAGTTCTTCCCATTTTCTAATAATTCTGTCTAAATGTGCTTTATATATATTGAGACTATTTGGTTAGAGGCATACAAATCCAAAATCGTTTTTTTTAAAAATTTTAGTTAATTTCTTCCAATTATCAGAGCATAACAGCCTGTTTTATACTTAATTATTGCCTTAAAGCTTATTTTGTCCGATAATATTGTCATCAATCTCTTTTATTATTACTTTATTATATCACTTCCAGCTCCTTATGTTTAAACATTCTGTGTTACTAAGTTTCAGGCATGACTCTTTTAAGTAGCTCATGATTTGATTTAGTTTTTTAAAAAACTAAACAGCCCCTGTCTTTTAAAGAAGTTGAATTCATCTACATTTGATGCAATTTCTGAGGTATTTAAATTTATTCTGCCTTTATGTTGTGTTTTCCATGTATTAGTTTATATTTCCCTTTTGTTTCCTTTTCTGAATTCCATTGGATTTAAACTTCAAAGAAATCAACTTTTAATCCTTTTCCTAGTTTGGAAGTTACACATTTCATATTTTTTTATGAGTTTTTTCTTTAAAAATTTTAACAATCACAGCTAACAAAATCTAAATTATTGTTGCCTCCTATTTTAGTTCCATCTTATTTTCAAAACCTTTGACATCAGTAATTATTGTTAAATTATATTGAATTTACCCACAGAAAAGAGGCCTCTTTGCTCAACATTGCACCCAACTTCTTCCTTCTGGGCGCAATTTCCTTTTTTTCTGAATTATGGCTTATACCAGTTCTTTTGGTTGAGAGTATATGTCAACAGTATTTCAGTATTTGTCTCAAAATATCTTCATTTTGACCTTGCTTTTGAATAATAAATTTGCAGGGCATAAAATCTGTAAGTTGCCTGTTATTTTCTGTGAAGGTTTGATTCTATTGTTTGTTTGTTTTTTTATTCTGTTTGTTGCTGATGAGAAATGTACTCTCAGCCATTATTTTATAGATACTCTGACTTCTCGGATTGTTTATAAAATTTTTCTCTTGATCCTTGCATGCTGAAGTTTTGCTACAATATGACTTAGTGTGGAGCTATTTATATTAACCTTGCATGGGGCTTGTTATGTTTCTTTAACCTAAAGATCAAGCATGTAAAAATTTAGGAGAAAAACTTTACCATTTTCTGAAATATTGCTTGTCACCCATTTTCTCTAGACCAGGGGTCAGTAACTATGACACATTGGCCAAACCGTTTACTGCTTGTTTTGACAAATAAAATCTTACTGGAACCCAGCCACACACATTTATTCATATAATTTCTATGGCTGCTTTTGTGCTACAACTGCAGACTTGAATAGTTGTGACAGATTATATGGCCCATAAAGCCTAAAATATTTACTGTTTATTTCTTTACAGAAAAAGTTTGACGACCTCTGTTCTAGAAGCTCATTCTGAAACTTCTATTAGGCATAAGTGAGCTTCATTCTATACTTTGTGTCTTTAATCTATCTCTAGTTCTCATTTTTTAATAATTTTATTTCTCTGTGCTACATTCTGGGTAATTTTCTCTGGAGCATGTTTTAGTTAATATATTCCTTTAAAATTGTGTGTAATCTAATATTTAATCCATCACTAGCATTATTTATTCAATGATATTTTTCATTTCTGAAAACTTTTTAATGAAATTTTAAAATCTGGCCAGGTGCAGTGGCTCATGCCTATAATCCCAGCACTTTGGGAGGCCAAGGTGAGAGAATCACCTGTGGTTGGAATTCGAGGCCAGCCTGACCAACATGGAGAAACTACCTCTACTAAAAATACAAAATTAGCCAGGCATGGTAGTTTATGCCTATAATCCTAGCTACTTGGGAGGCTGAGGCAGGAGAATTGCTTGAACCCAGAAGGTGGAGGTTGTGGTGAGCCGAGATGGTGCCATCACACTCCAGCATGGGCAACAAGAGTGAAATTCCATCTCAAAATAAATAAATAAATAAATTTAAAAATCTGTTTGTTCTTTGTTCATTATGGTATCTATTCTCCACCTCCATTGTCCATTTTGAATGTTTTTAAATGGATTCATCACCTTGAGTTTTTATGGTTATTGACCTTCTGTTTGTATCTGCCAGCTCTTGTTATGGTATGTCATTTCCTTTAGTGGCTTGTTATTTTTGTTTGTGAGCTCATCTTCAGTGAAGATTTGATTTTTCTTTCTGCAGTATTTTAGGGTGTCCCTGGGTTTTGGACATATCACAATAGAGAAGTTTTAATTTTGCTTTTTTCAGACACCTCAAGGAGTCAATGCTCTGGAATCAATGTTCACATTAATTTCTTGGCTTAATGACTCCTGCACCTGTGAGCAATGAAAATTTGCACTGCATGTTTGGTACATAGACTTGGCATTTGGATTTTTTTTTTAACTGTAGGCTTGCATCACTCTACTCAGACCCCGCAATAGAGATAAGCATCTTGTGCCTTACCATTTACTTTTCTGAGCCTGTAGCAAGAGGTTTGAAGTTTGTTGGGACACCTTTTCATCAAGAGGGCAACTCTTCCAGAATTCCAATTTTGGCTGGAATCTGATTTTCATGATTTTTACCTTGAGGAGCACAAGGACACATTTCCTATTCTCTATTCTGACCCCTAGCTTGGGAAAGTGCTCTATCTAGGTTTGATTCCTGGATTCTCTCTTCTACCATGTCCACTCACAAGCATAGCACTCTGGCTTCTGTTCCTCATCATTTCTTTAAAAAATACAAACAAACCCCTAACATATAGTAAAATTGGCATTTGAGGTTGGAGTTCTATGAATTTTAATAAATACATATTTGTGTAATGAGGATATGGAACATTTCCATCATGGCAAATTTCCTCATTATTTCTTGCAGCTAGAGATTTAAGGTCAACATTGTACACTTTTTATGTTGTAATTTGTGTATTATTTCTATGTATGTGTTTCAGGAATGGGGGCTGGATAATTCAGTTTGCCATGTTTTCAGGACCACAAGTCAGCTGTTCCCATTCTAACCAAAGTGCTCATGGTAGTCATCAACAAATAATCCAATCATCTCATGTATTAGTCAGGGTTCTCTGGAGAAACAGACCGAGAGGATGTGTGAATACATATAGAGATTTGATTTAAGAAATTGTATCATACAATTACAGAGGCTGGTAAGTCCAAAATCTTCAAAGTAGGCTGTCAGCCTGGAGACCCAGGAAAGAGCTGTTGTTGCAGTTCTAAGTCTGAAGGACATCTGTTTCAGAATACTCTTTCCTCAGGGAAGTTGGGTTTTTGTTCTATTCAGGTCTAGAACGGATTGGATGAGGCCCATCCACATAAGGCAGGGCAACCTGCTTTACTCAAAGTTATCCAATTTAAATGTTAATATCATCCCCAAACACTCTTAAACATCCAGAATAATGTTTGATCACATATCTAGGCACCAAGGCCCACAAATAAAATTAAGCATCACAAGTCTGTCCCTTGTCAACTTGGCACCCATACACATCTTCTTAAATCATACTTAATCATAAAGACAATAACAGGATCACATTTCTATCTAACATAATACAACTATCTTTTTTTTTGAGATGGAGTCTCACTTTGTTGCCTAGGCTGGAGTGCACTGGTGCAGTTTGGCTTACTGCAACCTCCACCACTTGGATTCAAGCAATTCTCCTGCCTCAGCCTCCCAAGTAACTGGGATTACAGGTGCCCACCACCATGCCCAGTTAATTTTTTTCTGTATTTTCAGTAGAGATGAGGTTTCACCATGTTGATCAGGCTGGTATTGAACTCCTGACCTCAGCTGATCCTCCTGCCTCAGCCTCCTAAAGTGCTGGGATTATAGGCGTGAGATACAACTATCTTATATATAACTGAAAATGTACTAATCCTTTCCCCAGAAAAGCAGTCAAAGTCCCTTGGTGATGCCTAGTCTTCTCCTCGATATCTCATAACTTAAATAGTTTGTTAAATTAAGGTAAATACTATGGTATACATCTTATGTTAAGTGATAAAAGGATAAGAGTAGGATGAAAACAAACATGTTTGATACACACATACACATACCTGTATAACAAAATAAGGAAGACATGCTCATCATAATTACAGTCCTTATTTCTGCAACAGGTCATGTGGTTGTAGCTGGTATTTAATACTGCCTTCTTCCACTGCCTGTTCCACATTCCCTTTGTTCTCATCAAGCACCTTAGCTTGTTATAGTTCTTTACCTGAAGAAAGGGGTGGGGATGATATCCAAAACCTTCATTCCTGAAGAGTCTGGGCCATTCGTAACCCAGGCAGATTGGATTGTTATAGTTTTCCATTGACTAATCACAGGACATTGTAATATCGAGAGATGCCTCAAGGGACCTCCTATATTCCAGATGTAGTCTTCATTACCTCCACTGTGGGATAGCTGTCTTATTTCTCCCTGGTAATCAGAATCAACCACCGCAGCCAGTATAGCAACATTCTTCATTGCCTGTTGATTTAGAGGCATAAGGAGCCCAAAATCGCTCCATGCCAGAATCATTACTGTGATCCTGGTCGAACTAAAACCTCTAGGCTAGCAGAGCATAAGGTCACAGGGACAGAAAAAATTTTGCTAGTGAGTTACTAGGAGTAATAGTGATGCCACTCCATTACCATCCCTTAATTCCTGAACCTACTAATCTTGGCTGTGAGTACTATATATCCAATAGTACTTATATTTGATACTGATTCAAATTATATACAGCCTTACAGAGAATGTTGCCTCAGCTCAGCAGGATATTGCCACCTACATGGCATGAAACTGTAAGGCCTAGCTGTAACAGAGTCTTCAAAAGGCCATTCCACTGTTCCATCAGGCCCGCTTCTTCAGAATGTTGGGGAACATGGTAAGACCAGTGAATTTCACGAGCATAGGCCTATTGCCACACTTTATTTGCTGTGAAGTAATTTCCTTGATCAAAAGCAATGCTGTGTGGAATACCATGATGGTGGATAAGGCATTCTCTAAGCTCACAGATGGTAGTTTTGGCAGAAGCATTACGTGCAGGGAAAGCAAATCTGTGTCCAGAGTGGTATCTTTTTATTTTTCCTAGCACATAATGTTCTGGGTTGACCCTTCTTTCTAAAACAGTATATAAACATAAACACAGCTGATTGACTTATTGCAGGTACCAAAAAAAAAAAAAAAAAAAAAAAAAAAACCTGGCAGCATGGAAAGGCCATGAAAGGATTTACAGTATTTAAAAGCCAGAACAAATTTAATATTCCTTTATCTAAATTTGCTGCATCCACAGAAGTATGGAAACATTCATATTCCAGAAATCAACCTGAGTTACAGAAATTAAAACCTCTTCAAATACATCCTCAATCTTCCTTGGTACTAAGCACAGTCATCTTCTAGAAAGAAGCACCAGTGACCCATATTTTAAACTAAAGCACACACTGCTTTTAGTAAAAAAGCAAAGTCATTTAAAGCAGCTAATTAAAACACCATTTAAGCAATTGCAATAGGTTACAGGATCATAAAATCATTAGCAAAGTAGAAGCTTGTCACTGAAGCTTCCACATGATCTTATAAACTAGAAGTAGACTGGTCAGGCTTCATAGACATCAGCTAAGTGAAGGCACCAAACTCCATTAAGTCCTCAAATTTCAGTGTCCTGTTTTTTCTGAGCATCACTAGAGCAAGAAAAGATAAAGCAATGGTAGGAGAAATATACCATAACCTATGATAGGATTAGTTTGAAATTTTAGCCATAAAAGCTTAGTGTTGATTTTCTTAATATATATAAGCCATCTAGGTCAAGTACTTACTGAATACTTATACATGCTTGTGCATTGCTGGCCATTCTGGGGAAGGATAAAGAGGTATTTAATACTATGAGATGCTTCAGCGTAACTGAAGAGAAAAAGACTTGGACAATTAAAGCCCAGGGCAGTGAGTATTACAGAGGACTAATTAGATGTGAGAGGTAGTGACTGCGGCAGATCTTGGGGAACTTTGAAATATTGACCAATAGCAACCCACCCTTAGCAGCTATTCACAGCAAAGATGAATTCATGACCACAAATAAATTATGTATTGTTTTGTTCTAATTTGGATAAAACATTTTTATCACTTAAACTACCCAGTTATCTGTGTTGCCTGGAACAAGAACTTCCTAGGAGGCCTGGTGATTTTGCCCTGCTTCAATTATAAATCCCATGCCCCATGGAGTTCTTATTCTTCCACCTGTAAGGCCTGGCCCAGACACTCCCAGACAGGTGGTGAATAGTGTGAAGGGACAGGCTAACAGCCTCTGCCCTGGGAGCAGCACATATCTTGGTGCACCCTTCTTGCCAGTGCTATTCTCCCTAACTTTGAACTTCTGAAGTCCCTATGCCTAGGCATTCTAGCTATATCCGATCCTTTTACGTTGCCTGTTCTCTGGATGGTACTTGCCTGACTGCTGGGGTTGGCCCTCTGTTTCCAGTTCCATCTACTTCCCTCCATGTCCTTCATGGCTTCTCTGACCTGTCATGGAACAGATTGCTCATGTTGGTAGAACTCTGAATCCTAAATAGCCATTCTGAAACCTGAATTCACTCTACTCTGGATGGTTTCACTCTTGGGATCTGGAAGAGGAAGAAAAGCCTTGAAGTGATGGTCCTCAGAGGTACCGTGTTGGTGTTCTTCTCCACTTATGCTTTTAATGTGGCTGTGCCTCAGGCTCCTGGCCGCAGGCCACTTCTCTTCTTACCCTCACTCTCTCTCCCTGGATGATCTCATTCCCTTATGCCTTTAACTTTCATCTTTTCTCTGATGAATCCCCAGTCCCTCCTCCAGGTTTTAGAGTACCTGAGCTGGCCAGGACCTAAGCTGTAAGCCACAGAGGCTAAGTCAAGCACTAAAGTAAATTGTCACAGAGATATAGTGTAGCTCCCAGAGTTGTTAGAAAAACTAGAGAACAAGATATGGAAAATAGGCTGGAAGAAAGGGAGGCAAAGCTAAATCACAGCATTTGTCCAGGAAGGTCTCTGCTGCCCCAAACACTGGATGCTGCAGTGTTGCTTTTTGGGAAATAGGTGTTGTTGCCACCTCCAGAATGAATTCTCCACTGAACTTGCTTCTTTGAGCAACTTGCTTCTAATTCAGACTCTCAGATGGGCACATCTGATTGGCCAAACCAAGATCGTGTGTACATATCTTAGCTGCAAGGGGGCCAGGAAAACAAAAATCTGGCCTTTTAAGATTTTATATTGGGATATGGTCTGCCCCTCGTCAGGATTCATTCAGTGGGTAATTTCCCACCTATCCAAAGCCGATGACATTGGGAAATAGAAATAAATGAGGGAAAAGAGGAAAGCAAAGAATGGAAAAAAAGGAAAAAATAAAAGTTCATCACAGAGACATGTTTTCAATTCCCACTGTACAGCTTTACTAAATCTCCTACAAACAGCTCAAACTGTGAATCCAAAAGTGAATGCTCCATCATTTACTCCCAATGTACTCCTCCTCCTCTCTTTTCTTTCTTGGTATCTGATTGTTTCCTCATTCATCCAGTCACTCAAGTCCCTAAACTCAGTTATTCTCCCTCCCTTCTAATGTCTCTGGTCATTAAATGCTTTGGATCACGTCTACTTTATGTTTCTAAAATACATCTCTTTTTCTGAACGGCCACTGCTGTTCCTTCAGGTCCAACACTCATCAGTTTTCGTCTAGGTGAGCACAGGAGCTCCCTAACGATTCTCCCAGCCTCTAACAGTGCTCCATGGCACTTGTCACAGTTGCCACTGCATTTGTTATGGGATTATTTGGTTGTCTGCTCCCCCTCATCCTCTTGTTCTACTTGTTTCTGCCCTCTTAATGCCATCTCTTCGGTTATCTAACAGTAGAACAGTGAGAGAACCATCTCTAAGTAGGTGGAATTAAGCTGTTTTATTATAATCTCAGATGACTGCCTTCTGCCTTTTCTCACTCTGAGATCAGGAATGCTATGGATTCACAATGTTCCCAGTAAATCTGACTCCTAGAAAAAAAGGAAGGAAACAAATGAGAGGCTAAGTACATGAAATTTTTTCTCAGGTCATCCTGAGTTCACTAGACCTTGAATGCAGCATGGCGCTTATTCTCATTGTTGAGTTAGGAGTGTGGTGACTAGTCCTCTAGATGGTGCCCAGTGGGCCACATGTCTTAGTGAATCCTTTTCTCTTCTCTCCCACATTGAACCTGGACTGGACCTGTGACTCACTTTAACAATCAGAACTTAGCAGAATCTAGCGCTGGTCCTGGAACTAAGTCTTAAGAAGGCCTGAAAGCTTCCACGTCTGTGCTTTTGGAAATTCTGAGCTTCTGTGTTAGAAGAGTGGCTACCCTTCTGGAGACACCACATGGAGAGATCTCATGAAGAAGCCATATGGAAAGGGAGAGGCCTTGTCCATCCATCTCCACCAAGGCCCCAGGTATATGAGAGAGCCAACTTGGACAGTCTGGTCATGTTGAGCCCCCAGATGCCCACAGTCTCAGTTGACATCATGTGGAGCAGGGAACTGCCCAGATGAGCCCAGTCAACCCAGTGAATCATGAGAATAAGAAAATGGTTTTTGTTTAAAGCTGTTGTTTTGAAGTGGTTCCTTATGTAGCAGTAGATATCTGAAACAGGGGGTATTGATTATGTGTGTGGTCTTCTTTAATTATTCATTTAACTGAACTCCACTTCTAGGCATTTAGTATGTTCTTCAGTGGGTTGATATTAGCTATTGAATGCAAAATCCCTCTAGTTCACAATCAGCACAAGTCTCTGATTTTTTTTAAAAGTGAACTCATTTGATGGCCCTTATCAATATTTGAAGCGCAGAAAAGCACACACATAACAAAACCAGAGCTTCAGGCTATGAATGGAATTGCCTGGGTTCTACTTGCTCTTTTCTCCTTCAGCCTTAGCATGGTACCATTACTGAGGTCCGTAAGATAGTTGTTTAGGGTCCTGAAATGGATTGATCTGAAATTCTCTTGGCAAGGAGTAAGGACAGTAGTAGGTAGAAGAATGGAGAAGTTTTAATTTAGAGAAATTTTACTAATTAAGAGGGAAAATGAAAGAAAACCACCAAATTGAATAATGTCCATCATGTTTAAAGATGCTAATTTGACCCACTGGCAGCAGGGAATGAACCTTATCTTATGTTGACATTCCCCCTTACATAAAATAGAGTTGTCACTGGGAAGCAGCTGTCTGGCCAGGAACTGTGTCTCCCAGCACCCTCTGTATCTAGCTGTGGCCATATGACTAGTACTTATCAATGGAATGTCAGTGGAAGTGACATGTGTCACTCTTAGTCATGGCTTTTCAGGAGTTATTCTTCATTTTCCATGTTCCGTTTTCCACTATGCTGGCTGGATATAAGTGACGTCCTAGGGGATGGCAGAGCTCCCAGATAGAAGAAAACCGGATGTCTGAGTCATGGCAAGTAGGGCCATTCACCAACTAGGAAACCACTTAGAAATATTACACGGGAGAAATAAACTTTTATTGTGTTTGAGCATTTCAAAACTTGAGGTTTATTTATTATAGCAGCTAGCAATTCCCTGATGAATATAGTTGTCCACTTCTTTGAAAATTCCCATAATTTTTTCATAGATGAGATCATTACTAGTTCTGAAATGGGGGGTAATTTCATTCATTTTCATTAGCATCTGTTCTTACATCTGTAAAACGGGGCTAATGCTCTGTATCTCCAAGGATTGTTCTCATACCAAGTGAGATAGCATCTCATTTACTGAATGTTACCATAAACCAGGCCCTATGCAAGGCACTTACATACCTTATCTCATTGAATCATCCCAGTAACCCTATGAAGTAAGTTCAGTTAGCCTCCATATTTCACATGTGAGAAAACAGAAGCTTAAAGAGGTTAAGTATTTGTCCCATGTTACACAACTAGTCATGGCAAAGCTAGTGTTTGAACACAGGCAGCCTGGCTGCAGAGGCCACATGCCCAGCACCAGGCCTAACTGACTAGGGCAATATAAAGTACCTGGCATATAGCCTGATACATAATAAATGATCAATAAACATGAATTTTATTTCCCCTCCCCTTTGAAGAAAGACAATACAAAACCTAAGTATAAACATATACATTGTTAGTTGAGTGCACAAAAATACACAGATACACAAATTTACACAACCTTCCCTCTATTCACATTTATATTGGCTTAGTATGTCTAAACTAGAAGTAAAACTAGAATTTCCTGGAGTTCATGGCCAGCACTGCTGCACAATAAACATAGGTCATCTCAACCAAGAAGGTTGTTATTTTGTACTCACAGCCCAGCTGCAGCTATATGATCCAAAGGAGCAGCATGAACACTGAAGAAATGAATCCCAACATAACTAATGCATTTTAAAGTTGCTTGTGAAACATTCATGTTATTGACCTGCTGGAGGAAAATTGACAGAAAACCTAGGTCAGGATGGACATTACTGCAGGAAGTGCAGAAATGCTGGGTCCCTGAAGTCTTTCTCATTTCATTTAATATGCCACATATTTCTTGAAGCAAACTAGTTTAAACACCTAGTCTAAAGTATATCTTAGAAGTAAACTGAACTTGGTAGTTTTGGTCATACAGCTCTTTATACCTGAAGTACTTTTTTAAAAATTATAAAACCATAATGGGAATGCTAGTGCTTTCTCTAACGTCCTATCAACTATTATTGGATTGTCTGTAGAGCTAAGCTCAGAGTGCTTTTTCAAAAAAGATGCAGCAATTTTCTACATTCGAATTGCCATACCAAGAGTAATCTGTCTTCTGGGCTTTGGAGCTGCTGAACCACTTTATTCTGCTGCCTGAAGTTTCATCAAGGCAATATGCTTAATCAATGTTTGCTGATGTTTATGCTCTAATGCTTACTGACAGCAGGTGCAAAAAGAAAAAAAAGTAAAGTGAATCCCCATCTGCCTAAAAACCTTCCTTAAATTCACCAGCATGCTGTTTTGCTGTAATTTTAGTAGACAGGTGATTTTTCATGGCACCTTCATGAGTTGCTTTCTCCCCTCTTGCTGGCTCCACTTCTCTACCTGCTGTTCCCGGAAGCTGTGGTCTCATTTACCCCACATGTGGTAGCTCCTTTCAGGCTATCTACTTGGCTCATTGATCAACTCTCCTTAGTGCTTGATTTTCATATTCTGGTCCATGAAACAGACTCTATCCCTGAGTACCTTAGACTGTTGCTAACTTATGTTATGGACCAGAATATGAACTTCCCCCCAATTTCAGACCTGGTAATTTATTGACTCTCTAAGTCATAAGAGTTTGGCATCCCATAGCCATGCCGAACGTGCCTATGGGGTACCTCATACCTGAGGTCAGGCATATCTCAGAGATATGCATGCTTGGCTCCGGACCACCACAGTAAAGTGACTATCATAATAAAGTGGGTCAAGTGAATTTTTTTGTTTCCCAGTGCATATAAAAATTATGTTTACATTATATTGTACTTCATTAAGTTTGCAATAGCATTGTATCTCTCTATATATTTATAACAACTTAAAATATCTTATTGATTAAAAAATGCTAACAATCTGAGCCTTCAGGGGGTCATAATCTTTTTGCTAGTGAAGGGTCTTGTCTCCATGTTGATGGCTGCTGACTGATTAAGGTGGTGGTTGCTGAAGACTGGCATAGCTGTGCCAATTTCTCAAAATAAGACAACAATAAAGTTTGCCACACCAGTTGGCTCTTCCTTTCATGAAACATTTCTCTATAGTATGTGATGCTGTTTGATAACATTTTACCCACAATAGAATTTTTTTCAAAACTGGAGTCAATCCCTTCAAACCCTGCCACTGCTTTTTCAACTGGATGATATTTGACCTCCTCTCATGAATCATGCATGTTCTTAATGACATCTAGAATTGTGAATCCTTTCCAAAAGGTTTCAATGCACTTTGCCAAGATTCATCATGGGTCATGACCTATGGCAGCTACAACCTTACAAAATGTATTTCTTAAGTAATAAGACTTGGAAGTTGAAATTTCTCCTTTCAACTGGGCTACAGAATGGTTGCTATGTTGGCAGACTTGAAAAAAACATTAGTCACCTTGTACATCTCCATTAGGGCTCTTGGGTGACCAGGTGCATTGTCAATCAGAAGTAAAATTTTGTAAGAAATCTTTTTTTCTGAGCTCTAGGCTCAACATGGGCTTAAAATAATCAGTAAACCATGCTGTAAACAGATGTGCTGTCATCCAGGCTTTGTTTGTTCCATTTATAGGGTACAGGGAGAGTAGATTCAGCATAATTCTTAAGGGTCCTAGGATTTTCAGAATGGATTTTCAGAATGGTAAGTTGGCTTCAACTTAATGTCACCAGCTGCATTAGCTCCTAACGGGAGAGTAAGTCTGTCCTTTGAAGCCAAGCATTGACTTCTCTCCAGCTATGAAAGTTTTAAATGGTATCTTCTTCCAATAAAAGATCATTTCACTTATACTGAAAATGTGTTTAGTGGCAGCCAGCCTCATCAATGTTCTCAGCTACATCTTCTGGATAACTTTCTGCATCTTCTATACCAGCCCTTGTTGCTTTACCTTGTACTTTTATGCTGTGGAGACAGTTCCTTAAACCTCGTGAACCAAGCGCTGCTAGCTTCCAACTTTCCTTTTGCAGTTTCCTCACCTCTGTCAGCCTTCATTGAATTGAAAAGTGTTAGGGCCTTGCTTGGGTTGGGCTTTGGCTTAATGAAATGTTGTGGCTGGTTTGATCTTGTTTCCAGAGTACTCAAACTTTCTCCATCTCAGCAATAAGCCTGTTTCGCTTTCTTATATTTCATGTGTTCACTGGAGTGGCACTTTCAACTTCCTTTGTGAACGTTTTCTTTGCATTCACAACTTGGCTAACTGGCACAAGAGGTCTCGTTTTTGGCCTATCCTAGCTTGCCACACGCCTTCGTCATTAAGCCTCATTGTTTCTAGCTTTTGATTTAAAGTGAGACATATAAGACTCTTCCTTTCACTTGAACACTTAGAGGCCACTGTAGGGTTATTAACTGGCCTAATTTCAATATTGTATCTCAGGGAATAGGGAGGCCTGAAATGTTTCTTTGCCGAAGCAAGGGAGATAAGTGGCTCACCTTTCTGCTCCCCATTAGGGAAGGATAGTTGATAAACTGAAGACAGTATACAATGCTCTAGGCAGGCATTTTTTCATGTTGGCTTCTTTATTTCAGTTGACCTTAGATTCTTTTAGGCTAAGGTGACAATTTATTATCTGTTTCTGTTAAAGGAGGGAAAAGGAGAAGAGCTTGGCCTCATAGAAAAACTCCTATTGACTCTCTAAGTTATTTTAGTGTTTCCTTGTCTACTCCTGTCCTGCCAATATGCAGGGTTGCACTGAAGATCATGTAAACTCGAATGTCGATTTTAAAAGTTAAAGTAGTATTCAAAGTTAAGGTATTACTTTATCATGTAGCACTCTTAAAATTTTGGTAGCACCATGCATTGACAGCAGACTGCTTTGAATCTCAGGGAGCTACAATTAAGGCAGCAAAATAGAACCACAACATTAAATAACTGTTTAGTTTGCTCATTCTTGAGGCGGGAAAAATACACCAACTGCCTTAAACAGAAGCACTCCACAGACTCCCTGAGGACATGATACACATTTTAAAACAACTGAGCTGTGAGTACACCACTGCCTCTTTATCAGTGTGGCTTCTCTTTCTACCACACATGATTTCTAAAGCACTATAGGAAGATATTGCTAAATCAGCATTAAAAGTAATTTATAAAAGAGAAAAAGAGATGGGAGTGGAAACCAAGTCCTTCAGGGGGTTCAAAGGCTAGGCACAGAAGGACAAGTAAGAGAGAATTAAACAAAGCCATGCGAGAGAAATCTCAAAACAAGATGCGTCAGAACCAATAGAAATTCAGGATCAATTGTGTCAGCAGATGAAAGACAAGACCCAGCAAAGCAAAGAGTATTAACTATCACCAGGGGAGACACATCCTCCTTACTAGAGTGAAACAGACACTTTGTTTCTCTAAGGTGATAAGGCTGGCCTTTGAGTAAAGATCAACCAAACTGAGCAAAGCCGTTACATTTTCCCAGAAGACTGTGGTTAGGAACTGAGGAAAAGGTAAATCTGCTTTATAAAAAGCATTCTAGACAGCTTAGCTATCAGAAATTTTAGAGGCAAGGGTTCAGCCTCCCTGTTAGAGGAGCTATTGTACCTAAACAGGGTCTACATCCCCTTGCAGTTATTTTGTAGGAAGATTTCCTCTGTGCTTTAGTGAGTGACCCTTGCTGTTCATCTGGCAGGTAAGCAAAAAACCTGTTCTTCAATTTTAATTTAGCAGACTTAAATAAATGTATTATTGGCTAAGAATCAGGGGCATGGTGTGATGGTAACAGTCAAGGTAGAAAGACTTGGCAGGAACTACTGCACAGATTCGTCTAGACTCTATTTAGAGACCTGCAGGAGGAGATGGAGAGTGACAGGCTGCCGGTACTCTGTCTAGCTACCAGGAGTCTGTATCTATCCCAGTGCTGGAATACTTAAAACAATACTTGAAATGAACCATACTGTTCATGCAGCGCCAATGATATGCATACCTAGAAAAGCAAAAAGGTAACCAAGTATAACTGTGAAATTGAAGTCTTCTGACTGTCTATCTTTTTGGTTAAGATAGGAAAGAGTGCTCTCTTACCAGGATATGATAAGGACCCCTATTCCTGATGGTCCATAGTTAATAGTAAAATAATTCTCAATTCTAAAGAGCAGATGGTACAAACAGAGATAAAGTAGCATGAACAGCAAGTGTGATTAAGCAAATGATTCAAAATGCAATGGAACTGTCATATGGTGGTTATCAATGTTGATATTCACTATATAGCAGTTCCGTTGCGTTTTCTAATAGATTAGATAGACAAATGGGATGGCTTGGCTATTAACTGAATATTTGTATAGGTGGGAAATTATTGTTATTGTGAAGTAAATTATCATTGCCATGGGGTATATGAGAAAACGGAACCACAGGGGAATAAGTTCAGCCGATTTGTTCCGAGGAATGGGTAGGGGTGTCTTGAATGATAACCCAGCTTCAGATTTGTTGATTACCTCGTTGTAACATAGTGCCTACTGCTGCTGCGTCCATGTCAGGAATGTGTTATACAGACAGAGTCCCATAAACTCATAAATAGGTTGATTTGGAAAATTCTCTCTATGAGATTCTAGACAGCTCGTCCTCCCTGATCCCCTCACCAAATCTCTCAGTTGATAGAGTTTAGGCAGAGGATGTGTGAGAAACCTTAAGATTTCTGATTAAACTTGGCATTCACCTTAATTTCTTTGGCTTGAATTATTACTTGGAACAATTTCTTTGACATTTTTGTATTCTACTGAGAGCAAAGCATCTAGCATACTTTTTACCTGCTGAATGAAGATGCCAAAGAGATTAAGTAATTTACTTACCCTCCAAGTCTGTTTAAATCTCCCAGTTGGATTGTGGATGCATCCACTGCTTCTTGAAGTGCTCTACATTTTTGCTTTGTATTCTAGACTATCTTATTATATGTGGACAGGTTGAGTGAGCCTGTGCCTCTAGGCTGTGAACTTCACAAATGCTTCTCAGTAGCTGCTGTGGGACAGGCCAGCTAAAGCAGGCTGGAGTTGGGCACTTCCCTTGCCTTAGGTTAACTTCTGATAAGACCCCAGAAGGTTAGAGTCTGGTTAGAGTTTCTCCTGAGAGCAGGCCTTGTTAAGAACTGAGGGCTTCTGGCATATTTCCGAAGCATTTCTTTTCTCCTCCCATCACCAGAAGCATGAGGGGGATTTTCCTTTGATATTTACTATGAGAAACTGTCAAGCCCTGGAAGATAAAACTCACAAAAGTATGAGAACTTCTCTCTCACTGGGTCCTTCTGGAATTGTTTTGAACTCTCAGACTTGTCCACACATAGCCCTCAGCAATTTGACCATTACAGCTCGGGATTTCCTACCCCAGTCCTGGTTTCTGAGGCAGTTGCCACTGTGTCTTTGCTCTGGTAAGTCTTGAGTACACATGCACATTTAAAATAATTTTTTATTTCTGGTGAATGGAATGTCTTACCTTTATAAAATATCCCTCTTTATCACTAATAATGCTTTTGCTACATTTTAATTTTTCTGATGTAATCACAGTATTTTTATTTTGGTTTGTGTTTGGATGTTATATTTTTTTCCATTGTTTTGCTTTCAATCTTTCTATATCCTGATATTCTTGATGTTATCTCTTGTAATCATATTTTTTTTTTTTTTGTAAATTCTAGCTGCTGACCTTTGTCTTTTAATGGAAACGTTTGGTTCATTTAATGTAATCGTTGCTCTATTAGGAATTAAATCTACCATTTTATTATATTCTTGTTTCCATCTTTCTTGCCATCTTTTAGATTGATTAGAGTAGGCTTTATTATTCCATTTCTCACCCTGCCCCTGACTTGGTGGCTGTTCTAATTATCTGTTGTTATGTAACAGACCACCCCAAAAACTTAATGACTTATAACAATCATTTTAGTTTGGTCATAATTTTGTAAATTGGGAACTCAAGAAAGGATTTGGTTAGACACCTGATTTCTGCTCCACATGGCATGGCTGTAGAATGAACTTCTAAGTTGGCTTCTTTACTCATATATCTGCGCCATGGGCTCTATGGCCAATCTCTCACTCCCTACCTTCCACTCACTCCACACTGTGTCTCATCTTGTAGAGTCTCCCCGTGTGGCTTGTTCTTCTCACTGCACAGTTATTCAAAGGACAGTCATCCCTTGGTAGCTATTGAGGATTGCTTCTAGGACCCTCTGCAGATAGCAAAATCCAAGGATGCCTAAGACCCTTTTATAAAATGACATGGTAGTAGATGCATGTATCCTAAGCACATCCTACCATACACTTTAAATCATCTCTAGATTATTTATAATACCTAATACAATGTAAGTGCTATGTAAATGGTTGTTACACTATATTGGGAATAATGAACAAAAAAGTTTGCACATGTTCAGTACAGGTGCAATAATTTAGATTTTTAAAAATATTTCTGATTTTCAGTTTCCCACAGATACAGAGGGCTGACTGAAGTCACATTTACATACAGGCTGACTGCCATGAGGCAGACATAGAAGCTGTCAGACCGACTTATGGCTTTCTTGGAATTGACACAGCATCACTTGTGTCATACTCTATTAGTCAAATAAGTGACAGAGCCCACTCAAATTCAGAAGAGTAGAGAAATAGAGACCATCTCTTTTTAGGAGAGAGGCAAAATCACATTTCCAAAAAATGTGGGAAGATAGATATTGCTGTGGCCATACATCAGCCACTGATTACTCATATACAAAATTATACATTTTAAAACTATTTTTGTTTCATTTTGTTTTGCTACTTGCCTAGAGGTGGAAACATATACACTGACTTATTATGGTTTACTATACATTAATACTTTTACTTCTTACTGGCCAATGAAAAGATCTTAGAACCTTTAAATCTATCCATTCTTACATTTATGCCATTGTTTTTATGTATTTTAATTCTGCATTTAAGGATAATCACACCAGAAGTTATTACCACTGTTTTATACATCAATATTCATTTAGATTTTTCCATATATTTGCCCTTTGGTTGCTTTTCATTCTTTCCTATATCTTTGAGCTCCCAGCTGGGATCATTTTCATTGCATGTCCTTTAGTGTTTCTTATAATGTGTGTCTCTCAGTAACAAATTAGTTTGTATCTTCTTTTTTGTGTATTTCACTTTCATTTTTGAAATTTTTAAAATGAATACAGGTTTGTATTTTGCAGGTATTTTGAGGACATCATTCTATCATTCTATTGTCTCTTGACTTTTCATTGCCTCTTTAGAGAAGTGTGATGTTAATCTAATTGTTGCTTTGAAGCTCTTTTGGCTGCTTTTAAGATTTTTCTTCTTTCTTTCTCTTTCTTCCTGATTGTTTGCTGGCTTGCTTTTAGTAATTTTGTCATTATATGTCTTGTGATCTTATATTGAATTATTCTGCTCGACATTTGGAGCTTCTTGAAAAGGCAGCTTCATGATTTTCACTATTTTTTTTGAAAATTATCAGTCATTATCTCTTTAAATATGGTTTGTGTCCTTTTCCCTTTATCTTATCTTTCTGGTACTTCCAATACACGCATTTTAGACCTTTTTCACCGAAATCCTGTCTCTCACACTCTTTCTTATATTTTCTATCCTTTTTTGTTTCTGTGTTTCATTCTGGATATATTCTTTCAGTTCATGAATTCTCTGTTCAACTCTAGTATAAAATTAAGCATTTAATGAGTTTTTTATTTTAATTATTATATTTTCCCAGTTCTAGATTTTACATTCTATTCTTTTAAAATATAGTATCCAGATCCAATATAGGGCTCTTTATAATGTCTATTATTTCTCTTGGTTTTAAATTGCATGTTGTTTTTGGTTCACGTGACTGAATATTTGTTGCTATCTACTGGTCATTATACATTTTAAGATATAGAAATAACTGGAAACATAAGGATTTACTTTATTTTTGGAAGGCAACAAGGGTCATGGCTGTCCCTTAATCTTAATATAGGGATTGATATTATTTAAAGCTAGGCTTCAGTGAGGGCCAGATTATTCTAGATCACCTTTGTTTCTAAGTTATAGCTTCTAGGGGTTCCAACAAAAATCATGGAAGTTTATTTGAGATCTTCCTCTTTTGTGGGTCCTGGATTCCAATTTTTACTTACTTTGTGAGGCTGACAAAACCTCTGCTTGGCAGGGCATGGTGGCTCATGCCTGTAATCCCAGCACTTTGGGAGGCCAAGGTGGTTAGATCAACTGAGGTCAGGAGTTTGAGACCAGCCTGGCCAACATTGTGAAACCCCATCTCTACTAAAAATGCAAAAATTAGCCAGTTGTGGCACGTAATTCCAGCTACTCGGGAGGCTGGGGCAGGAGAATTGCTTAAACCTGTGAGGTAGAGGTTGCAGTGGGCAGAGATCATGGCAACGCACTTCAGCGTGGGCAATAGAGTAAGACTCTGTCTCAAAAACAAACAAACAAAAAAATCTGCTTAACTTCTCAGTTTCTCATATGACTTGTTAAATTGTCAGTGCTCCCAGGAGATAAGCAGATTTAAGTGCTGAGCTTACCTCTCTGGTTTTTCTTTCTTCTGTATCTTTACCTCATAATTTTTCATTGTCTTACTAGTTCCCCTGTGTTTTCAATGTTCCTTACTAAGGGGGATGTTCCACATTACCCAGTCCAATATTGACAGAAGCAGGAAGCCTAGTCTCAATTAATTTAATTATAAAACAAGTTTTGAATTTTACCTGATCCTCATTAGAACTGGATTGATTCAGAAAAGAATGCTAATATTAAAATATATGCCAGTTTCCAGTTACATTTTTTTTTTTTTTTGAGACAGAGTCTCGCTCTGTCACCCAGGCTGGAGTGCAGTGGCATAATCTTGGCTCACTGCAACCTCCCCCTTCCTGCCTTAGCCTCCTGAGTAGCTGGGACTACAGGTGCATGCCACCATGCCCAGCTAATTTTATGTATTTTTAGTAGAGACAGCGTTTCACCATGTTAGCCAGGATGGCCTTGATCTCCTGATCTGCCCACCTCAGCCTCCCAATCCAGTTACTTTTTAAACACAATAGAATGTGTGAGGCTTACCTTTTCACAAAACACAAGGCAATCAAAAACTGTTAAGTAACAAATTGCCCCATTTTAAGTTCTTATAGGATTCTCACCCAACCATGTTAAACCTCCCAATTTACGTGACAAAATCAGCCTCTGTTTCAAAATGAAATTTTATGCTTGCACATAGAAGCAGAAAATCACTTTCACAATCTGGAAGAGGTCAATTCAACATCACAAATGGAAAGGACAGTAACTGATACTGCTTATAGTGCTCACAGCCCAAGTGAATAGCAATATCTAAAAGAACATGCTTTATGTAATTTTAAAACATCTA
This sequence comes from Cebus imitator, assembly GCF_001604975.1. Classification (NCBI taxonomy): domain Eukaryota; kingdom Metazoa; phylum Chordata; class Mammalia; order Primates; family Cebidae; genus Cebus; species Cebus imitator. Next base: position 283,884 of record NW_016107422.1, on the reverse strand, counting down.
TTGAGCAATTCCTGGCTATAAGAGAGTATGCTAAGTTCTGCAGCTGACTCACAAAGATGAATGAATCATAGTCTTTCCTATAGACAATTTAAAGTTTTTCAGAAATTTATAATTATCTATTATTCAAAGCAGAGTCCTACTTGATATTAAGACATATATTATAAAGGGATAGTACAATACAAAAGTGTGCTGCTTGTCAGGAACAGGCAGATGACCCAACAAAACAGAAAAGAAAAGCCATTAAAAGACTCATAAGTACCTGAAAACTTGGTATGTAATGAGGTGACATCCCAAATCAATCTAGAAAGAAGGGTTAGTCAATAAATTACCCTGGGACAAATGGCTTTCCACCTGAAAAACTGAAATTGATCTTGCACATCAAGTAGAATATAAAAACCAAATGCAAAAAGTAAAATTATAAAGTTAATGAAAAAAATGACAGAGAATGTCTTTGTGACTTAAAATAAGAATCTCTTAAATAAGACTTAACAAAGCATATCTCCCCCCAAAATTAATGGGTTTGTATAAATATTAAAGATTTCTGAATAATAACAGGACCGATCAATAAAGTTAACAGATGAGTAACCTTCTGTGAAAAAATATTTCTGGCATCTAAAATGGACAAATGGTTAATAAACAGCATATACAAGTAATCCCTTATTCAGGTCTCTACCCAAATATTGCCACCTCAGAGAAGACTTCCTTGAGTTTCTGAATACCACTGCCTTCTTACTATCTATTCCTTTAACTTAATTTATTTTTCTTCATAACACCTACCAAAACCCAACATTATATTATATGATTATTTGTTCATTATTCTTTCCTTTCTCTAATAAATCCTAAGCTCTATGGGTTTGATAAAAAACCTAAGCTCAAGGCTTTTTATCTCTTTTGCTGAATTTATTGTCTTAGCACCTAGAACAATGCCTGGCACACAGCACATGCTCAATGAAAATTTGTTAAAAATGAATGAACAAACGTCTGAAAATGGTCAATCCCACAAAAAAGCATCAGAGGACAAGTATAGGCAATTCCAAGAAGGGGAACTCTCAATGGCAAATATGTGAGGAGATGGTTAGTCTCACATCAAAAATTGTAAATAAATAGAAGCTTGAGAAAGCATTCTATGCCCACCAGATGGGCAAAAATTCAAAAGTCAGAAAATAAAAAAGGAGGTGGGCAAATGGAACCTTCTAAACACTGCTGGTGGGAATGTAAATTGGTACAGCCATTCTAGAGAGTCATCTGAAAGTATTCAATGAAACTGAGTGTGAACATATCCTACAACCCTAATTACCCCACTCCTGGATGTACAACCAGAATAACTCTTACACTGATCCAAGAGGGGAAATGTATGCAGATGTCTGTGGAAGCATTGTTTGAGATAGCAAAAAAAAACAGGAAACACTCTACATGTCCTTTAGTAAAGGACTGGAACAATAGAATATGGCAAGTGTACATAATGGAATATTATGCATCAGTCAGATATAACAAATTAAATTTACACATAACACCATAGAAAGAGATTTTGTTCCTTTTTCCTAATTAAAGTAGCAGAATATTTTAAATACAATGTATTATCTAAAAGCAGGTGGACAAAATAAATGGCTCTCTGGTGATTACAAGTTTTTTCTGAGTCTGTGGCTCTTGGTAGGAAAAAGATTCCTTCTTTCTAATATCCTAATATCCACTTGTCGTAATCAGTTTGTTTATATTCAGGAGATTCATTTTCATCTGCAATTTTTGGTCCGTTTTAGAATCTGCTTAACATCTACCTTGGGGAATGAAGTGCTATCCAGCGCTGTTTCTGGATCTTAATTCACTTCATAGTTTTGAAATTGAACAAAATTTACTACTTCAAGGTCTCTCCAACTGGGAATGTTGTTAAAATGCAAATTTGGATTCAGTAGATCTGGGAGGACCTGAGAGTCCACATTTCTGAAAAGCTCTAAAGTATGGCTAATGCTGTGGATTCTCAGACCACACTTTATGGAAGGGGTTGTTCTTAGGGAATCTGAGATCTCACCCAGGGTCCAGGACAATCCCTAGATTTATGCACATTTAGCAGAAGACTGCTGAAGTGGCGTCTGGGGAACTGTAACGTACAGCTTGTTCCCCAATGCCAGACTAGACAAAGATGAACATATTACTCCAAAGAGCTCCCATGTAGGAGGTACCGACGCTGGGTCACACCTGAGCCAACTGCATGCATCTCATCCCAAATCCATGTTTAGTGACATTCCAGTGGTATTAATACCTTGAATTAATATTATTAATATTAATGGCTTGAAATCAGCCTTGGGATCAGTATTTACACTATGAAAATTGGCAAATGCTATTTAGGGCTCGTTTCCCCACCCCTCAGGGAGCCAGTCCGACCAGTGTTCAGTAGGAAGACTACTACTGATGACCTTGGTGTGGCCTCTGAACAGCACAGGTGGGAGCTCTAATTTCCCACCCTGGTTTCTGGCTGGGATAAAAGTCCAGTTTTAGAAGAATCAAATAGTAACTGGGTCCACCTAGAAGGGTGTGATAGAGAAATATAGAGAGTTACATAGGAAAATAGGAAATAGGGCTTTAAAAAAAAATTTCATTTTCCCTACATCCATGTTCCTCACTCCCAGCAAATATAGGCCAACAGTAAGGGAACATTATGCTTGCAGCAAGGGATCTGCAGCAGGAGCTGATGAACTCTTAAAAACAAATTTCTCATTTTAAGTATTCATACATATTAAAGTCAGGGAGGGAAAAATAGAGAAAATATATTATTTAGAACAGGAATACTTTCATTAAAGAATTAGTAAGTCTTTAGTGTTAGTTAGCTAAGAGCACAGAGGAATCAGTGCAGTAACTGGGGAGTTGAGTTCCTATTAAGAAACTCCTATTAAGAAATTGCTTCAACTTATATATAATGGCTTTAGACAACTTCTGTGCATTTTTGGGGGCCATATTTTCCTAGCTTGTAAAGTAAGACTAAAAATAGCTTTTGCCCGTTTCACATCCTTGCAAGTTCCATAGCATGTTGGGATAATAAATTAGGTTGAAATGAAAGTTAGGATATATCTGAAAATGACTTTGATTTATAAAGAAATGCCTATGTACTAGTTCTTAGTACCTGCAGTCAGAGACTCCTGTCTTCCTTGGATAGATTGAGTCCTAATAAAGCCCAGTTGGAAAGTATAGTAAGTACATAAAAGAAGTAAAGGCTATGGAAAATCTCAGTGAGCAACCACAGGAATGAGCAAAGAGCCTGACTAACATCCCTCACCCCAATGATGTGTTGTCGTCATTGTTACAGTCCTATATTCCACAGGAAAGTTCTATATTATAACCACTAGCTGTGTAATTAATGTCTGTACAGTGGCCAACTCACGGCTTTCATTGCTTCTTCTAGATATTTATTCAATTAATATTTGCAAGCACATTTTAGGAGGTTAAACTTTGAGCTGCCTTTTCAAGGAACCAGTCTTGTCACATATAATTTATATTCAGATTGAAAATTATAGAAAAACAGCAGTTACAGATGTATAAAATGTAATCTTAAGTTTGCTAAAAAGTAAACGTAAATGGTAATCACATGTGCCTTCAGAAATATGGGAGACCATTTACCAAATTATTTCTATGGCTATCTCAGGATGCTGGGATTATGGATGATACTGACTTTCTTTTATATATTTTGCTTCTTTTTCTAAATTTAAAGAAGAAAGATTTATTATCAAGAAATAACCCACACTCTTTTTTGGGGGGTCAGTTTTCCGTGTTTAAATCTGACACTTTCAACAACATTTCATAAGACCTCAGATTTATAAAGTAACATCTTCAGAAAGAGTTAGGGCATGTAATTTGATTGTTCTTCAGTATTGCCAGGTAATTTTATATCTGGGATATATTTTGAAGCATCAACTAAAGCTTGTAGAGCTCCGTAGCTCTACAAGAAGCTTTTGCTTAGATGATGAATTGACATTTTAGAATAAGCTGATTTGTCAAGTCACTGTTGAAAGTGAGGGTTTTCTGTCTCATTCTCTAGCATTTCATCTTCTGGTTCATTCTGCTTCTTTCTGTTTCTAAAATCCTATAACTTGCACAGGCATGGCTTGCCAGCTGGAACTAGAGTTATGGCAAACTAAGCATTGACATCATCTGGCCAAACACAGAGCCAAGGAAACGAACATGCCTAATATATGTGTGTCCTGATTTACTTTGGAACACTCTTCTATGGCTCAGAGAAAGTCAGTTGTACTTTTCCACATCGCATCCCAAAATCCACATACCACTGGCCAAAGATGAGAGTGTTAAAATGGTAAGGAAAGAGGAAAATCCACCATATCATATGCATTCTGAACTGTCTGATATAGGGAAAGATTATGTCTTTGGTGTCATGTTTAGAATATTTTAATTCTAGAATTTCTATCCTAGACTATGTGACTTCACCTGCTTGTAATTTGCATTTTATGAAAAGAATCTGTGGAGCACAACTCCCCTAGGAGACATTACCTCATCAATCCTCCCTATGGTCCTCTGGGAGAGATGGGGTCAGGCTATGTTAGGGAAGAGAAAGCAGAAATTAGACTTTCTCTTAGGAACTCTACTTAGAGGCTTGGACCCCAGTGCAGAAAGGAACGTGAGCTCCTGAGTCCATTTCTGGGGCTCCTGCACCTGGGAACCCCTCAGGGAAGTAGCTCCTTTACTTCAGTGCACTGTGTCTCTGATCCATACGGTAGATTTAAGGGACCTTCTGGTAGAAGCGCCACTCTTCATCAGTCTCTTTCCACACAATTTCTGTAACTCCCCAGCATATTTCCAAATCCCTGTTGAATTCAGCTCAAACGTATACAAACTATTTTGTTTGGTCCCTAGTATTGACTTGTGGTTTTCAAGCTCTTCATGAAAAGTGCAAAAAAAAAAAAATCTTTAACACAGGGATGGTGTTTTATGATTTCTGCCACTATTCACAGCACCTGCCTAGCACAGCACAACATAAACCCTATCCTCCACCTACCTCATCCTCCACCTTCTCATACCTCCACCTGTCTCATCCTTCTCTACTCCTTCACCCAGCCTTATTTTTCTGATTTGTACTTATTGCTTATTGTGTGTCTTCCCTCACTAAAATGTAACTTCCTTGAGGCAGGGGCTTTTTCTACTTGAAGGAGATGTTCGGCAAATGCACGGATGTATGATGTATATTTTTGTTATAACTGATTATTGGGAGCTGCTTCTTCAGTTACTCTGCTCTGATGTCTTTATTACTATTTTTTAATCTTGCTCACAGAGTAACCAAGCAAAAGATCACAATTGATAGCTGGGGTTTACAGAGATGATGAGCCCATTTTTAATGGAGACTAGATGAAGGAGGGCAGAGGAAAGTCAGTTGAATTTTGTATTTAGAGGAGACTCGTTTTCCGGCATTAAAGAAAGCTGTTAGCCCAAACAATTCAGAAAAATGTACCACCTAATAAACGGGCCACAGGGAGCCGCCACTGAAATACAAATAGGGAATCAAGCACTTTGCATTTCCTCAGGTTTAAAGAACCTCAGCACAGACTGCACCTGAAGGATACTTGAGGTGAGGAAACTGGGGTGCAGAGAGATGAATTTACTCAACGTCACACAGCGACATAATGTCAGAGCTGGCTTCCAGTCAATGCAGTAAACAAAATACCCTCTAAGAAGTATTAACTTAAAAATAAATCTATTGGGACCCCACACCTAGAAAGCTTCCATGGTTTCTCTTAATCCAAAAAGCATCTGGGCTAGTTTTACAAAGTCATTGATCATGTAGAATTGAGTGCAGCATTTTGTACAAGCTTCTGGTTGAATCAGCTCAAACTAGGTTATCCCTTGGTTTAGGTAAGCAAAGCAACCTTAAAGGAAGACAAAAGTTCCCAGACTCACAGAACGCCTAAGTAGACATCAATCTGTTCCAGCAGATGCTTACATTGCCTACAGCCTGTGAGGACCCGAATAATCACCATGCAGGAGTGTTCTTCAGGGCCCCACCTTCGAGCCCGTCTTTTGAAAAGCTGAGCAGGGGTGGAATCTGTCACTACCTATCAGGCTGACAGCTTGAGGGCTGCTTACTGACAAGGAGCAGGGCAAAAATGCTGAGCAGGTGACCTGCGTGGGCCTTGAATTAAGGGTGAATCTCTCCTTGTCTATTGAGAGCTCATGGTAATCCTTGTCCTTGGAATGGCTCTCTGACTACCTCTCCTCTTAGGCTGTACATGTGATCAGAAAGCCAGGCACTGCTCACTGCCACCTAAATGTTCTTTGTCTCCTCCACATTTACTCTTGTTATCCATCCTTTTATCTTTACTTCATTTCCCTTCGACTCTGCCTTTCTCCCTCATATTCTTTCTCTCTCCCTCCCTCCCTACCTTCCTACCTTTCTTCTTCTCTCCCTCTCTCCCTTATCCTCTTTTTTCTCCTTTTCTCCCAGGATCCTAGGCCTGCCAATGACACTCACAGTCATTGCTTAGTTCTCTCCTGGACAGGCAGGGCTGAAAGAAGTTCCTGACCCCTTCCCTAGCACAGTTCTCAAGAGGTTCTTCAACAGGTAATTTCTTTATTCAAATGAAAACAATATTTCAGGCTGTTGTATTAGTCCCCTATTGTTGCTCTAACCAATTGCCACACACTTGATGGCCTAAAAACAACACAAATTGATGATTTTATTTCTGAAAGAAGTCCTAGGAGTCAAGGTATCACCAGGGCTGCGCTCCTTCTGGAGACTCTGTTTCCTTACTGTGTTAGTCTATTCTCACATTACTATAAAGAAATAGCTGAGCATGGACAATTTATAAAGAAATGAGGTTTTGATTCTGCAGGCTGTACAGAAGGCATGATGCTGGCATCTGCTTGGTTTCTGGGGGCACCTCAGGAAACTTACAGTCATGGCAGAAGGTGAAGGGGATCCAATACTTCACATGGCCAGAGCGGAGGAAGAGAAGATACAGGAGGTGCTACAGACTTTTAAACAAAAGATCTCCTGAGAATTCACTCACTATCACGAGAATAGCACCAAGGGGATGGTGTTAAATCATTCACGAAGGATCCACCCCCATGATCCAGTCAACTCCTGTGAGGCCCCACTACCGACACTGGTGATTACAATTCAACATGAGATTTGGGTGGGGACAACATCTAAACCATCTCACTTACCTTTTCTGGCCTTTGGTGGCCATCAGCATTCCTGGTTCATAGTCTCTTCATTCATGTCAAAAGTCAGTGACGCAGCATCTTCAAACCTCTTCTCTCTCTGGCCTCTGCTTCCATCTTCACATCTCCTCTGACTCTGACCCTCCTGCCTCTTCCTTGTAGGGATCACTGTGATTACATTGGATCCACCCAGATAATCCAGGAAATCTCCCCATCTCAAATTCCTAACCTTAATTACACAGGAAAAATCCCTTTTGCCATGCCGCATGGACATTTTTAGGAGCCGTTATTCTTGTTTTGTTTTGTTTTTGAGTCTTGCTCTGTTGCTGTGGCTGGAGTGCAGTGGCATGATCTTGGCTCACTGCAACTTCTGCCTCCTGCATTCAAGGGATTCTCCTAACTCAGCCTTCCAAGTAGCTGGGATTACAGGCACCTGCCAACACGCCTGGCTAATTTTTGCATTTTTAGTAGAGATGGGTTTTTATCGTGTTGGCCAAATTTGTCTCAAACTCCTCACTTCAAATGATCCACCCGCCTTGGCCTCCCAAAGCGCTGGAATCATAGGCATGAACCACTGCGCCTGGCCCATTATTCTTTGTACCACAGCTGTGAAGCCAGTGATCCCAGAGGCAAGTTACTGGCTTGAACATTCTCATTCAAAGAATAAACAGCCTTAGGTCCTCTTGTGGGAATGAGCTCAGTTTCCCAAAACAAAACTAATAAATAGATGGGCAGGATCTTGCTTCTGGGCAAATTGTAGTCAAGCAATGATTTGGTCTGGAGAAAGCTGGAGCAGTGGCATGGTCGAGCAGTGCTTCCTCATACACCAGACTCAAGGCTTGAAACCCAGCTGTCGCACTTGCTATAGGACCTTGGATATGTTTCTTTAACCATAAGCAAACCTTGGTTCTAATTATAAAATGGGATTAATAACTCTTCCCTCATAGGGTTATAGGATTAAATAAAATTATATCTATAATATACTTAGTATGGTGCCTGGTCCATAGATAATGCTTTGTAACAGTTATTTCTTTTAACTCCTTCCTTAGTGATTAGACTGAAGGTCAAAAATGTAATTACAGTATGGCCAAAAGTAATTAGGTTGAGAGTAATAAAATAGACATTGAGCAATGATATTTTAAAGTAAACTCAGAGGACACACCCACACAATCCAATGGGAACTGACAAAATCTATTTCTTCTCAGCTGGCTTTAGTCTAATTACATTGTATGTGTCTAAATTGAATGAGGATGTGTAAAGGAAAACCTGACCTGTCTCACGCCTATGCTTAAGAATTGTAGAAACCAACTGAAATTTCTGCCATTCCCAAATTCGATTGAATCATATGATCTCAGGATTCAATCAGTCTTTAGGTATCATCCAGAACAATCTTCCAACAACGTCAGCATTCTTTGCTCAAACATTTTCCACAACGGGAATTTCACTACCTTTTGAAGTAGTTCATTGCATTGTTGGCCAGTTCTCACTAGAAAGTTTCTCATTTTTAGCCCCAAAAATAATTTCCTAAAGTTTCTATATTTTGATTCTAATTCTCCCCTCCAAATTTATAAAAACTTAATACCATTTTCATATAACAATTTTACAGATGTATCCACTCTGCCTCTTTTCATCTTCAAGTTAAAATTCCAAACTTTCCCCAACCATTTGTTATTTAGTATTGTTTTCAGGTCTTTCTAAATCTCCTGCTTTCCCTTCTCTTATTGTTCTCTGATTTGTCAATGTGCCTCCCAAATTGGGTCACCCAGAGCTAAACAGAGTATTTGAGATGTGATTATATTCATGCACAATATGTGAAACACTTATTTTTGTTGGATAGGATTATATGTCTATTGATGAATTCTGATTGCATCAGTTTTGTTCAAAGTAGTCACGTAAGACTGTCATATGGCTAATTACAAGCTTATAGTCAATCAAATCCCCAGGTTCTTTGTAAATAAGCATTTGTTTCCCCCATTCTTATCTGTTCAATTGATCTACGTTTGTTGTACAAATAATATTCCAGAATGATAGATAACAAGGAAATAAGGGACCCAGAATCTTACTAATCTGACATCAGCAATTTTCAGTTGTCCATGTTCTCACACATATGCTTATATTAAATTTTATATAGTTTTAATCATAACCTAGATAACATTTCATATCCTGACTTTAAAGTGTAATATATTAACATTTTCCCAAACTACTACCCTATCTTTTATAATTATATATACCCAGGCTGGAGTGCAGTGGCATGACCATAGCTCATTGCAATCTTGAACTCCTGGGTTCAAGCAATCCTCCCACCTCAGCCTCCTGAGTAGCTAGGACTATAGATGCATGCCACCATCCCAAGCTAATTTTTTAATTTTTTGAGGAGTCAGCGTTTCACTGTGTTGCTCTAGCTGGTCTCAAACTCCTGGCCGCAGGTGGTCCTCCTGACTTGGCCTCCCAAAGCACTGATATTACAGATGTGAGCCATTGCCTCTGGCCCTGCCCTGTCACTATGTATTAAAATAGCTACATTAAATTCCATAGTAAGACATCCCATATTTATCCAACCATTCCCTGTCTCAGACATTGAGGTTGTTCTATCATTCTACATAAACTTTTTTCCTTTTGGGGGATTTTAATATGATTCTTGAAATTAAATGACTTCTTGGGCCAAAATCATAACTTTATATTACTCTGTTTTAAATTTCCTCCTTTTTAGTTTTATTCCTGGTCCAGATTTCTATGGGATGGCTTCTCTAATCTCCTTCCTCCTTTGCTCCTAACATCATCTTTCAATTCAGAACAAATATAATAAAGAGTAAGTAAGACAAGACCCTGAGACTTTAAGCTGTAATATCCACTTTAATTCCATCGGGGAGCTCATGACTATCTAAAACTCATGTAAGAACCTCTGTCAGTGCCAGCCTAAGAGCTCCTATTTCAGGGGCAGTTAGGAAAGCCATCCCTATTGCAAATGTCCTTCTCATACTGGCTAGCTGATGCCTGAAATTAGTGGAGGCCAAATTTTGTAACTTAGTTGGAGGCAGGCTGTGTGTTGCTTTCACTTACCGTATTCCCAATTAGTCATTGGAAGACCTCAGTGAATATTTATTAGTAGAAGAAATGAAAGAATAAGGTATAATTAAAGACAAGACTTAACAATTTAAATCAGCGGGAGACACCACTTCATTCACACTAATGAGTAAATTGCTGGTATTAGTGTTTTCCCTGGGAAAAGTTTTTACTATAAGGAAGAAGGGGCAGGAAGCACTTGAGTTCTGTTTGAGAGAAGAAAGTGATGGGCTTGGGACACCTATAGAAAAAGTACATTATAATTTTGCCTATGGCCAGCCTTGTACTTTATAAACCTGTCTATTAGTGCTATTACTAACCATAGAGAGTTGTAACTTGTAGGGCCTGTAGATTCTGCATTATAAAATGTATGAGATGCTTTTGTAGCCTTCTGTGATTTCTGACTGGCCTGTTGAACTTGGGCTGATGCTGTTAAATAACTGAACCTGCCTTTGATGTTACTACAGAAATGTCTGGGGATGGAAGTAAGACAATGGGTAAAAGTAAAGACTTGAGAGTTTGTGTGTGTATAAAGCTCTACTGTTTCTTGCTAAAGAGCCAGCAGGGTGTAGATGGTAGACTGATATCCTTTCCTGACATTCTTCACTCAAATCAGGACCTGACTGAGGTAAGAAGGAATATTAGGGTGACCAATTATCTCAGTTTGCCCAGGATTCCCTAAGTTTTAATACTGAAAGTTCCATGTCCAGGAATCCCTCAGTGCTGGGATAACAGGGACAATTACCCAGTCCAGGATCTGCCAGCAGTTTGATTCTCTGAGAATTAAGTTGAAAAAGGGCAAAATATCCCCAGATTTTTAGAACGTATGGCCATGCCACGTGACATGGTCTATGGAGGGAACGTGCTACTGCAGATTAACTCATTTGTATTTCCATTCATATTTGCATGAGTATGTTCAACAAACCATCACTTAGAACTGTGTTCTGAAACTAGAGGACAGCTGATAGACATATTCTGATGGGCTCGAGGAATTAAGTATGTCTGGGAGTGATGCTCTAGTGAGTACCTCAGTGGCACTTTCTGTCCAACCAGAGCAGTAAGAGACAATAGGTCCCTGAAAAAGAATGGAAAGGCACCAGTTATTTATAATTCAACTTATGATTTGTATTGATTCATCTTTAGGTTCCAGAATAGAGACACTCTCCAAGTTACTAACCTAGGCTTTGAACATTCATATAATTAGAGGGACACGCTTTTCCTCTTGCCTCAGAACAGCCACACTGCTCCAGCATTCGGGTCTCATTTATTACAGCATGACAAGCTGTGCTGGGTTGGAAACATTTCCTGGTGGTGGATTCATGTCTTTATCCTCTTTTCTTGTTCTCTTTTGTTTTTTGACATCCACAGATTAACTCATTACTTCTTCTATACACACGTTTTTAGCTTTCCCATTTTCCCCTAATTTTCTAGTCGTCTCAGAAAAATCTTTCTTTTGCCGTATTATCTTCTTTTTCCCATCCTGTGTGTCTTTTATAAGTATCTACATTCATACGTGTGTGTATATGTATGAATATGTGTGTGTACACACATATTTATATCCTTGTAGTCTGCTTAGATACATCTGTTTTAAGTAAAAAGGAGGGACAGAGATTTGAGTTAAATGTTATTATAGTAAAAGGTTGGTTGTGGTGGCTCACACTTGGGAGGCCGAGGCAGGAGTATCACCTGAGGTCAGGAGTTTGAGACCAGCTTGGCCAACATGGTGAAACCCCATCTCTACTAAAAATACAAAAATAAATAGCTGGGCATGGTAGCACTCACCTGTAGTCCCTGCTACTCGGGATGCTGAGGCAGGAGAATTGCTTGAGCCCAGGAAGCAGAGATTGCAGTGAGCTGAGATTGTGCCACTGCACGCCAGCCTGGGCAACAGAGCAAGACTCTGCCTCAAAAAAAAAAATGTTTTACAGTAAAAGCTCAGGACCTTCCATTTCTAGAGCACTTGGAGGTGCTTGAAAGATTTTCTTCATAATTTTACTAAAACTTTACCAAAAACTTATTCATCTGCCCTTTTGCTTTCTACTAATCTAACTAGCCCTTTCTCAAACACAGTATTCAAAATAATGGAAGAAAATAATTTCTGACTCATATTTTCTTGTTTTCTTTTTAGAAAATGATAGCTAGTATTGTAGTAGCACCATTTTCTATTTTTTGTTCTAAATCTAAGGCATTTTCAACAATGTTAGGTATTAATGAGAGCTTTATGCAGTGTATAAAAATGTAAGCACTATTCTTTCAGGAGTCATTAGAAATAGAGGGAAAACAGGGGGTGATCTGATCTATAGAATGTGACTAGATATTTGGGGCAATAACAGGGACAAGCACATCAGGATTTTGTGCTGTGGGCCTTTATTTGTTATGGGAGAGGCCTCAGAAGTCTTTAGAAGAGAACTGCAACCTTGGATGTGCTTAAAAATAAAGCAGAGAGTCCCAGTATGTTCCAGCAAGTTTTATTATACTCCAGCAGGTTCCAGCCGGAGACCATTACTAAGGTGCTACTAAGAGGATATTAGTCCTGCATGAGCAAGAAGTGATCAGAATTGCCATCTGTCCTGCAAGTGCAACATTTCCCAGCCCATAAGGAAGGAAGGGACATCTGTTTTGCCCTTCCAGCTGAATCTGCTTCCCCAGGGTCCTGACTGATGGAATGAGGAGGGCAGTTCTAGGCCATCTGAGTTCCAAACAAAGACTTAAATTACATTTGTATGCCAGAGACTTCTTGTGTTTTATGAAGGTCTTTTCATTAAATCACACGGCAAACCTGTAAAACATAGCTATTATCACTATTTTATAGATACTAAGTAATTTGCCCAAGTTAATAGTATATTTGACTTTTCTCTCTCCCTCAGCTCCAAAGAATCAAAGCTCTGTTGATTTTTCCTTCAATATGCTATGCACACTCATTGCCTGTCATTGTCACACCATCAACCCTATTTCCAGCCAGTGTCACTTCATGCCTATCACCTCTTGTAGTCACCTCCTAATCACTCTCCTGTCTGCAGCCTTCCTTGCCATGAGGACATCCAAATAGCCAAACATTGCTGCTAGCGTTCAATGTTAGAGTCAATGTCATGAAACTGCTTTAGCTATGTCGCTTCCCTATCCAAAATTGTTCCAAGACATCTCCGCCCCCATCCCTCTACAGGGTAACGAACAAACTCTTCAGTGACATCCAAGGTCTTCCATGATATTTCCCCAGCCTACTTTTTCAGCCTTAGTTCCTCTCACCCTGCATGGGTCAAACTCTTTGTACCTTAAACAACTCTTAGCCTCCATGTCCACAATTCTGCTTATCATGTTTCCCCACCTGAAATTCTACCTCTCCTTGCAGATATCCTCCTCTTTCCCTGGAAAGCCACACTTAGGATCTGTACCACTCCACTGCTAGTAATCTGTAGAGCCAGGTGACATCTCTTTCATTTCTGTTTAGTGTTGTTACTTTATTTTTTATGGTTATTAACTTTTCATGAATTTCCCTATTTTTCATGCTTTCTCAGTTACATAGGCAGCTTGGGGGGAAAAACCATGTTTTCTACTATTTTGATGTAGAAAGATAATATCTTGAAATATTAATCTTTGTGCTTTTGTTTTCTTCTTGTCCTTGTAAATGACTTTCCTCCTCTCAGGCAAAGGCGTGCACACTCCCTCAAGCAGAAAGATGCAGGCAAAAGAAAAGCAAGATTGTCAAAGTTCTGAGTATATTTTGGTTTTTTTAAACTTGCTTTTTTAAAAAAAATTGCTTAGGTTAAATAGATTAAAAATTTAATCTGTTTAATCACTACAGATTTTTTTTTTTGAGAATTAAAGGGGAAAGTATGAGGGTTTTACACCATGCCCAGAGTCCATACCATCACAGTGGAGCTGGAAAGAGGATGTGGCTTTCTAGAGGCCTGCATACTGTTCATGGTGCACTCAGCCAAGGAGGCCTCTGTCTGTCTCAAAATTGTACTGACACCTATTCAAAATGATCCACAAAAACATCTACCGCCAATACCATGGTCCAGGACACTCAGGACATCACCAACCCTCAAAGACGATGAAGGCTTTGATGCCCCAGGGGAGATGGAAACAGGAAGAAAAAGCCCAGCACTAAGTCTTGGGCAGGACCTTGTATTCTACTCTCCTTGTATCTGTGGTGTCCCATACAATGGTCACTAGTCACTATTTAATTGAGCACTTGAATTCCAAGTATGACTAAGGAATTGAATTAAATAGCTATGCATGGTTAGTGGCTACTGAATTGGATAGAGAGGCTCTAAAGGACTTGACCCAATCTATCTGATTCTAATGACTGTCAGTGTCCAGCATAATTCCTGACACATAGTAAGCACTCAATAAGTATGTCTGAAATGAATTGATGATTCACACTGTACAAGTACTAAATACGTGTTGACCGCTGTTCAAGATGGACGTGAAGCCTGCCAGCTTCAATGTTCTCTATCTACTGATCTTATAGAAAAGACTGCAGCTTCTTCTATGGAAAAAAAACTATAGGAATTGATTTTTTTCTAGGGTTGCATAATTCCCAAATCATTAACATTAACAGATAGCTAGCTATTGGGCCTGACAATCACTATACTGCTTTGAATCTGAAAGCATTTAAACCAGGTTTGCCAAAGGTTTAAATTATTTTCCTTGCAACACTGGGAACAGCACTTAGGTAACATGCTTTCTTACTTCTTCTGGTTAGTTTAGTGTTATTGTATATTGTATGTGTAACTTAATTGTCCCAGACCTTGCCAACCTGTAGATAAAGAGATAAGGCCACATTAATATTCAAGTCACGGCGGCTACAGTAGTTTAGCCTCTCTTCATGTCTCTCAGGTATTCTTACCATTATTTCTGCTGCTGCTGCTTTGTAATAGAACACTCTCCAACTGGACAAGGCTTCCTTACCCTGGGAGTTGCCCCAAGCCCTCAGATGGCTCAGCCTTCAAGAACACCCTCAGCTCAGGGCTGAGCTCCATTTTGCTTCCTTGGCCCTGAAGCAGCTGTTTATGTTCCAAGTCTCATTACAGGTTTTTTTATTTCTTTGTTTCATTTCATTCTGCTTTGCCTTAATGAACAAATAAACCATTGAGCTTCTGGCTCACCCTAGGGTTTTGAGGATGAAAAGCATTTCATCAAGCCAAAAGACTAGGCTGAATCAAGTAATCAAGAAATACTTGTGGATTCTACTGTACTATATGTAAAACTTCTATTTTTTTTCAATCAGTAGATACTGAATGCACACCATAACACTTAGTATCTAGACATCTTGCCATACTTCTACCTTCCATATCCTGTTCCTTCATCTTGAAAACCTGAAACTCCTGTGCATCTCACACCATGGCGATGCCGATCCATTAGGGATCATCAGTTACACAAGCAGCCAGATGCCAAACCAGATTGGGCTCAGCTGGGAGTCAGTACAAATTATTCCTTTACTCCAGAGTCTGTCAACCCTTCCAGAGGATCAGAATCACCTGCAGGGCTTGTTAAAACACAGATTGCAGGGCCCCACCCCCAGAGTTTCTGATTTAGTTTTGGGTGCGACCCAAGATGTTGCATTTCCAGCAAGTTCCTAGGTGATGCTGGTACATTTGGAAAACCATTGCCTTAATCATTTGGTGACTAGCTTTCTGGGAGAAAAAAATCATATTTGGATTGGATGTACGATAGTCCTCCAACTTCATCTTAGCTTTCACATGCCCAAAACATTCCTCAGTAAAGATCTTTCTTGCCTCAATCCAAGAAGGCAACAAGTTTGAAATATGAGAATTCTTAATACCTTCATTCTCAGTTCTAAAAAAAAAAAATCAGTTCATTTAGGGTTTCTGTGAGCTCTTGGGCAACATGGTTTATACATGGTAGAAAGCAGTGATTCACCGGGGAGTCAAGACATTGAGTCATTTAAGTAAATCCTACTGTAAAGACTTGACTAATTAGATGATGGTTTATCTGCCCTCCCATAAGAAAGAGTCCACTGTCAGATGGAGAATGTTATTCTAATGATATAACGTACATACTCCAAAACAATGTAAAACAGAAGACAACTCATTTTCTTATCATCATTTGGATAAAATTCCCCAAAAGCCACAAAACATTTACTTAGTTCAATAAATGGATTAACAAATCTAGTTATAATATAGATGTTTTATCTACAGGACAGTGAGCAGCATGAAATGTTCACTATCACCAGATGTTTTGCTGTCAGGAAGATACAGTGTCACTTGAAATGTTTTAGGAACCTGGATTTTTCTCTGTATTTAATCACTCTTCTGGTCAATAAATTCTACTTTCAGTGTAACCAAACTTCACTATGGCAATTAAAATTCCTTTCTCCTTGTTTTTATCTTGTGGATTGGTAATGAACAATAGTGTTAATTATCTATTAGCAATTATTCTTAATTTATTTGAAGACAGTCACTATCTTTTTCATGCAAAATTACCTCCAACCCTTTTTAAAATTTCCCTCATACATCCTAATTTCAATCCCTTAATTTGTTCATAACTGTTCTCTAGGTTCTGTTTTTTCCAGGCCCTTCTTTGAAAGCTCAGAGGCAAATTGGGAATCCCTTGCTCCTAACTGAGGTGCCCCCATCACATGGGTCCCGATGTGAGGTCTTCTAATACAGGATCTTCAAGGAGCTTCTGGGATTCCTGGATGGACTGTCCTTGTTTTGCTAAATCTGCTATCCATGAATTGGCAAAACATTGCATCCACATCTCCTCAGGCTTGAGGAATATGGTGATGTTGCAGGGTTTTGTTTTTAATAGTTAATTTAAAAATATATATGTGAATTCAAAGAGGCTACTAGTTTTATACAAATTGATTCAGTTCACAGTTAAATAAAACTGATATTGGGTCCAATAAGTGAATGCAACTCTGCTTGGTTCATTTTCACTTGGGGTACACTTTATTTTAAGATGAGTTTTACATAAATGAAAGTTAAGACAGCTCTCATGGATATGTGATAAAAATAATAATTATCTTTTTTATTGTGAGAAACCTATTCCTCTAGGCTACCCCTAGGGAAGAATCAAGCTATAGATAACAATGGCAGTGTCCTTCATTCTATTCCTCACCTACCCACTTAGTTACTGAGGCCTGAGGCCCTCCAGACTTCTTTCTTCCAGCAGATTCTCAAATCTCTGGACAGCAGTTATCATTAAAAAAAAAATGATTCTGCTAGTGATGATAGAAGAAGATGAAGTTCTCACCTCACAAATCACACTTAGATTAGCAGTTATCAACCTTGGCTGCTGTGTTAGTTATTGCTGAATAACAAATTTGCCCACAACTTGGTGGCTTCAATCACCTGTTGTTACCTCGCAGGTTTCGTGCATCAAGAATCTAAGCACAGCTTAGACTGGATCCTTCAGCTGTGGGTCCCTTGCAAGGCTACAATCGCTTAAGACTCTCCACTTCTGAGTTCACTGACATGATTGTTGGCAGAATTTACTTTCTGATGGGTTGTTGGTCTGAGGTCTCAGTTCGTACTGACCTTTTGGCTGTAGACCCCCCTTAGTTCCATACCATATAGCCTCTCCATAGAGCACTTTACATTATGGGGGCTTTCTTCAAGGGCAGGAGAGAGGGTCAGCAGGACACAACAGTACCAGTCACATGACCATTGCAGTCTTTAGTAATGTGATTACAGAAGTGGTATCCCATCACTTTTGCTGATCTCTGTTAGAAGCAAGTCACTAGGTCCATCCCACACTCAAAATAGGTACACAAGAGCAAGAGAAACCAGAGTCAGGGACTATCGGGGCTCTGCCTACCACTACTGCACACTAGAATCATGTGGAGGAGGAGCACTTAAACACCCCATGCCCATGCTGCACCCCAGATCATTTAAATTAGTTTTTATACATGAATGAGGTATAACTTAGGTATGATAACCAAAGTACATGATTGTTTAATTACCACCACAATCATAACATAGATTATTTTTAACAACCCAGAAAATTCTCTTGTATCTATTTATAGTCAGTCCACTTTTCTACTCCAGCCCCTGGTAACCACCGATCTACTTTCAGTGACCACAGTTTTGCCTTTTCTAGAATTTCATGGAAGTAGAATCATATAGTACATAGTATTTCGTGGTTTTTATTTAAAAGAATGCTTCGAAGATTCATCAATGTGGTTGCATGTATCAGTCGTTTCTTCCTTTTTTGTTGTTGAGTGGTGTTTCATTGCATGCATCTATGATCATTTATTTGACCATAAATCGGTTGATGGACTTTGGATTGGTGTTTGGCTGTCATAAATAATGCTGCTATGAATATATGAATATAAATCTTTCTATGAACATACATTTCTGTATCTCTTGAATAAATACCCAAGGGTAATTGTGGGTTACATGGTTAAGTATATGTTTAACTTTACACAAAATTGCCAAACTTTTCCAAAGTGGCTATTGCATTTTGCTTCTGACCAGTAATGTATGTGAGTTCCAGTTGATCCACACCCTCACCAACACTTGGCAGGCTGCTAAACTAGTCATTCTGATGAGTGTGAAGTGATACCTCATTGTGGTTTTAATTTGCATTTCCCTAATGATTAATGATATTGAGCATCTTTTCATGTTCTTTTTTTCTTTTTGCAAATATTTTTCCAATTCTTAAAATATTTAGAGTTTTTGTCTTCTTCTTACTGAATTGTAAGTGGTCTCTATATTATCTGCATCAAGGCATGTAACAGATGTATGTTTAACAAACATGTTTTCCAAGTCTGTGGCTTGCCTTTTCATTTGCAGGACAATGTCTTTTAAAGCAGGGGTCCTCAACTCCCAGGCCATGTTCCTATTAGGAACCAGGCTGCACAGCAGGAGCTGAGCAGCGGGCAAGCAAGTGAAGTTTCATCTGTGTCTGTAGCTGCTTCCCATTGCTCGCATTACCACCTGAGCTCTGCTCGATCAGTGTTGGCCTTAGAGTTTCACAGGAGCACCAACCCTATTGTGAACTGTGAATGTGAGGGATCTAGGTTTCATATTCCTTATGAGGATCTAATGCCTGATGATCTGTCACTGCGTCCTATAGTCCCCAGATGGGATTGTCTAATTGCAAGAAAACAAACTCAGGGCTCCCATTGATTCTACATTATGGTGAGTTGCATAATTATTTCATTATGTATTACAATGTAATAATAGAAATGAAGTGCACAATAAATGTACTGCACTTGAATCATCCCACAACCATCTCTACCATCCCCCACACCCCTGGCCTGTTTGTGGTCCATGAAAATGGTTCCTGGTGCCAGAAAGGTTGGGGACTACTGTTTTAAAGAGCAGTTTTTTTTATTTTAATGAAGTCAAATTTACTTTTTGTTTTTCCCTTTATGGTTTGTGCTTTCTGTGTCCTAAGATATCTTTGCCTAATGTAAGGTCACAAATATTTTTTCCTGTTTTCTTTGAGAAGTTTTATAGTTTTAGCTCTTATATTAAGGTCTATGATCCATTTTGAGTTAATTTTTATGGGTGATGTAAGGTAAGGGCCAAGTTTCTTTTCTTTCCTTATGAAGGTCCTGTTGTTCTGCATCATTATTTCACTACTGAATTACTTTGATACTTTCATTGAAAATCAGTTGACCATTCATGAATGAGTGTATTTATGAACTCTGCTGTGATCCATTGATTTAAATGCCTCTTACATAAATATCATACTTTCTTATCATAGTTTTGTAGTAAGTCTTAAAATCAGCTAGCGTAAGTTTTCCCACTTTGATCTTTCCTTACAAAATGTTTTGTCTGTTACAGGCCACTTGCCTTGCCTTATAAATTTTAGTAAGAGCTTGTATATTTCTACAAAAAGATGGCTGAAATTTTGGCTGGGATTGCATTGAATCTATAGAGTAATTTGGAAAGAATTGACATCTTTACAAAATTAAATGTTCTAATGGATAAGCACAACATACCTCTCCATTTTACATCTTCTTGAATTTCTTGTTGCAATGTTTTATAGTTTTCATTGTACAAATATTGTACATATTTTGTTAAATTAATCCATAATTCTTTCATCTATTAATGCTGTTATAAATACTGTTGGAGCTTAATTTCCAAATGTTCCTTAGTAGTGTTTATAATTACAATTGATTTTATATATTAGCTTTGTATTCTATAGCCTTATAAAAATCACTTATTTGTACTAGTAGCTATCTTTTTACATTTTTAGAACCTTTTACAGACTGTTCTACTGCTTTCTTCCTAATACATATTTTATTTCTTTCTACATTCTATTGTAATTTTGCTGATTTCCTTCCAATCTATGTGCTTTTTATTTATTTTCTTGCCTTTCTGAATGATTTTTTAAGGATGATTTTAGCTGTAGTGTTTTTTGTACCTGCCCTTTATCAGGCTAAGGAAGTTCCTTTCTATTTCTAGTTGCCTGTGAGTTATCATTCTTAGATGTTGGATTATGTCAAATCTTTTCCTGACATCTACTGAGATCATCATATGTTTGGTTTTTCATCTTGTTTTTAGTTTGCTACTATTGTGGGTTATATTAATTAATTTTTAAATGTTAAATTAACCTTGCATTCTTGCAATGAAATACACATGATCATGATATATTATACATTGTATAAATAACTGGGTTTAATCTGCTAAAATCTCATTAAAATTTTAGTATCTTTTAGACCTTTATTTAGAAGGGATATTAGCTCTGTTGTTTTCCTTTCTTTGAATTTTTTTGTTCTGGTATTAAAATTAAGACAATGCTGACTTCTTAAAATGAAAGTACTTGAATAGAATCAGTATTATTTCTTTCTTGTTTGGTGAGTTCATCAATGAAATAGTCTGGGTTTGACATTTTCTTTATGAGAAGGTTAAATTACAAATTTAGTTACTTTTCTAGATATGAGACAGTTCAAGTTGCCTCCCTCTTGATTTAGCTTTGATTATTTGTATCTTTCAAGGAATTTATCCTACTAAATTGTCAAAATTATTGGCAAAAAAAATTCATAATATTTTCTTATTATTCTTTTAATATTCACAAGATTACTCTTGATATGTTGGTAATTTGTGTTATATGTTTTTAAAGTAATCAATCTGGCTAAAGCCTTATCAATTTTATTGATCTTGTCAATAATCACATTTTTGTTTCACTGATTTTTCTCTGGTCTTTTTTTCTTTTTGTTTCATTTATTTCTGCTCTTGCCTTTCTTATTTCTTTTATTCTATTTATTTTAGTTGCAATTTGCTCTTATTTTTTTGTTAAGATGAGAAGCTTAGATAATTAAATTGAGATCTTTTATCTTTTCTAACATAAGCATTTAATGCTATAAATTTCCCTCCAAGGACATTTTAAATTGCACCCACACATTTTTGATATTTTTTGTTTTCATTTTTACTCAATTTAAAATATTTCTCATTTCTCTTGTGGTTTCTTTTTTGTCTCATTTGTTATTTAGAAGTATCATATACTTTCTAAATATTTGACTATTTCCCAGATATCTTTTTGGTATTCATCTCTATTTTCATTCTTTTGTGGTCAGAAAGCATATGCCATGTGACTTTAATTTATTAAAGACTTGTTTTGGCTCAGAATATTATCTATTTTGGTGAATTTCAATGTTTGCTTTAAAAATACTTTTTCTGCTTTTATTAGATGAACTATTAAACATAGTTCCAAACAGAATCAATTATATTAATTGGTTGATGCTGTTAAGTCTTCTATATCTTTATTATTTCCTGTTTACTTGTTTTATCATGGACTAAGATTAGAATTTTGAAATCTCCATTATGAATTTTGTTTTATCTATTTCTTCTTTTGGTTCTATCAGTTTTATTACACTTTCTGTATTTTGAAAATCCATTATTATATGCACATAGCATTAGGATTTTTACGTCTTTCTGATGAAATGCCCTCTCATTATTATGTAATGTATTATTTCTTCCTCTAAAGTAGGACAGTCCAAACTTTTGTCTTCCCTAGGCCACACTGAAAGAAGAATTGTCTTGTGCCACACACAAAATACACTATCAGTAACAATAGCTGATGAACTAAAAGAAGAAATTGCAAAAAAAGTCTTTTTTTTTTTTTTTTTTTTGAGGCGGAGTTTCACTCTTGTTACCCATGCTGGAGTGCAATGGCACGATCTCAGCTCACCGCAACCTCTGCCTCCTGGGTTCAGGCCATTCTCCTGCCTCAGCCTCCTGAGTAGCTGGAATTACAGGCATGTGCCACCATGCCCAGCTAATTTTTTGTATTTTTAGTAGAGATGGGGTTTCACCATGTTGACCAGGAAGATCTCAATCTCTTGACCTTGTGATCCACCTGCCTCAGCCTCCCAAAGTGCTGGGATTACAGGTCTCATAATGTTTTAAGAAAGTTTACAAATTTGCATTGGGCTGCATTCAAAGCCATCCTAGGCTGCATGCAGCCCATGGGCCATGATTTAAACAAGCTTGCTCTAAAGTCTATTTTGTCTGAT
Organism: Cebus imitator; assembly: GCF_001604975.1. Lineage (NCBI taxonomy): Eukaryota > Metazoa > Chordata > Mammalia > Primates > Cebidae > Cebus > Cebus imitator. Next base: position 261,227 of record NW_016107422.1, on the reverse strand, counting down.
ACTAACACAGCTATTTTGGCTTTTTGTACTTAGTATTTACATGGTAAGTATTTTTCAGTTCTTTTACTCTTAATCTATCTTTTTCTGTACATTTAATGTTAGTTTCTCTTTTTTGTAAAGGCATCATATAGTTGGGTCTTACTTTTTCTTAAAATCTCTGCCTTTTAATTAAGGTACTTAGGCTATTTACATTTAATGTAATTATTTCTATGGCTGGGCTTAAATCTAATATTTTACTATTTGTTTTATGTTTGTCTTACCTACTTATTTCTTTCCTATTTCCTGCCTTCTTTCAGATTAATACTTTTAAAATGATTTTATTTTATTTCCACTCGGCTTATTAGTGATACCTGTTTGTTTTATTTATTTTTAATGGTTACTCTAACATTTACAATATACATTTTTAGTTTATCAGAGACTAACGTCAAATAATATTGTACCATTTTACATATGGCTTATGAATCTTACACCTGTTATGTGCACTTCTGTACTTTCACTGTTTGTGATTGTTGCTATAAATTTTACTTCATATGGTTTGTTTTACATGCTCAGAATATATATATATATATATATATATATATATATATGTTTTTTTTACTTTAATTTTAAAAGATTTTGAAAGAGATATAAGCAGTCTTTTATATTTACTCACATATTTACCATTTCTGGCTCTTTTTAATACTTTATGGATTTCCATCTGGTATCATTCCTTTAATTCCTTTAATTTTGCTTGTAGCAAGATGGCCAAATAGAGGCAGCTCTGGAATGCAGCTTCCAGTGAGAGAGACACAGAAGCTGAGTGGTCTCCACAGTTCTAAACAAGGTACCAGGTTCATTTTGTGGGTCTGGTTGGACAGTGGGTATAAACCAAAGAGGGCAAGTTGAGGCAGGGCAGGGAACTACCCCACCCTGGAGGTGTGTGCAACTGACTGGAGGATCAGGGCGCTCCCCTTCTCGGACTTCGGTTTGGATACTGCCCTTCACCCAAGCCCTCCAAAACCCACAGGACAGGAGATCTTTGCCAGGCTGAAAAGTCCCTGCGAGCTGCCTGCACAGGGCTGAGCAGCAACTCTGGTGGTGCTGGGGTTGTTGGCACAGATCCAGGCAGAAGCACTGTCTGCTGCCGAGAAAGCCCTCAGGACGGAGCTACTTGCCCCCTAGAAAGAAAGGGAACTGAAAGCAGGGAATCAGGCAATATGGCTGGGAGGATCCCTCCCCCACAAAGCCCAGCAGGCTGAAGCTTTCTCACTAGACAGCATCTCAACCAGAACATTAGTTAGAGAGTGAACAGGAATGATCAAGCTTGGCAGGGGGAAGTGCAGCTGCCATTGCAGAGGTGGGCCTAATCTTCCTGAGTAAACAAAAGATGCAGGAAATCTACTCAGCACCTCCACTGAATCCGTGGCAGCCCAACAGTGCCTCTGCAGGCAAATAAAGGAAAGGCCGCCTCCCCAACCAGCTACCTGAAATCAAAGCTAGATAAATCCAGGAAGATGGGAAGAAACCAGTGCAAAAAGGATGAAACCATCAAAGACCAGAATGTCTCACCTACACCAAGGGAACCCAACTCCTCACCAGCAAAGGAACAAAACAGGATGGAGAATGAATTTGACGAATTGACAGAAGCAGGCTTCAGAAGGTGGGTAACAACAAACTTCTCTGAGCTAAAAGAACATGTTCTAACTCAATGCAAGGAAAATAAAACCTTAAAAAAAGGTTAGATGAAATGTTAACTAGAATAACAAGCTTAGAGAAGAACATAAATGACTTCATGGAGCTGAAAAACACAGCACAAGAACTTCAAGAAGCATACACAAGTTTCAATAGCCAAATCAATCAAGCAGAAGAAAGGATATCAGAGATTGAAGATCAACTCGATGAAATAAAACGAGAAGGCAAGATTAGAGAAAAAAGAGTGAAAAGAAATCAACAAAGCCTCCAAGAAATATGGGATTATGTGAAAAGCCCTAATCTACGTTTGATCTGAAAGATGATGGGGAGAATGAATACAAGCTGGAAATTATTATCCAGCTTGTATTCAAGATATTATCCAGGAGAAATTCCCTAACCTAGCAAGGCAGTCAACATTCAAATTCAGGAAATACAGAGAACACCACAAAGATACTCCTCAAGAAGAGCAACACCAAGGCACTTAATCATCAGATTCACCAGGGTTGAAATGAAGGCAAAAATGCTAAGGGCAGCCAGAGAGAAAGGTCAGATTACCCACAAAGGGAAGCCCATCAGATTCACAGCAGATCTCTCAGCAGAAACCCTACAAGCCAGAAGAGAGTGGGGGCCAATATTAAATATCCTTAAAGAAAAGAACTTTCAACTCTGAATTTTGTATCCAGCCAAACTAAGCTTCATAAGTGAAGGAGAAATAAAATCCTTTATGGACAAGCAATTACTGAGAGATTTCATCACCACCAGACCTGCCTTACAAGAGCTTCTGAAAAAAGCACTAAACAAGGAAAGGAATAGCCAGTCCCAGCCACTTCAAAAAAGAACCAAATGGTAAAGACTAACAACACAATGAAGAAACTACGCCAACCAAAGGGCAAAACATCCAACCAGTAACAAAATGGCAGGATCAAGTTAACGCATAACAATATTAACGTTAAATGTAAATGAACTAAATGCCTCAATCAAAAGACACAGACTGGAAAACTGGATAAAAAGTCAATAACCATTGGTGTGCAGTATTCAGGAGACCCATCTCATGTGCAAATACACACATAGACTGAAAATAAAGGGATGGAAGAAGATTTACCAAGCAAATGGAGGGCAAAAAAAATCAAGGGTTGCAATCCTAGTCTCTGATTAAATGGACTTTAAACCAATGAAGATCAAAAGAGACAAAGAAGGGCATTACATAATGGTAAAAGGATCAATGAAACAAGAAGAGCTAACTATCATAAATATATATGCAACCAATACAGGAGCACCCAAATACATAAGATAAGTTCTTAACAACCTACAAAGAAATTTAGACTCCCATACAATAACAGTGGGAGACTTAAACACTCCACTGTTAATATTAGATCAACGAGACAGAAAATCAACATGGATATCCAGGACTTGAATGCAGATCTGTCCAAGCAAACCTAATAGACATCTGCAGAACTCTCCACCCCCAAATCCACAGAATATACATTCTTCTCAGCAGCACATCACACCTACTCTAAAATTGACCACATAATTGGAAGTAAATCACTCCTCAGCAAATGCAAAAGAATGGAAATCATAACAAACAGTCTCTCAGACCACAGTGCAATCAAATTAGAACTCAGTATTAAGAAACTAACTCAAAACTGCACAACTTCATGGAAACTGAACAACTAGCTCCTGAATATCAACTGGATAAACAGTGAAATGAAGACAGAAATAAAGATGTTCTTCAAAACAAACAAGAATGAAGACATAATGTATCAGAATCTCTGGGATACATTTAAAGTAGTCTCTAGAGGAAAATTTATAGCAATAAATGCCCACATGAGAAGCAAGGAAGGATC